>NC_056735.1:1326131114-1326141114 GCF_019279795.1 Protopterus annectens
GAAAAAAGGGTGATAGGAAAGTGGTGAAAAAGGGGGCACGAAGAGTGAAAAACAATATGAAATATAGCTAGAGATGTGCAGGATGGGTGAATGGAATGCCTATAGCTGTCCATTTCTTCTACAGCAACAGCTGTGCATATATACTAAATTTGGAGGTAGATCTGGGCACTCAAAGCCCTGAGAGAGGGGTGAGGACAACAATAATGTGTTGTGATGCCAATTAGACCAGATTACATGTGTCCAGTGGACAAGTGTGTGAAATGGACAACTATGTATGGGGCAACATTTTTTTTTGGGGAACAAATTGCCCTTTTTTTAAGGTGAGAGTGGGATGTTGGGATAGTAGGTATTTTTGCTGAGGTAGGTTGGGTAGGAAGATAGACAAGGCAGACAGGACGGCATACAGGGTTGTATATGACACATGTGGGGTGTAAACACCTTGGACTTGGAGGGGTGTTTGGTAATCGGAAGACCACGAGCCCCCAAATGGATACAGTGGGACTGAGGTCCCCCCCCCATGGGCAGTCACCACTGCACCTTCACAGACCCAAAGGTGGCTGTGCTGGGGGCTGAGCAGGAGGGGCGGGATGACACTCTAAAGAAACCACACAGCCCTCAAGCTGGTGTAGTAGATCTCCCAATTCTCTGTGGAGCTCCCTACGCCACAGATACCAGACCTGGCTTCGGGTGACAGCATCCTGTCTACACCTGTACCCAAGGGGGGACAAGCCCCATCCCCTGAGGCAGTTCCACCCAAAGATGGTGCAGGACCAGCAGACGAAGAGGTCCCAGGGTGGGTCCCAGATGTGCTGGGGCCCAGTGCCATGGCCAGATGAGGCAGGAGAGGTGGATCCGCTAGGATCGGCCTTCCCAGACATGCTATGGTGTTGCAGTTTTAGAACATATGTTCATTAGTCATAAAAAACTCATTCCAGGATTAGTTATAGCAGCATGCATGAGTATTCCCATTAACACAAAACAACAGATTTGGAACATTTGCATAGCAAACAGAACACATGAATATATGGAGCCACAGTGGGAATTATACCAGCATGCTGGTTAAATTGATAGAAACAGGCCACCTATGATAGCATTTGAACAGGGAACATTAATTGGAAAACATTTCAATATTTGTAAAATAATAGGACACATGTCAAAATGGTAGGTTTGGTGAAAAACATACCCATTCATTTATGTGTTTAGATTACTGGTGTAGATAAGGTGGGGGAGAGAGAGAGAGAGAGATATGTCAATTAACAAATGTAGATTCTTGCAGTGGTCACAGCTTTAATGATCATTGCTCTAAATATTACTCTACAGGTATTATTACAACAACCTATGGCCTTGGGTTGGGAAATGGTATGTTTGCACACAGTGTATAATTACAGCCTTCTTATAGCTACTTTATACCTTTTCTTACCTGGCAGACATGTTGAGGCAATTTCTGTTAATACTAACTGGCTGTTTCTACACATATTCACATAGTCAGGGTTACATATATGCACTCATACTGTGTCTGTCTGTGTGTGTGTGTGTGTGTGTGTGTGTGTGTGTGTGTGTGTGTGTGTGTGTGTGTGTGTGTGTGTGTGTGTGTGTGTCTGTGTGCGCGCTACTGCCATACTCTCTGCCTTGATTTCTATTGGTCACCCTGGTTGTTTGCAGCAGGGACAAGTAGCTGTGGCAGGAGACTACTTTGTGTATGTACTTATCTTGCTGTCATTTGCAGCCTTGAGGTTGGACCGTGAGTGTTGAACACAGTATAACTACAGCGTTCTTATAACTACTTTATACCTTTTCTTACCTGGCAGACCTGTGGAGGAAATTTCTGTTAACACTACCTGACTGTTTCTATACATATTCACAAAATCCTAGGTGAAATTATGCATACAGCTTACTACCATTCCCAGGATTCAAACCATGCCTGTTTGTGTATAAAATACAACAAACGGGTTTGAGTTTCATCAGAATAAGCTATTGAGTAACTGCTGTATCTTCCTTGAATGTTTTCTGCCTAATATTCTCTTGGTTGTACAATTTGACTTTGTAATTATGACATTCTTATACTTACATTCCTATACATACTTTTTTGACATAGCACAGTGTGGAAAACAGTGGTTAACACAATATTACTATTCAGATATCAGATCTTGGTGCATGAAACATTTCATATCAGTTAATCTAGTGTCTTACAAAGGCACTAACTTTGTCAGATGTGACTTGATTGTTTACTCCTTTCAGAGCTATAGTTGCTGTGCATAACCTGTACACATTTCAGTTCATACAATAGCAAAGTAAACACAACCAGTCCAGGGTTTTGAATTTTATTGACAGGCAGTTACAGTTTTATTTATATATAACTCATATGACACTATTACTGTAATATTGTCTGGTTTATTCAGTACAAACCATACTCATGTTTAATGCTGCAAGGTGACATTGTACTCTTCTGTATTTATTTCAGGGGTGGCCCATGCTATTGGACTGCCAGACTGCAGCCCCCTCAACTATAACATAAAGAAATAAAAAGAAAAAAATAAAGAAATAAAAAGAAGAAAAAATGTAACAAAATTGCGGACTTTCGCGCATGCGCACTAGTCCGGACTGCTGCTGAGACAGTCTGAAGCATGTGCAGATTGTCTCAGCAGCTGTCCTGATTGGGAAACAAGAAGAATGGAGTTCCCAGAAGTCTATGCAGTTTTAAACTGCATAGACTGTCCTGGAACTCGCTGGGAAAACACATCGGGGTCGGACTGCAACGTCAGCAGTCAGGAGTTCGTCAGGGGAAGGATCTCACGACGGGCAGGGTCTGGATTAGCGTTTGCTGCAGGGGAAAATCTTGCGATGGGCAGGGTCGGATTTGCATGGGTTTTCATAAGATTTATGGTGGAGTTTGCTGCAGTATCGTTGGGGGAAGATGCGTTTCACAAGATTTATGGTGGTTTTGCAGACAGTAAGTTGCATTGACAGTAGTTACGTTCTGGTTGCTTAGTTGCTGTTTGTTTGTGTGTGTTCCGTCTTTCTTTAGTCTTTGACTTGTAGTGTTTTATGGGCACTTCTTGTCTTCTGAAATTGTAATTATTTATTCGTGTGCAAACCACAGAACTGCCGGCTGGCTCTCTTAGACTCCTGTTTATGGATGTAATGTGGCAGTAACACGTTTTGGTTGTTTAGCTGCCGATTGCGCATGTGTGTTTTTCATTGGCGTAGAGTTTTAGGGTCACTCTTGGTTTGCTAATGTTGTAATTTTCATTTGTTAACTAAATGGATCCAGAAAAAATGCAGCAAGGTTTTATATTTACTATGTAACAGTATGTGGGTGTAACATAAGCATAGTTGATCTGTAAGCCCGCAACATTAGTAACATTGAAATTTAAAATTGTCAAAAGTAAAATTAGAAGTCTAAGTAGTTTTATACTGATTTGCAGATACATGTTGGTTGTTTAACTCTGTAGTTATGTTACATTTTGTATTTTTCTGTAATGTTCATTTGCAAACACTGTACCTTGAAGATTGCTGTTAACTAAAACTGCATCTACCTTATGTGAAATTTTTCTTTTTTCCCCATACTTATTTCCAGGACAGCACCTGAAATTTGTCAGAATTGATCAGTGCCCTATTCCAGCAAAATAAAATAATCTTTCTTTAATAACAATGAGTTTGGGGGGGGGGTTCTGTTATTTACATTAGACAGAGACATACAGACAGCATATTCTCTGTTCTAGCCTGCCGGAAGCAACACTTAAGCAGATAAGTATGGACAGACATTTATGTTATTGTAAGTTGCCACCCCTATCATTCCTACTTTTAGTAAAAATAAAATGCAAAAAAAAATTCTCCTGTATTGGCATGGGTGTACCCAGAAAAATGCAGAACACATGAAGTGCTTACAACCACCCATGAAGACCAACATTTTAGCAGAGCAAGATAGCTGTTATATGTATAATAACTGGTTGCATACACGTGTCTTAAAGTAACTGCTTAATAAGACGTGGTTGGTGTTCCATCAAGTGAGTTGTGGTAACACTGCTTAGTAACTGTAACGCTATCTGTTTGTTCTAGGTGCTCCAGTAGAAGTAACATTTGCTGGTTGGGGTTGCAGTGCAATAAATTGACAGTGGCATTCCACAGTGTTACTGCTCTTAAATGGAAACTATTTTTGCTTAATTTTTTTTCTCTCTTGTGGTGAGTTCAGGTCACATTATAATTACAATAAAACTGATGACAGTGCATACAGAACCATGTTCCTGTAAAGTAGAATGCCTACCCATGTAGTTAAGAGATGGAAATCCAGCTATCTAAAAGTCAACAAAGAACTTGCAAACTCCATCCACTTTGCTTAACCAGTGGCATTATGTAATGATCCTAATCTCATAATTACCAATTCATAGTGTTGTTTAAACATTTACTGCATTTATTGATGTTGTTCTGTTCAATTCTAAGCAAAAGCGTCTTTTGTGTGGAGACATGCATGAATGGGCATAACTTCGTTGAAGGTTGTACGTCAGGGCTGGCAACTTGGTACGTAAAAATCTACTGCCAATCATTAGCAGACCGAAGTTCTGCTGTGGCGACCCCTAACCGGGAAAAGCCAAAGGATACAACAACATGTCGTCAGTTTTGAGGAAGCCCATATATCCTTCAGAGTGAGGAATATGCAATCTTGATAAACACTGTTTTTTATATACAATCTGATTATAAAGAAGCATTTTTCTTGTTTTCCTCTCTAATCAATTCAGTAATTTTAGTGCTAGTCAGTCACCTGAAAACTAAGGAAAACAAGAAGAGGAATTGGTTGGACTTTGTTTTTAGATGTCAAGACAGTTTTCAGTATCAATGCTAGTCTTCTGAAGTATTCCTTGCTGAGAACAATGGTGTGGGTGTGTGTGCAATATACTGGTGGTTAGACTCATGGGGGGTGTGGTAGAGAATACCTCAGGCTTAAACCCTGTACCTTGTATGCAGGTGTTAAAGACCTGAATTCCCCACCCACCACCATTTGCGAAAAAATTGCAGATTTTTGCCTCATATTTTATCTGATCTGTTCCTCATAATATCTGTGGTTTGTAAATATTGCAATGCTTGATATTTGATGGTGTAGTGGTAGCATTGTTGCCTCACAGCTGCAGGTTCTTGGGTTTGATGCTTGGCTGGGGTGCCTTCTTTGTGGGGGTCTGTATCTTCTCCCTGTGTTTGTGTGGGTTTTCTTTTGTGTATTCCCATGTTACAAAGACATGTCTGCATTATTTCTTCCTGGGCATCTGCTGAAAATTGTTTATTTGTTCCAAGTCAGACTGTCCTGATTAACACATGTTAAATAAAATTGACAGGCATTTGAATTTCATACTTCAGGTTTCTGAATGTTTAATTCTTTACATATTTGATGGTGCAGTGGCAGTATTGTTGCCTCACAGCTATAGGTTTTCTGGTTTGATTCTTGGCTGGAGTGCCTTCTGTATGGAGTCTGCATCTTATCCCTGGGTTTGTGTGGATTTGCTCTGGTGTCCTGCCATTTCACAAAGACATGTGTCTATAGTATTTCTCCCTGGGCTTCTGCTGAAAAAATGTTTTTGTTCCATCAGAAGTAAAATTGACAGGCATTTGAATTTCAGACTTCATATTCTTCAGAAGATACATAGTAAAACAACTTTTTATTCTAGCAATAAATATATAGTAACACAACCTTTTATTATAGCAATTTTTAAGTTTATAAGATGACTATTTGAAATTTGTCCTTATTGTTGGGACTGTAATACCCTGTTATTGGCTTTGTCCAGGTTTTTTGTGCTAAGGTTGACAGCTATGGCAAGAACTGAATTCACTGAATATGTTTGAGGGCTGTATTCCCTCATTACTGGGTTTGTCCAGGTGTTTTGTGTTAAGAGGTTGACAGCTATGGTGAGAACTGAATTCATTAAATGATAGCTATTTAAGTTTCATTCTTCCTCTCTTTCACAAAGCAGCTGATTTGGTGTAGTGGTATGTTGCTCTTGACTGTTTTGCACAGGGACCCTGGCAGTAAAATGTACGGTGGTAACACAGCATTTTTCTTTCACAAAGCAGGTGATTTGGCATAGTGGTATGTTGTTCTGACTCTTTTGCACAGGGACCTTGGCAGTAAAATGTATGGTGGTAACACAGCATTTTATTCTAGCAGATTTCCAAGATTATACAAGCAATGTTTAATGTGTCCCTGATTTTTGCCCTTTTGTCCCACCCCAATAAATTTGGCTTTTTCCAGATTTCTTGTGCTGCGAAGTTGAGATGCAGCTGAGTATTGAGTAGATTTTACAAGGAGCTGAGAGCTGCAGGGGAAGAGAAGTTTAGTGCTGATTATGCTAAGTCCGCTCACATTGCTAATAGCACTACAGGTTGTGTACTTGCTTTTGATGCAGAAGGTCGTTGGTTCTACTCCCATAGGAGGTGAATGCTGCCATACTAAAAGTTAAGATATTAACTATGAGCCTGTTATCAGTTTATCAGAAAAATGATGTGAAGACCTTTGGATTTAAACATTTTTCACCATACAAGAGATTGTTTGACCTGCAGTACATACTGCAGTTTGCCTTGCCTGGGTTGTGGATAAGAAGGTTTGGCTTTCTTTTGCTGTTCAACGGTTTGTTGGCTTTTGACTGTTTTTTAGGTATGATAAATGTGTCAGGGCCATCACAAGTCAGCCAGAGACATTTCAAACTGTGATGTACTTGTTGCACCCCACTCCCCCATGTAGTGACTCTGGATGTGTCGAAGCAAGGCAAGGAGTAGTTATGCAGTGTAACTGTGCAGAGTATCCCCCCCCCCCCATCCAAGGTAGACACAAGTACTAGAGTGGCTTTTCATCTGTCCTTGATTTTTACAGAATGGTCTGGTTTCTGTCATATTTTTTGTACTGTTGATTTATGCTTATTACTCAAGTGCCTGTTGCTCTGTGTTTAAGTAGCAATACTTTAATGACCATCAGGTAAGCTTGGCTGAGATTGCAAGATGCAAGTAAACTTTAATAAGCATACTGTTAAAGAATTGCAAACATTGAAAGCCTTTCTGTTGCTATGTAGAGAATACTTAACTAGATATGCCAGTATTTGTAATAAAGAACAGGATTACATTATTTTAAGAGTCTCATTACACTTGGAGACTTCCAGTCATATCTGCAGGCTTTACCCGTAAACAGAATGCCAATCATGTGGTCCATAACCTGTACAGTAATCCTTTTAAGCAATGTATCTTGACCTTATTTCTTGTTTGCTTTTCATTTTTTACTTTGATCATGTTTTCCCCATGAAACAAGCAGATGTCAGGCAGCAGGTCTTTTTTTGGATAAGGAACATTTTTACAAGTGGGGGCATCAGAGATTTCTACTTTCAGCATGTTACTTGGTACTTTAATAAAGCTGAATATAAATTATAATTAGAACTGCAGTGCAAGAAGTGGTTTGAGTTGAGTGCTGCTTGTTTTTCTTAAACTTGATTTTGACTGGCATTCCATTAATGTATTTCAAAAAAAGTAATTTATTTTTTCATGCCTTACAACCTTTTTTGTTTCCATCTAGATATTAAGCTGTCATGCAGCCAATGCATTGAAATAGTTTTAGTCTTCGACACTTCCTTTTGTCTTGATTGGACTCTCATAATAACGGTATGGCACCCAGGGCAGTATATTTAGTTTTTGTGGTTTTGAGCATAGCTCCTCCCTTTTCTAGTTGGCCACACCCCTTCCCATTGACCCCACCCATTCAGTCTCCTGCAGCCCCCCTTTGATTTGAAGTCACCAGCCGCCACTGATTTATTTGGTATGAATACTGCAAGCTAGATTGTTACCTGCCACATGACACAGTTTAGCAGCCTGCTTGCATGGGCTTCCTGGTTCACAGCCCACTTAGCTGGTGCTGTAAAGAAGATAGAGAAACAACACCACACATCGGTGGCTAAAAAATGGAACTCTGTCCCTACTAGCATTCAAAACACATCATCCAAAGCCTCCTTTAAAGACCTCATCAGGCAACATCTCAAGCAAAGTTGGCAGTGCCATGATTGCTCCCAGGCTAGTGAAAGCGGATAACATATTAAATCTGGAGCAATTGATAATAGTTTTTCAATCTTACTCACAAACACTGGCTAATCTACAATGTATGTACTGTACCTGTGTACTATGTATGTATTCTACCTACGTTCCAAAGTTCAGCCGTACACCACAAATCTATTACTTACCTTTATTTTTAAAATTAATATTTTTTTGATTGTTCTCTCCACTGTAACTGTTTGTGCTGCATACCACTGTAAAAACATGTCTCTTGTAATTTGTGTGTATACTGATCATGTCTAAATAACTAAATGTGTCTGTAATTTTTCTTTGTGGAGCTTTTCTCCCAGGGCTTCTGCTGAAAAAGGGCCTTTTCGGCTCAGTCAGACACCCCCGGTTAACAAATGTAAAATAAAATAAAATAAATAAATTTATGCATACCTATCCATCACATACACAGGCTGGACTTTGGTAAACAGTTATTGATGTTAATACTTACACAGACCTGGGACATCCCTTTGGCATGCATCTTGGATCCACTGGTTCAAAAGCACCCCCTTCCTTCGCTTCAAGTCGACAAAGTGGTGACGGACCTGCTCATAAGTCCAAGGGATGTCAGTGGCACTGGTGAGATTGCAGGTGAGACATTCCCAGGCCTCCGCTTTGTATTGGGAGCCCTGGTACTGGTCCTGCAGCAGTCTCAGATCATGTTTTTTTACAAGGACTCCAACTTCTGTATGCCCCAGCGGTACGCCCGAAAGGGCACACCCTCTCCAACACCAGCCATAGTGCCTACAGTGGGGAGCTACAACCAGTTATGAGCTGTATTCCCACCTGCGAGGTTTAAATATGGCTGATTTCCCACCCTTTGCCATTATTGGACAGTTTTGAATATGCTAAGCTAAGTGCTGGGCAAACCAGCTTAGCTGGTATATGCACTACTTAAAGGGGTAGATGCTAAGCACTGCTTACCAGTGCACAAATCCACTTAGCTATGCTATCTCTTGCTTAGAATTTACATCTAAACAATGCTTATACTGGCTAAGCATAGCTGAGCATAAGTTAGCATTGTTCAGCTTTCCTTTTACAGACTATCAGCATTGTGGGGTTGATTCCTCATAAATGACATATTATGATATGTGTGTCTGTCTTCAACAACATCCCCCTAGTGCTTTCATTACAATACATTATTTTGTGGATATGCTGTATGGGACACTTGCATTTCTATGGGGGTTTCACATCTGTACTATACTACCTACTGATAACAAAACATATTTTTGTGCTTTTTTAACAGATAAAAATCAACACACTGAATGGGGACTTGAACCACGAATGCCTGCTTACTAAGCAGTAAACACTACACTGTTTCACTTTACTCTGTTTCGGTCTTATATTTGTATTTATTTCATTGGGATGTGAAAGCCAGGCTGAGCATACTTGCATGACACACATTCCCTCTCAGCTATGCTTAAACTTTATTGTGGACAGAAAAAAACACACGTGTTTTATTCTTATTTACTGTAGGGGTTTGCACATTGCTTTCTGCACCATTATCTGTGTATTGCTCTTACAAACTTAGAAAGTTGATAAAATACATAGGCTTTGCATTAGTTTAATGTTTTGGGCCTGTGGAGTCAGGGAGGTAGAAATTTTAGGAGGAATACACCAAAATATATGTCAACTATCTGTACACATTTCAAAGTTAGTTGTGATGGAAGCTCCACAGTATATACCTCTCAAATGTACAGATTTTCACAGAATGTCCAGATTTTATACTCATATTATTGTCCTGTTCCTTTTTTTCCTTGCAAATCACTGGGAGGATCTCAGGATTGAAGTCACTAAATCATGACATAACATTTGAGTTTCAGACTTCAAACCCTTCAGAATGTTAAAACAAACCCTGTTACTCTCTAGCAACTTAGTTTATAAAAGCAATATTTAAAATATGTCCCAATTTGTCCCCCCATTTTGTTGAGCTTTG
>NC_056735.1:1326146114-1326178614 GCF_019279795.1 Protopterus annectens
GTCTTCTCTGACCTGTTTGCTAGTGTAGTCCATCACCAGTATGAACAGCAGTGGGCTCAGAGTTGAATCCTGGTGCTCACCCACTCCCACTGGAAAACTTTATGTGTGTCCACTCTTCATACTTGTGTCATTGGGTCCCTGTACATAGCCTCTGTGAATTCTACCACTGCTTCTGGGACATTGAACCATTACAGAATTGCCCAAATCAGCTTTTTTGGGACCTTGTCATATGCTTTGTCCAAGTCTAGGAATGCCAAGTTGGACTATTTCGTCATCTTTAGTGCCTTATCAATTATCGACCTCACATCTAAACATTGGGTCATTTGTGATGTATCTTGATCTGAATCTCAAGTTCTCATCGCCCACACTTTCAAGTACTCTGTATATTCATTTTATCAATCACCCTCTCCAGAACTTTCATGAGGTAGTCTTAATTTGTGAAAGGCCTAAAAGAAGATTACTCCAAACTCTGCAATCTATATTAGAGAAAGAAGTCACAGTGCTAATTCTAAGATACATATGACATGGATAAGAACTTGTTATCTGAGTGGGGTGAGCAGTTTGGCATGAACATCCCATAAGGGAGCTATGCAGTGGGCACCTGTTTTGGTAATACAACATACTTTACAATATTTTTGATTAGTAAAATACGTCTGACTTTTTAATTTGTGGACGGATGATAGTCTTACCTTCAGTACAGAGATGAGTTACAGATGTATGGCCTGTGGTGAGTTTGACAAAACTGTGAAAGGAAATCTGTAGTTTCATAACTAAGGTGCTGAGTTGTGTGAAGATACTGGATCAGTAGAAAAGCTAGGTTAGTAGGATAACCCTCTTAACAAAGTGTGCATATGGAGTCATGCATCACCAAGTCCAACTGAATATTCCTAATTTCTGTTTGCATGGTTTTAGAAAAGTGGTACTTAGCTTTCATGTTTTGATCAATGGTTAGAACTAACAGCATGAATCTAGGGACTAACTTCCCTAAGAATGTTGACCTGGTTATGCAGTAGGTTCATTCTCAATTTTAACTTTGTTACACATCAGTGTTACTGAATGCCATACCATATAACAACATTTCTGCTTTATGGTTGATGTTGAAGTCTGAATTTGATGAAGAATGTGGAGTGTATTTAATAAGGTTTCTGTGATCTCCATATAATAATCCTTTAATTTATTCCTTGATCAGACCCTCCCTTTACTCTGTCTGTATATATGTGTGTGTGTGTGTGTGTGTGTGTGTGTGTGTGTGTGTGTGTGTGTGTGTGTGTGTGTGTGTGTGTGTGTGTGTGTGTGTGTGTGTGTGTGTGAGTGTGTCTGTGAATATGAGTATGTGAGTCTTCCTTGAGTGTACTGTACTACTCAAGCATTATTAGAATACAGTATAGAAGAAAGTAAAAGCAGTTCTCATTGCCATGAAATACAAATTAAGCTTCAAATATATATAAATATATACATGTAGATAACATAATTTCCCTATTCTCTTACTAGGCTTATTGTACGCAAATTCATGTAAATCATGCACACAAAAACAGAAAAATGGTATGTGGCAAAGCTGACAGCAGTGTAATGTTTCAAACAATGTATAGGTCTTCTTTGATTCTCAAATGCTATATTTCATACAGCACATGTGTGTGTGTGTGTGTGTGTGTGTGTGTGTGTGTGTGTGTGTGTGTGTGTGTGTGTGTGTGTGTGTGTGTGTGTGTGTGTATGTATATATATATATATATATATATATATATATATCTATCTATATATATATAGAGAGAGAGAGAGAGAGTGCTCCTGAAGGTGTATGTTTCAGATAACTAGTGTTAAGGATAAGTAAACAGTTTTATACCAATAAGACACTTCACCATTCAAGATAGACATGCAAGTAGTACTGAATTCATTCAATTATAGGCACCAAGAAGACTGACAGCAGTGCTAAGACTGACAGAAAGAAAATGAGAGATAATAAAAATAAGGATAATAGCAATATTATTTTTTTATTTTATTAATGGAGCAACAGGTAGCACACTTGCCTTTGGTGCTGGAAGATCAGAATGCTGTGGGTTCTGTTCTCACATCAGGTGCAGGGATTAATTTCCAATACTGACATTATTTTAAAGCACAGGCAGGGTGCTGCACTCCTGAGTCTGTCGTCCTTCTGATGAGACGTTAAATGGAGGCCCCATTTGCTTGAGTTGCTGGTAGCTCAGGTTGATGTATAAGATCCCGTAGCACCTATCAAAAAGAGCAGTGGGTCCTTTATTCATATATATAAAAAACTCTTTTATTTATACCATAATTACATATTTACAGATATTTACAAATGTACAAATATATAGATATACAAATCTGTTTACACGATCATACTAAATGTTCATTCCTAGTAGACCCCCTACTCCTATTTTTATAACTGCCATTTGATTTTACTTAATATTGTTGGTAAAATCTATTTTCCATTAAACATAATTTAATTTATTCTTTCATTCCATATAACCCATATGACATAAAATAACGTATCAATTCTTTTAACATATTCTTTATTTCTGCTTCTTCTAATATCCATGTTTGAGCATATCCATGTTTATTTTATCCACTTCTTTTATAGTTAAAAAAAACTGCTTTACATAGTTTTCCCCATAACTTTTTTACTCTTTTACATTTCAAAAACACATTGTGTTGTGTCTTCTTGACAATGTAAACATATTCTATCACTTTTCTTTTTATATGGCATATTTCCTTTTACTAGCAATTTACCTACTACTAGTCTCCACAAAATAATCTTGACAGTCTACTTTCTGATTACACAATTTGTTTTTTATTTTTATAGCTTTAATTTATTCATCTGTTAAAATGGTAGTTCCCTAATGCCCTGACCAAATTTCCCCCAGTAGTAGTATAAATACAGTCTTGGGTCTTCCCTGAAAATAATTCACAAGCCTAGTGGGACTAACTTGGTCAACAAAAGATAAATAACAAAAAATATTTCCTATTATGGTATTTGAAGAATGTATTCAGTCCCATCTTGTACTCTGGCAGTAGTGAGGTCTGTAGTTTAGTTTTCATAGCTGGGATGAGCAACATATATTTTTAACTATTATTCACATTTTTGGTAGATTATGCTTATATCCTGTTAACACACAATCTGTATTAGAGAATGGCTGATTGAGATAAACATAGTTAATGCTAAAAAACTATGCAAAGAGTAATAATTTATAATTAATACCAGAAGTAAATTATTTAAGGAGCAATATGATGGGAAGTGGCTATAAGCCAATAACTACTGACAAAAGATGTGGACACAGAGTTTCAAAAGTCATCATCTTGTAATTTCTTTCCTCAGGAGCTGTTTTCTTCTTTTTGTGATATGTATAAACATAGGCTATCAACAGGAGACATGCTGTTCTCCAGTTCTGCCAACATTGTGAGTTTTCTTACTGTCACATCATGGCTGCTCAGTAGCAGATGTACACAAGTAGTAAAGCATTGTTATTACTTCTGTAATGGAAGAGAAGTGTGCAGCATGTCATGGGAGGTTACACAGATACTTTAGACACAAATGATATTAAAAAAGTTCTCCAGGAAGATATTTTCAGATATGCCTACAACAGTGGTTCTCACAAATAAGAGTAAATAAAAAAGTAAAGCTATTAAGGATGGTGATGAGCAGCCTAAATAAAATTACATATCATATTGTTTTTCTTTTTTGGCTATGGAACTTGATGGCATTAAAATTCTTGCAGTGCACCAGCATTAAATTGTCCCCAGGCACCAGAGCACCAGTATTAAACTGCCCCCAAGGCCACATCACAATGCTACTACATTGTCTTCTATGACTGAAAATAAAAAAAAGAAAATAAATAGTTTTTCTTTGTAATGCAATGCTGTATTATTTATTTTATTTTCATAAACAGTTAAGTGAATTAGTCTGAAGATCCTTTTTAACCATGACCCAGGCCATTTAGACAACCACAATGAATAAAATAGACCTCAGAATACAGCATTATTACAAGTCTAATAATAAAACAAACAGCAGAATATATAAGTAAGACATCAGAATGTGAACATTATCATCATCTTATCCATGTTTTTTAGTTTTGCTAACTATTTCCAGATTTTACTGACATTTGTAATTTTTTCTAACATTTTACAGTTTATGAAGCTTTGTATGTGCAGCAGCTTTATTGCTTCGTCACTCAGTTGCCCATGTCATGCTGCTAGAATGAGCTGTGATATTGACAACCTAGCCACATTTTTCCCTTTCTATGATAGCTAATGGCTCTGCTGCTCTTCTCAAATATGGGAATTGTGTTTCAGATAAGTAACAGAAATTAGGCTCTAATTTTGGCCAACTGGTCAGTTTGTTAAAGCACTTTGTTCACAGCTACCCTTTCTAAATGCAAAGCAATGAACTTGTGGCATCAAATGAAAGAATCTCCTTACACGTGATTTAATACAGACAGTGTGTGCTAGCAAGGAAAGAAATTTGTGTTCCTATTTTAATATGTTACCTGATAATAGTAATCAGGATATAAACAGGCACTATGACAATGAAATGATACAATGCAATGTTGCTGTCAGCAGTATATAAATACTGCACACACAAATTTCACAGTGGTTTTGTGTTCATGAAAGGCTCCAACTGTAATACTAATCTTACAGCATGCTTAATTAACTATAGCCAGTATAGCTTCCTCACATCTGTGTCTTGTCTCTTGAATTTCCCATGGCCAGTATGGAAAATTAACAAAATATCATACTTTAGCAAACTCCAATTCTTAAGATGAATTGTTCATGTTTTGGATCATCTTATAAAAGTTAAAAAATGCAGATATGTTTGTCTTGAAGTTTAAGAAGAAAACCACATAAATAATAAGAATACCCATTTGTTAACCAGAATGGCCAACTAGATGAACAGTCCCTTTTCAGAAGCAATGTCTGGTGAAGTTTCTTGTGGATGGTCACACAACAGACAAATGAGGACTATGGGAATCAAACCCTGGACCACAGCTCATAGTCTTAACCACTGTGTCAAAAGCCAGTCTGTTAGATTGTTTGAATCATTAGTGCTTAATTACAAAACCATTGTCCAGGCTGTTGTGCAGAAAGTCACTAGTAAGAAGTTTTATGAATGTCTGTTTTTAACTTTTAGCACGTGAAGACAGGTGCCAATTATCTGCTATTTGTGATTTGCATTTATATATAGTTTGACAGCCTCATAGATATATACTAGGCTAATGACCACCAGGGCCTTTATAAGCCTAACCATGCAACTCAATCCATTTGTGTCCTCTTGTAACATGTGCATCTAAATTGGATAGGTATGTCAGTTAGGAGGGGTTTGTTAGTTAGGGGATGCTAAAAAGTTATGGGGGCTATGTTAGGGAATGTTTGCTGTTGGCCTCTATCTATAAGAGACTTGGAGGCCTGGGGGTGAATTTACAATTTCCCATCCAATGATTATGATTACATTTGAATAGGAGTAGGGATGAAATCTGCTTCACATGGACAGGGAGCCTAATCCTGAGCATGGAGATCCTTTGAGATACATATCTGTCCCACCAGCATGTTCTATTTATGTTGCAAGCAAAGTTTAAATCCCTGGATCTAGTATCTGGTGCTGTTCATTTTGCAGATGTGCAAAAGTTCCATCAGCTCTGGATCAAAGGATGTTTTATACACTAAGCACAGATCGCCTATAAACAACTTTTAGGAGACACAGGACAGAGACAAAGTTCTAAGGCGATCTGTACTGGACAATGTGTTAATACCCTGGATTCTCTTATGATGAACCTCTGTAGGCATTCCAGCTATTGCAGATGCCTAGTCAGGTACATGCCAGAGGGGGCACTGTTCTCAATGATGGGTTTGATAAGGGTTGAGTAAAGTGGTACTATAACACCCTGGACATCTCAGGAAAAAGGAAAGGAAATTAGTGAAGTTACAGAAGAATGGCAACGCTTCAAAACAGCATATGTGAGAACTATAGGACAGATATGCATCCCTGCCAGCTAGGAAACTAAGGTTCATAGGCAAAGCTGGTGGTGGAATGTAGAAGTCCAGAAAGGCATCAAAGGTAAGGAGTACAGGAAAAAGTAGGATGTAGAAAAGGTGGTCAGGGAAAAGAAGGAATACTGGCTGTATAACAAAATGGCTAAGAGAGCATTTGTATTAGCAAAGAACAAGACATCAGAGGCAGTCTACCAGCTCCTGGAAAGTGACTCAACAGATGGCAAAAGAAACTCTACCAATCTGCAAGTGAAAGATAAAGAAGGTAGTCATCAGATACACTTCATAAGGGATATCAGCAACAAATGCTTATCTGCCCATAGGACATCAAAGTCAGATGGAAGGAGTACTTCCATGAACTTCTAAATGAAGAAATCCTCACAGAAGATGTACTTCCCCAGAGACAGCTTACAATGAAAAAAGAAGAGGAGCCCACCCTAGGAGAAATAAGAGCAGCACTACAGAAAATGAAGTCATGGAAAGCAGCAGGCTCAGATGAGGTCATGGTAGATATGATCAAGATGTTGGGTGAGTTAGGGGAGAAATAGCTCCAGAGGGTACTCAAAACAGTATGGAGAGAAATGCATATCCCAAATGACTGGAAATAAGCATTCTAGTGCAAATGTACAAAAAACAAAGCTGTTATTCACAACTGTGGGCGGTATAGAGGCGTCAAATTCTGATCACGCTGTATGAAAGTTCTGGTGAGGGTGACAGGTAAATGAATATGCAGAGTAGTCGAAAGGAAGATGGGAGAACAGTCTGAATTCAGATCAGGATGCAACACAACTGACCCAGTGTCTGCAGTGAGACAGATTTATTTATTTTATTTTTTTATTGACATTTGATTAGTGGGAAAGTACTGGGTAGGAGTGCATTTTCAGTGGAGGCCTGGAGAGAAAAGCCTCAAAGTATTACAAAATGCCTTAAGAACAATAATTTTACAGTCTTTAAAAATAATACAAAAAATAAATATATTTTAAATAATTATGCCTAACATTAGTTAAGAATAGATACAACTAATATGACAATGATTTAATAGTTAGAGAAATTTTTAGACAGTTTATAGAGAAATTAAAGGTAAGCTAGTCTAATACACACAGGAATTGCAATATGACTTGAGAGAAAATCAAGGTTATTGTAAATTTAGAGATAAAGCCAGGGGAGAGAAATTGAGAGAAGTAAGGACGTTAGTGAAGAAGGGAAAGTAAGGAGATGTAAGGTATGACTAGGTATGTGTTTATATTTAAGGATAAACTTTATCCTGGTTTTGAGCCAGAGTTTGGTAGGAAGTCTTTCAGAATAATTTTTAAGACTGGGAGGGAGGGTACTGACCTGATGGATAGAGATAAAGAGTTGCAGGCCTTAGCAATATGGCACAAGTATAGACAATGCCCAAAAGATTTGATAGATTTGTGGACAGAAAGGAGGTTTTGGTCATTAGATCATAATGACAGACTAGTAACATAGTTGTGTAGAATGTTATTTAGTGCTAGACAAGCAGATGGATTCTGGAAAATTTTATAGGTGGTAAAAAACTGTGTTTTTGTTAGTTGATGGGGTAGTGCTAACCAATTTAGGCTTCTTAGTATTATACAGTGCTGGGATCTGAAAGGGGTATTTGTGGCAAATTTAGGAACTTTGTCATAGCATTTTTCAAGTTTTGACTTTTGTGATGTCTGAAGGTCAATAAGGATGGAAGCACCATAAAGATGGGGAGGAGATAAGTAGTGGCAAGTGTAGCTTTCGTTGTGTCGGTGAAAAAGTTTTTGACTCTATAAAGCATCTTTAGTTTTTAATGAAATTTTCTTATGCAGTTTTGCATATGCAGGTCAAATTTAAGATTATCATCCACTATTATCCCTAATAATTTGCCATGAGAAGTAATTTCAATGGTTGTATTATCAAGAGAGAGGAGTTAAATTTTTATTTTTTAATGGGAAATGGATTTCGGGAAAAATGTAGTACTTTGTTTTTGTAGGGTTGAGCATGAGATGTGCATTACAAAGCTAGATTTCAGCTACTGTTAAAGCTTCCTGAGTAACTTTTTGGAGGTATGCCATGTTGTCAGATATGCAAATGAGTGTGGAATCATCTGTGTACTGTATTAGGAAGGCCTATTGTGTGGATGTTTGGAGGGTGTTGATGAGAATGTTAAAGAGGAGGGGATCAAGGATAAAACCTTGTGATACAGCAGTAGCGGCTGGGTGGTATGGAAAGAGGGTGGAGTGTCATTTTACTGACTGATACCTACTGGACAGTTAGCTTTTGTACCATAGACAGGTGGGGTGAGAGAGGCCTAATGAGGATATTTGATGTCAAACTGTGTTGAAGGCTTTAGACAAGTCCAGAAATAAGGAAGAGACTAGTTTGCCATTACATCTAGCTTTGCTGACAGCATCTATATAGGTTAGTAGTGCACTGTTAATACTATGGGAAGGATGGAAGCCATGTTTTGTGGGGGATATGAGTTTTTCCTTCAGGAGATAGTTTGTCAATTGTTTTTGAATACATTTATTAAGTATTTTGGAGATGGGGATAAGATTGCTGTATGTCTAAAGTTAGTAATGTCTGTTGAATTTCTTCCTTTGTGCAGAGGGATAATGTGTGACTTTTTCCAGAGAGAGGGAACATGGGATTCCTGGACTGACCTATTTCTAAGGATTGAGACAGTGTAGGCAATGCCATCAGCTAATATCTTAAGATATTCACTCGGAAGGTCATCAGCTGGAGTAGAACATGGTTTGAGTTTGTTTAAGAGTAGTTTTTGTATAGGATATGGGCACAGGTTTGAAGGTTTAAGTGGATGTGGAGATATGTGGGTGCTGGGCAGGGTTAAGATTAGTTGGTAGGGAATCCTTGTTTAGAGATTTATTTATTTATTTTATATTTGTTTACCGGGAAGGTCCCACTGGATATATGTCCATTTTCAGGAGGCCCAGGGAGAAAAGCTCCAGTAAGCAGAGTACAATTACATTAGGTACAACAGAGACATTTAGAAATAAGTATAATTTGCAGTCTTCAGTAGGGTTACAAACATAGATTAAACATAGTTGATAAAATCAGATCAAGCACCTTAAGTTTCAGACATTAATACACGCAGTTATGGGCTAAGTCCCTTAAAGCATTCATACACTTTTTAGAGTCAATAATTGAAATGACTAGGCAGAGTTTAAGCAGGGATATTGCCAGTGCAGTTGGAAGTGTAGTTTGAGGCTTTTTTTGAACAGGGTTAAGGAGGATTGGTGAGTAAGTTCGGCAGGTAGCAAATTCCAAGTTTTGCCTACAGAGTTGGTGAATAGAGAGTCCCCAGCCACATTTATGCTCTTAGTTGTTTGCACCAGCAGTTTGTCAGCAGACAGTAGTGACCGCAGGTTGCTGTATGGTTTGATGATCTTGTTTAGTGCTGGTGTTTTTTCGGGTTGGTATAGGATTTTGTGGGTTATTATAAGTTGGTTGTATCGGAGGAGACTCGGCCATTCAAGCCATCCTACTTGAGTCAGGTTGATACAATGGTGGGTCCTAGAGGTAGTACCTGTAGCAAATCTAGAAATAGTAACAGCTAGCAAGTTTGGTAAGGGTGGCTTGATTCAAGTTAGTGAAGAGGGGGGAGGCATAGAGGAGGGTAGATAATAGGTGAGACCAAGCGATAGTAGTTCTTGCAAATGGAGTGAGGAAAGGTTTGATCCTGTATAGGGAGCCCAATTTTTTGTTGACAGATTTAATGGTTTGATTGACATAGGTATCATATTTTAGGGTGTTGTCGACTGTGACGCCTAGGCATTTTGTGCTACTATCAGCGGATATAATTGTGCCATTGTTGGACCTTATAGTAATAAATGGTGAGGAGGATTTGCAAGTGGGGGAAAAGATGAGCAGCTTAGTTTTGTTGGGGTTTAATAGAAGCTGATGGTTTGCAAACCATTTTTCTATATCACTGAAAGTATTGTAGGTTAGGGTCATAAGCTCAGTTTAGGAGGAGGTGGTACAGGTTAAAGTAGAGTCGTCCACATATTGGATGCAGGTGGCCTTGGGAGTAATGGTGGGTAGGTCATTGATAAAGACTGAGAAGACTAGCGGTCCTAGTATGGAGTCTTGGGGGACTTCTGGAGTAATGGGTAGATGAGTGGATAGGGTATTCTGCCATAAAACTGCTTGTTGTCTATCAGACAGGTAAGAATGGAACCATTTAACTGAACTATTGTTTAGTGACAGTTCCTTCAGGGTATGGAGAAGCAGTTGGTGATTGAAAATATCAAAGACCTTAGAGAGATCTAGGAAGAGAGCTGAGGTAAGTTTGTTATTGTTTTGGTTGATGTTGATAGAGTTAGAGAAGGATAGGAGGGCTGATGTGGTGTTGTGGTGTGGCCTAAAGCGGTGCTGAGAGTTGGACAGTAGTTTATTCTGGGTGAGATAATGCATTAATTGGTTGTGGATGCACTTTTCCATAATTTTGGCCAGTGGTGATAGTATGGCTATTAGTCTGAAGTTTGAGAGATCTAATGAATTCCCTCCTTTATGAAGGGGAATAACATGGGAAACCTTCCAGAGAGAGGGGATAGTGGCTTCAGTCACGGTGCAGTTTATTATGATCGAAACAGAGTATGCAATGGCATATGCCCCATTTTGTAGATATTCTGGTGGGAGGAGATCAGCTGCAAGAGTAGTGGGCTTTAGTTTGTTAATTAGAGATCAGATGGTAGATGTAGATACAAGCTGGAAGGTAAAAGGGAGCAGGGTAGTGGTTGTGGAGGAATTCTGAAAGGAGCTGGTGGGGGGTAGTTGGCTAGCTAGTGACTGGATGGTTTTGATAAAGACATTGTTAATGATGTTTGCAGTTTCCTCTGGAGTTTTTAGTTTACAAGCTGAAGGGGTGGGGGTAGTTTGGCCGGGGTAGAGCAGTTTGTTTATTCCTGCCCAGAATTTTTGAGGTTTATTCTGTTATTTTTGCTGAAGGTGTTGATAGAAGTTTTTTTGTCTAACAATGTGGCTTTCTTGGTATCATTCCTTAGTTGTCGGAATTTAATATGGTCGAATAGGTGTTTGGAGGTGCGCCATTTGTCTCATGCTTTGTTTCTTGCTATAATTTTGGTTTTGGTTACTTTTGGAGTGGATAAGAGTGTGGGAATCTAGAATGGTGAGGAATTTAGAATTAAAATAGGCTACAGCATCATCCAGTGGAAGATCTTTTAGGATGACCCAATTGCATGCTTTGAGTTCATTCTGAAAGTCAGTGGAGTTAAAGTTCTTATTGTTTCTGACAGATTTATAGATAACTTGGTGGTTCTACTTTATGCTTAATGATGTGAGTAGGTGGTCACTTATATCATCTAGGAGGGTGCCCGTGTTATACAGGTCTGGGTGGTTGTTGATAAAAATCCAGTCCAGGATACTACCTTTGTAGTTGGATTTATTTATTCTGGTGGGTGAGGATACAAGTTGGGTATAGCCGTGAAGGTTTATGTGGGTGGTGGGAGATTCAGAAGAACAACTGTTCCAGTCAATATTAACATCTCCTAGCACCATAGTTTCATGGGGCTATGTGTTGGAAAGCCATTGGAGGATGTCTTCTAGGGTATTTGCATTGTTGCCTGGGGGGATATAAATGCAGGTGATGAATATAGATTTAATTTTGTTAAACTGTAGTTTGCTAACGAGAACTTATGCATTGTTGAACAAGAAGGGGTTGTTGTGGAGCTAGTGTGATATCTATTGTGTTTTTAAACAGAACTGCTACTCTTCCACCTTTTCTAGTGTTACGGTCTAGTCTAAGCATGTTGTACCCTGGTGGGATAACCTCATTGTTTTTAGTTCCTAGTTTTAGCCAGGTTTCTGTAAGACATAGCACATCGGGTGAGTAGGTTGCTAGGTGGGCATGAAGATTATGGACCTTGTTGTTATTACTTCTGATGTTTAGGTGACAAGTCAGGAGAGAGTTAGGGGACCTTGTATTTGGCCATATGTTGAAAGTGGTAGTGGGCTGGGAGCTTGTGGAAAGGGTGGGTCCAGGGTTAGGGTGGATGTCTCTATTCCTCATCAGACTATGTTGTACAGTGATTATTCGTTACAGGGATTTACTAATTATTTTATGATAATATCTAGTTTTGGGGGAGATGGACCATGGTCTAGTTAGTTGGTAGTTGTTAAAAGTGGAATAGACAGGTTTGCAGTAAGTTAGGAGTTGGTCTGATTTCTTCAAGGTGGGAGCAGAGTTGGTTTAGGATAAGCGGTGGTGAAAGCCAAGATAGGGCTGATTTTCATAGATGGTGAGGAGATATGCTCCAAGCAATATTACTAAGAGGAGCATAATTGGTCTCATTTTGATAGTTAGTGTAGCACTTGGTAAAGGAATGTGGGTGGAGAATTAAGAGAGTTAGTGGCAGGAAGGGGTGGTATATGGGGGGTGGTGTATGGCGGCGTGGGTTATTTGTGATAGGTTGTAGAAGGGGGTGTGCTTTATTGGGCTTAAATTTAGCACTAGTGGGGGTGGGTGGGTGGAATTTGGGGGCAGGATGGGGTGCGGAGTGAGCCTGAGCAAAGCGAGTGCGAGCGGAGCAGGGCTATTCCAAACCACAAGGATTTCCAGGGCCTGTGAATATGCAGGCTTGAAAGAATATGATTTTACAGTACTTTTACTCAATTCTATTCAAAGTGAGCTGCATTTTACTCAATTTTGTTTCAAACTAAGTTAACAGCCAGACAATTTACTGACTTTTTTGTGAGTATGCTAGCTTTTAACCTAATTTTTATAGATATTCTTTCAAATAGTTAACAACTGTGAGATGAAGTTGGGAGGGGGCCTGTATTATTCTGTCTGTTTGAGCTGTATTCTGCTTGTTGTTTTATTTAATACAGCAGCCTGATTAGGGAGTCAAAGAATGTTAACCTATATCTGTCTATAGACCCTAGGCTAGCCGTAGACCCAGTTTAGCCAAGCAATTTATTAGCACTACAGTTACCCTTAAGATATAGACCTTGCAGTCCTTTTCCTTAGTGAGGGACAGTGCAGGAATTATTTTCTTTTGGTTTTCAGGTAGATAGTTTCTTTTCAGCACAGATTGAGCCATTTGTGGTAAGGACAGGTGGGATGGAAAGACCTAGTAAGGTATATAAAGTCAGTGCATGGATTCTATATGGAACACAGCTAATATAACATAATGCAAACAGTATTATACGTTCAGGCAGGGCATTCATGTATTCTAGTAGTACCACAGCTTATGTAATTATCTATACACAGTTGTGACTTTCAGGCAGAGCAGTAGTTTACAGCACAGGCATTTCAGAGAACTTTACACAGCATTTTCCTTTGTGGTAATATGCTATCAGTAGTTACACTCAAAGCAGTACAGGTAAATCCATTTGCTAATGCTAGAAATCTCTTCTGTTCTTGAATCTTAAACTAGCATTTTAGTTATCTCAACAAAACATGTCACTAAGCTTAAAACGTTAATATTACCACATGCAGTCAATAAATGTTCTTAGAAATCACTCCTGGCTAACAAACTTTACAGGTAATTCCACTCACTATTTCTAAATCTCGCTTCTGCTTTGGCATATTAATATATCATTGCTATGCACACTGCTTAGCTTATAAAGTTAATTTTTCACGACACAATCAATAAAAAGCATAAAAAACAGTTCTGGCATACCACGTTTGTTTAGAAAAAACGTTGACTGGATCCTTAGGCACTAGGGGTTTGAATATGGCGGCTGCAGCAGTCCTAGAAGTAAACTTGCATATGTAGCTAGTCATGGGGTGGGAAACCAAGCTTTTGATTGGCTATTCCAAACCACAAGGATTTCCAGGGTCTGTGAGTATGCAGGCTTGAAAGAATATGATTTTACAGTACTTTTACTCAATTCTATTCAAAGTGAGCTGCATTTTACTCACTTTTGTTTCAAACTAAGTTAACAGTTAGCCAGACAATTTTACTGACTTTTTTGTGAGTATGCTAGATTTTAACCTGATTTTTTTGCAGATTGCTATACTAAATATGAAACAAAGGTTGAACTGTATTGCGGTTTCAAGTGAGGAATTATTTGGAGAATGGTTAGGGTTAAATTTATAGCTGGGATGCAAGATTTTCTTAATGGCTGTCCAGAATTGTTTAGGGTTGTGTTTACTATTATTCTGAAAGTTATTAAAGTATAGTTTTTGTCTTCATTAATTTGCTTATTAGTATTATTGTGAAGCATTCTGAAGTTTTCAATATATTGTGGTGTTTTAAAATCTTTGCCACTCTTTTTCCATGCTTTTTTCTCTATCCTGCATTAACATTTTAGTTTTTTTCAATAGCCAAGTTGCATTCTTTGGTTTTAGTCTCTTCCTTCTAAGAGGTTGAAGGCTATTTAGGATATTCATGAAAGTTGTATTGAATTTATTTACAGCATCATTTAAGGAGATAGTTTTTTTAATAAGTTCCAGTTAATAGATGATAGGATAGATACAAACTTGTCTGGATTAAACATGCTGTCTGGTGGATGTATGAGATGTCTGGTTGTATAGACTGGGAGATGTTCACTGAGACAGTCAGACATTGTACCTGAGGTGGTGTATTTGCTAGGATATGATACTAGGATCCAATCTAATAGGGAATTTGATGTCTTACTATAATGTGTGGGGCTATTAATTAGCTGTGTGAAACTAAATAAGTTCATGCCAGATGTAGGGGATTTAGAGTTTATGTTCAACCAAATGACATTCATATCACCTAATTGTATCATTCTTGTGGAACTGTTATAGATATTCCATGTAGAATATCTTCCAGTGTCCCTGTATTGTCACCGGCAGATATATATAGAACAGTAGTATATATTTATTTACAACTGTTTAATTTCAGGAAAGAAATAAGCTCTGCTGAATTGAATTTTCATATTGGTTTGTTATAATAGGAAATGTGGTACTTGTTTGGAAATATTAAAGCAATACCACCACCTTCCTTCTTTATACAGCCATTACAAATTATATTATAGCTGGGAAGTATAATTTTGGAGTTGTTTAAGAAAAGTTTCAGTTACATTAAGAATATCAGGCTTATGTTGGGTAATCCAGGGAGATAGTAGTTCAGCAATATTATTTCTCATGCTTCTTACATTTAGGGCAGCAAAAGTTAGATTACAGGGGTTGGAGGCTGACCACTGTAGGGTTTGATTAGTATGTGGAAGAGAATTGTCTTGATGTTCATTGTGATAGGTGGGGCCAGGATTAGGGTGAATGTCATCTCCTAGAAGGATTTTAGTATATTAGGGAATTATTGATAATTAGGGCAGCCACGGTGGTGCAGCAGTTAGTGTTGCTGCCTCACAGCAAGAGGTTATCCGGTTCGATTCTTGGCTGGGGTGCCTTCTGTGCGGAGTCTGCATGTCCTCTCTGTGGTCATGTGGCTTTCCTCCGGGTGCTCTGGTTTCCTCCCACATTCCAAAGACATGCTGTAGGTGGATTGGACACTCCAAATTGGCCCTAGGTGTGAGTGTGTGTGTGCGTGTGCCTTCTGTGGAAGGTTGGGTGCTGGGCTGGCACCTTGGCACTGTAAAACTCCACTGCCAGTCATGATCAGACAGGTGATCCGCTGTGGCGACCCCTAACTGGGAAAAAGTCGAAAGAAGAAGGGAATTATTGATACTTGTTTTTGGACAGTATTTTCCCCACTTAATTTTGTTTTGGTTTGAGTTGAAATGGAGTTAATCAGTCTATATTTGAAGTAAAGGTGAGGGACATCATTAAATATGTTTGGTGTAAAGCATGGAGAGTGTAGGAAGGAAGTATGAATAGGTGGTTGAGAAAGAGTTGGAGATATATTGAGAGCTATTAAAGAGTCATGGTAGCATATAAGATGATCCAGTAGCAGGAGTATAGAGAGAACAGAGGATAACTTATGTAGTTGCATGGTTAAGTAAAGGGAAGATGAAGTTGCAGGGTAGAAGGAGATTGAGTAATTGTGAAGTCTGAAAGCTGATAGAGGTTAGGTAGGAAAGCAGTATTTTCTATGAAAGAAGAAAGTTAGGTTGTTTTAATACCTTCTCTGGAATGTAACAAATTTGGGGGTTAAAAGTGCAGAGAATGAAAATGTAGATAAAATAGGAAGAAATTATGGTTTATTTGGGAAAAGTAGAAGATACAATGTAGAATATATAAGTGCTGTTATGGAGGGGTGTGCCAATGAATGTCCATCCATCAATCCATCCATCCATCCACAACCCCTTTTCCCAATTTTGCACACTGGGTCAGGTGTCACTTCAAGAGTGACAATCATCTAGATCCAAAGTTTGCACCATCAGGTGGCTAGACATGCCACTGTAGTTCATCCACACTGCACAGTCACACCTGTGGCCAGTTTAGAGTGTTAACTCCACCTACTGCATGTCTTTGGAATGTGGCAGTAAACCAGAGGAAACCCATGCAAACATAGGGACAACATGCAGACTCCACACAGAAGGCACCCAACCAAGAATCAAACCTGGAAACCTCTTGCTCTGAGGTAACAACGCTAACCACTGCACCACTGTGCCACCCTATTTGCATCACTGTGCTGCCCTATATAGTGCAAAATAGTACGGGAGGGAGAAAAGTAATTGGCAATGGTGCTAAAAGATTAAATGGAGGTTGATAGTTAGGTAAAAAGAAACAGGAGTGTTTGTATGATAGCAGGAAGTTTGTTTGGAAGGGTCAGGGAATACCAGTCACAAGTGTAATGTGTGTGTAGCAATATAATAGTAGAGTAAGAGGGGTGGGTGAGAATTGGGGGTAAGGTAGTACAGCAAAGCAGACCTGAGTATAGAGAGGCTGTAGGTAGTGGGTTTCCACCCTCGGGTCAAATTATAACAGAGAGTAATCAGATTATAGCCAATACAATCCCTTCCCTAATCTGATCAAGTAAAAATCCAGTTCCCTATACTAATCTGGTATGTCCAAGGGTCAGTTTCAAGGGTACTCTCCAGTCCAGCTAGTGTATCTGGGAATTTTGAGGCAATGTTACAATTGCCTTATGTACACAGACAACCCTCTCCTCCTTCCAACAAACTCTAATACATGTGAGAGATGCAGTTATACAGCCAACTTGGAGGCAGAGCTCTCTCAACCCAAGACTGGCACAGTCAGTCAGGAGGAAAAGGTAACCACCCACACCACAATTCCAGTCTCACACAGACCTATTGCATCTGCATACCCAACACATAAACACACAAAAACATACTCGGAGGCTCTAAATAAAAATCTGCCTAAACAGCAAAGACCTCCTAAGCAGATATCCAAGTAACAGCCACCCCTCAACAATACCCATGAATCACGTATCTCACAAAATCAGTGTGCCTCACAGTCACAGCCCTTAAGGCCAAACAACACACCAAATACACTTGTTATAGGGGACTCTATTGTCCGGCACACTGACGTCCCGCTCACCAGACTGAACAAGGAGAAGGTCACTGTAAGCTGCCTGTCAGGTGCCAGGATCCGCCACATAATGCAAGCACTCAGGTCACTCCAAAGCAAGTACAAGTATGACACCGTCATTGTCCATGCTGGTGTGAATGACCTGAGATGTACCTCCCTGGACTACATAGTTTCATAGTTTCAGAGTTTCGTACTAGGCTATCTGCCCTGGGGCATTTATAAGCCTAGCCATCATGATGTGGCTTTTGCCACCTCATGTAATGGTACAAAAGTGTACCGAATAATTTTAGAATACTGTGCCTCTGTCTAGTAGTGACACAGTGAATACCCCCTTACATAATAGAATTAGTTTACTGTGCCTCTGTCTAGTAGTGACACAGAGATGACCCCTGAGGTAAACCTACGATCTCCCATCCACTCGTCAAGATTTCTCTTGAAGAGAGTCAGTGAGGGGCTCTGCCTAACATGAACTGGGATTCTGTTCCAGAGTATGGGAAGCCTCTGAGTTATGA
This sequence comes from Protopterus annectens, assembly GCF_019279795.1. NCBI lineage: Eukaryota > Metazoa > Chordata > Ceratodontiformes > Protopteridae > Protopterus > Protopterus annectens. The sequence goes on from NC_056735.1 coordinate 1,326,164,013, forward strand.
ATCTGTCCCTCCAGCATGTCCTATTCATATTTGTGCTGAGGTTTAAATCTTTAGCTCCCGTGGTTCTGATGGATTTGGATTTTTTGAGGTGGAGCATGTCCATCAATTCCTGATTGGACATGGCCTTGTACGTCAGGCACAGATCACCTCTGAGTAGGCGGTATGCTACTGAATAGAGCTGGAGTTTCTTTAGTCTGGCAGCATATGACATATGTTGGAGACCCTTGATCCTCTTGGTGAGGTACTTTTGGGGTCTCTCTAGCTGTTGCAAGTGCCGGGTGAGGTACATACCAAATGGGGCATTGTACTCAATCATGGGCCTGATAAGGGAGGAGTATAGGGGTACAATGACCACCTTTGATCTGGATGTGAATCCCTTCATGATAAGGTGGGCAAGGTAGAAAGTCTTTCTAACCACTTTGGCAATGTGGGTGTCAGATAAGAGGTCACAATCGACTTGGGTCCCCAGGTCTCTGATTACTTTTTCCATACTGAGTGGGTTACTGTCTATGTGATAATTTGTGGGTACTTTGTTTTTCCCAAAGGGGATGACTATACATTTTTTGGCATTTAGTTTAAGGCCATGACTCCGGCACCAGTTGTCCATTTCAGTGAGGCCTTTCTGTAGGATGTATGTGTCAGCTGGTGTATCGACTATGGCACCTAGTTTGCAGTAATCTGCGAACTTTGTCAGCCACAACCATCCCACGTTTGCTTTCACATCTGAGAAATAAATGCCGAACAAGAGGGGTCCCAGGACAGAGCCCTGTGGGACACCACTTGTGACTGGCTTTGAGTCTGACATGGCTCCAGTGATTTTGACTTTATGGGTTCTATCCTTTAGCCATTGTGCAACCCATCTTGTGACATATGGATTTACATTTAAGCTGTTGAGCTTGTCTATGATGCCAGAGTGGGGTATTGTGTCAAAAGCTTTAGCCAAGTCCAGGTAGGCTGTATGGACTGCTTTGCCCTCGTCAATGGCTCTAGTGACTGTTTTGAAAAAGTCAACCAGGTTCAAAAGGCAGGATCTGCCCTTTACAAAGCCGAACTGGGTGGGATCAAGTGTCTATAAGTCCCCAATGTCTCTGTTTATGAGTTCCATAATGATTCTTTCCATAGCTTTGCAGACCAGGCTGGTTAAGCTTATGGGGCAGTAGTTACCAGGGTCTGTAGAGGTACCTCCTTTGTGGAGTGGGACTACTGTTGCTGTACGCCAGTGTTCAGGTACATATCCTGTAGTAAGGCTAAGGTTAAATAGCATTTTTATGTGCGGGTTTAGCTCCTATTGGAGTTCATGGAGCACCCAACCTGGGATACCATCAGGTCCCATTGATGCTGTGTTTTTAGCTTTGCTGAGGGCAGTTCTCACCTGGACATCTGAGATGACAGGGAGGTTACATTCAACTGGGATAAGTATTTCTTCTTTTGGGGGTGAGGGAGGGGAGAAATTTGCACTGAATCTGTCTGCCAGAATGTTGGCAATATCTGTGGGTTCAGTGTATTTTTTTGTCATTGTGAACTAACTCTGAACATATCTGAGGGTTTCCGCCCAGGTTTCTAACATAGCAGAAGAAGGCCTTGTGGTTATCTTTAGTGTCCATAGCGATTTTTCTCTCAAAGTTGGCTTTGGATGTTTTTATGAGAGAACGTACTTGTGCTGATCAGAGATGCCTTCTCTTTATGGGATTTTGCTCTGTCATGCAGTAGCTTCCTTCTTTTGTTATACAATTTGTTTATGGCTGGGGTCCACCAGACAGGATGCCTGCCCTTGGTGGAGAGGGTCTTGGTTTTATTTGGGATTGCATGATCCATGCATTCTTGGAGATGTCCGTAGAAAGCATTTGTGAAGGATTCAGCATTGTGGGATGTGGTTTCCACTGGCCCAGTGGGCTTAAAGGATACCATCTCAGTTTTAAGAAGTGTAAAGTCGGCTTTTGAGAAGTTTTTCACTGTAGTCTTTTGTGTTGGGGTGGAGGTGGGATATGTATATCCAGGGTGATTAGTTTGTGGTCAGATCTCACTAGTGAGGGGTATACTTCGGTGTGGAGCACTTTGTCCCCATGTTTGTGATGATCAGGTCTAGTATATTATCTCCCTTGTGGGAGAGGTGACTAGTTGTTCCATTGCATTTGAATTTATGAATTCCAGGAACCTTTGGGCTAGGGTGTTTGGGCTAGAATAATGCACCCAGTCTATGTTAGGGTAGTTGAAGTCTCCCAATATGATGGTGTTTGGTGAGACATTCATATCCTCCAATGTCTTCAGGAAGGCTGAATGGGGTTCCTGAGATTGGGAGGGTGGTCTGTAACATGCTACCAGTTGTATAGCAGTTTTGCCTATGGTTAGTTGCACCTGGATGGTCTCTGATGCTTCATGTGTTGCCACTAACCTGGAGGTGTGGGTGTCCTTGATGAATATGGACACTCCCCTCCCTTTTTGGTTTGGCCCGAGTTTTGGGGCCGAAAAGCATGATACAAGGTATAGCCTGGTAGCACTGGGGTGCTCTCAGGAGCCTTGAACCAGGTTTCAGTTACTGCACAGACATCAATGTTCTCCATACTGAGGAGTGCTTCGAGAGCCTGCATTTTGAGATTTAGACTTCTGGCATTGAGCAGCATTACCCTTAATTTTTTTCCATTTTTGTTTTCTAAGGAGGTGGGTTTGTCTTTTGAGCCTTGCCTAAAAAAGGCACTATGGGGGTGGCAAGAGCCTTAGCCAATATCCGGAAGCCCAGTGGTGACAGATGCAAGCCGTCCCTTGACGAGAGAGATAGAGGAGCTCTGTGACCATGTAGCCCAGGCTGGTATGACCCTGACATTGAGTAGCATCTTGACCTCACCAAGAATGATGCCACAGTATAAAGACAAAATTATCAGTTTCAACAATTGGCTAAAGTATTGGTGTCATTCAAAGGGGATCCGGTGTCTGTCAGCCTGGGATGACATGCTTGACAAGCCACGTTGCTTCGCTAGGGATGGCTTGCACCTGTCACCCTTAGGATTTCATATACTGGCCAAGGCTCTTGCCACCCCCATAGTGCCTTTTTTAGGCAAGGCTCAAAGGACAAACCCACATCCATAGACAACCCACGGATAAAAAAACTAAAGGTAATGCTACTCAATGCCAGAAGTCTAAACCTCAAGATGCACACACTCGAGGCTCTTCTCAGTATGGAGACAATCGATGTCTGTGCAGTAACAGAAACCTGGTTCAAGGCTCCTGAGAGCACCCCCCCAGCACTACCAGGTTATAACTCATACCATGCGTTTCGGCCCCAAAACTCGGACCGAAGCACAAAAGGAGGGGGAGTATCTATATTCATCAAAGATACCTACACCTCCAGGTTAGTGGCACTGCACGAAGCATCGGAAACCATCCCTGTGCAACTAACAGCAGGCAAAACTGCCTTTCAGTTTGTAGCCTGCTACAGAACACCCTCCCTATTACAGGAGCCCCACTTGGCATTCCTGAGAACACTGGAGAATATGAAGGTCTCTCCAAACACTATGTTATTGGGTGACTTCAACTACCCAAACATTGACTGGGAAAACTACTCAAGCCCAAACACCCTCGCCCAACAGTTCCTTGAATTTATGAACTCTAATGCAATGGAACAACTGGTCATCACTCCCACAAGAGGGAACAACATACTGGACCTGGTCATCACCAACATGGGGACTCTATGTTCCACACCAGAGGTAAACCCCCTCATTGGTAAGATCAGACCATAAACAAATTTCCCTGGACATCCATATACCGTACCCACCCCCAGCCAAGGAAAAGAATTTCTCAAAAGCCAACTTTGCACTTCTCAAGACTGAGGTGGAATCCTTCAAAGCCCCTGGGCCAGAGGATAATACAGCCCAATCCACAGAATCCTTTACAAATGCATTCTATGAGCACCTGCAGGAATGCATGGATCATGCTATCCCAAATAAAACCAAGACTTACTCCTCCAAAAACAGGAGACCGGTCTGGTGGACCTCGGCCATAAATAAGCTTTACAACAGAAGGAGGAAGCCACTACATGACAGAGCAAAATCCCAAAAAGGGAAGGTATCTCTGATCAGTATTAGCAAGAAACTTCGATCCATCATAAAATCATCAAAGGCCAGTTTCGAAAGAAAAATTTCCCTAGACACTAAAGATAATCACAAGGCCTTGTTTAGTTATGTCAGGAACATGGGCAGAAACTCCCAGATATGCTCTGAATTGTTGCATAATGGTACAAAACATACCAAACCTACAGACATAGCCAACATCCTGGCAGACAGATTCAGCGCAAACTTCTCCCCCCCCCCCTTCCCCCCCAAAGGAGCAAATGCCTATCCCAACTGAATGTAACCTCCCTGACATCACAGATGCACAGGTGAAAGCTGCCCTCTCCAAAGCAAAAAACACAGCATCTATGGGACCGGATGGTGTCCCAGGTTGTGTCTTACACGAGCTCCAAGAAGAACTGAACCCTCACATTAAGTCACTGTTCAAACTTAGCCTTACTACAGGATATGTACCCAAAGAATGGTGTACAGCTACAGTGGTCCCACTCCACAAAGGTGGTGCCACAACGGACCCCGGAAACTATCGTCCCATAAGCCTGACTAGTCTGGTCTGTAAAACTATGGAGTGTATTATCATGGAACTCATAAACAAAGACATTGGGAGCCTCCAGACACTGGACCCTACCCAATTCAACTTTGTTAAGGGCAGATCTTGCCTCTTAAACCTAGCTGATTTCTTTGAAACAGTTACCAAAGCCATAGATGAGGGCAAGGTAGTCCACACAGCCTACCTGGACCTCGCAAAAGCCTTCGACACAATACCCCACTCGAGCATCATAAATAAGCTTACCAGCTTAAATATTAACCCCTATATCACAAGATGGGTTGCAAACTGGCTCAGAGATAGAACCCACATGGTCAGAATCACAGGTGCCATGTCCGAATCCAAACCTGTTACAAGTGGTGTCCCACAGGGCTCAGTTCAGGGACCTCTCTTGTTTGGTATATACTTCTCTGAGGTTCAGGCTAACACAGGGGGATTATGGCTGACAAAGTTCACAGATGACTGCAAACTGGCGGTCATAATTGAATCTCCAGCTGACACAAGCATCCTCCAAAAGGGTCTCACAGAGACGGATGCTTGGTGCCAGAGCCACGGCCTCAAGCTAAATGCTAAAAAGTGCATAGTCATCCCCTTTGGGAAAAACAAGGTGCCCACAAATTACCACATAGGTGGTAATCCATTAAGTATGGAAGAAGTAATTAGAGATTTGGGGACCGACGTAGATAGTAATCTCTCCTTTGATAATCACGTTGCCAAAGTGGTTAGAAAGATCTTCTATATAGCCCACCTTATCACGAAAGGGTTCGCATCTAGATCAAGAGAGGTCATTGTGCCCCTCTACTCATCACTCATCAGGCCCATAATTGAATACAATGCCCCTTTTGGGATGTACCTTACCTGACACCTGCAGCAACTGGAGAGACCCCAAAAGTACCTTACCAAGAGGATCATGGGCTACAAACAGATGTCCTATGCTGCTCAACTAAAGAAACTCCAGCTCTACTCAGTTACTTATCGCCTAATCAGAGGCAATCTATGCCTGACGTACAAAGCCATGTCAAACCCAGAATTAATGGACATGCTCCACCTCAAAAAATCCAAGTCCCTTAGAGCTACATGCTCCAGGGACCTAAACCTCAGCACAAAAATAAATAGGACATGCTGGAGGGACAGATTCATTTCCCAGAGGCTCCCCTCACTCTGGAATAGAATCCCAATTCATGTTAAACATAGCCCCTCGCTGACCCTCTTCAAGCGAAATCTGGACGCGTGGATGGGAAATCGCAAATTCACCCCTGGGATCTCTTCTGTGTCCATGCTAGACAGAGGCACAGTAAACTAATCTTAAAAGGGTACCTTCTGTGACCTACTTTACAGAGGCACAGTAGGCTAATCTAATAGGGAGGCGGAAGCCAAATACACTCTGGCTAGGCTTATAAATGCCCTAGGGCAGATAGCCTAGTATCTACCTTTGAACCTATGAACAAAGCAATTAGCAGAGAGTAGAACAGGTTTCCTCTCATTTCCTGACTGCAGAAACCTGTCAGTCAGGAAGACTAAGTAACTGGCATACATGGTGTAATCTTTTGGCCAAGAGAAAGGACAGTGGTCAACTTAGTAAATGGTCCTTAGAGTGCAAGAACAAGTTTGTTGAAGTGAGAGGATGTTAAAAACCAATTTACAGCACAAGAAGGCATGCATTTTACTAGATGAAGTGAAGTTGTGTCACAGCTTCTGCAGTATCAGGCTCGGATGTAGTGACCACAACATATTGTACAAAGACAAAATTCTCAGTGAAAATGTTTGTGAGCTGGCCCTTGTGGCTGACCTTCTGGGGTATTGGGGTCAGATGTAGTGACCACAGGCAATTATACAAATACAAAAATTCTCAGTGAAAATGTATGAGTTGGCCCTTGTGGCTGAGCTCTGCATTACCAGTAACAAATGCAATGGCCACAAACTCTGCACTGTGAGGAATTTGGTGACTGAATGCAGAGATAATTAATAGATAATCACACAATTCAGAATAAACAAGAAATGAAGACAGAGTCCAAATGAACATGGGTGCTCTACAGCTGCTTGAGCACCAGCTGTTCGAATTACAGTACTGCACAGCTAGGGATGTGAATGCCTGTAACCTCATCTGACCAGCTGGTTTCACTCAAAATCAAATGTGACTTCAGAGAAGCAGCTGCCACACTGTTGTTTTACATCCTAGGAGATGAACGGAAACAAGTGCTCACTGTGGCCAGTTAGGTGCAGAAGGACAGCAGAGAAAGTGCAGTTAGATTTAGGGACATGGTATGTAGCATGAACTTTAAGGTTAGGGAGGGGCATAGGGATTTTAGGATTAGGAAGCAATCATGGATGGGAGAGGGACGGGGACTTTAAATTCTGGAAGCAATCTGGAATTTAAGTTTAGGGATGAGGAGGAAGTGAATTTCAGGTTTACAGAGAGATAGTAACTTTCAAGTTAGGAAGGGGATGGAGATTTTAGGTTTAGGAAACAATAGAGAACAGGAGGAGGGAGGGGATTTTAGGTTAAGGAAGCTCTCTGGAATGGATGGGGGAAGGGGACTTTAGGTTTAGGGATCAGGATGTTAGGGTTAGGGCGGGGAAGGAGATATTATGATTAGAGAGAGATGGGAGAACTTTAGGGTTAGGCACTAGGTAGGATATTTTAGGATTAGAATCAGGCTTTTTGGCAGTGATAGTGAATGTTACTTGAGAAGAGTTATTGGGAGTTAGAGCACTTGCTAAAATGAGTGAGTGCCAGTGAGGACATGTATCTCGAGCAAATGTGTTTCAAGCACATTTAGTATACCCACCGGACATTCCTAGACTCGAACAAAGCATATTAAAAGGTCCCAAGAAGGTTGATTTGGGGCAGTCCTTTGAATGGTTGAAATCCAAGTAACATTAGCTGAATTAATGCAGACTATGTACAAGGATCCAATGACACAAGTATGAGCAGTGATCAGACTCACAGAGGGGTTCCCAGTGGGAGTGGGTGTACATGAGTATAGCTTTGAGCACAAAGTTCAAACTCATGATGGACTACATTAGCGAGAGGAAGAACTTTAGCAAAGGATTGGAATGGAATGCAAAACTGATGGCATATGGGATGAAACTGAATATAGATAAGACACTAGTAATGGCAGCAAATGGGGGAAATCAGAAGAAACTAAAACTTGAGGTGGAAGAGAAAACGGTGGGACAGGTTAACAGATTCAGGTATCTGGGAGGGGTGCATGAGGAGAAGGGAAGTCTGAATTAGGATATAAAAGCTATAATCAGGTAGGCTGCAGCCAACTGGCACAGAGTATCATGGGTAGTGTGTGAAGAATGCCAATGAACCTGAAAATTAAGGTGTACAAAGCAGTACTATTGTATGGTACGGAAACCTGGGTAGTGAAAACAAGGTAAATGAGAAGGCTAGAGGTGAAGGAGAGGAAGTACCTGATACAGGTAGGAGGATGCACATTGTGGTAAGTAATTATTCAAGCCTTTATATGCAAATAGAAAGTATCAATTAGACTTAATTTAAACAAATCACATGACTTTACAGGTTTAAAGGTATAGTCTCATTCAAATCATAACCTTTGTCAGCTTGTAAAACAGTCATCCATCTAAGCTTGTTCATTTCCATTTATATCTTTTAATTTTAGATCACTAGGCATCAATTGCAAAACCATAAAACTAAAACATTGTACTCAGCCATGAATACTAACATGTTCAAAGTCTCAGCCTTCTGTATTTCATACAGGTGCTCTTGAAGCCATTCCCTTGATGAACAGCTAGTCTTCCCTACATAAAAACATAGACAAGCTGTGCACATAGCCAAATATATCAAATTCATGCTAGCACAATCGGCATAAAATGAAAATGTTTACCACTTACCAGTAGTCAGATATATAAAACATTTACCCAAAGTAATATAACTATAGACAATACATGATCTGCATGGAAAAGTACCAGTATGCTCAGATGACGTTCTAATAATGGATTCATTCTTATAATAAAACATACATTTAACTGACTTCTTGTTCTTAAAGCAGAATCTCAGCTGTTCACCCACGATCTGCTTAACTCCATCATCAGCTGTAAGAATCGGCCGATTCTTCCTAACTATGTCACAAATTAGGTTTATATCACTTGAATAAAACAGTGATACCCCAACATTACTGAACTCAGCATTCTAAATCATATCTGAAGACTCACTATTATCATAATGTAAAGAAAAATAAGGTTTCACTTTCTTTGTCCTAAATGAATGAACCTCTTGTATTGAGCTATCCACTTCCCTTTGAGGGGTAACCCCTATTAATGAAATCATCTGGTAATTCAGTTAATGCTGTATCAAAATTCCTATCATCATTTTTTAGCCTAGCCATACTCATAGATGGACTCTTTAGTACATTTTTATATACATATCCAGGATGCATACAACTTCTATGTAGAATATTATTCTTCCTACAAGGCTTCCTGTACACATTAATATTAATGTGCCCATTTGCTGTCTTAATGATCTTATCATCTAGAAAATCTATATCAGAACAAGAAAAATTAATTGTAAATTTCAATAACATAGCAGTAGTAGTCCCAAGATACTCAACGAATTTAGAGAGCAAAATGGGTGGCCCTCTCCACAAAAGAAAGATGTCATCTACAAGTCTTTTGTAAAACTTAATATACTGTGAGACACAATTACCTTTAAGTACATCCATAATTTCCCAGCTAGCTAGTACCATATTGGCATAACTGTTGGTACGTGCCCATGGCAAGAGCCAATCTCTGCAGATAGAATTTATTGTCAATAAAAAAAATGTTCTCTAGAACAAGCTGTAATAGCAAGCATATTAAACTAATCTGATTATTAGAATAACTGTGAATACAGAGCACATGTCAAGTGTAACCATCAAACAACCCTGGACCATCACCAACAGGAAGAAGGCAAGAGGAAATGAGAGCATCCAGCAAATAGATGGATGGATTGTGTAAGGAAAGACCAGCAATAGTAAGACATAACTGTTGTACAAGGTGGGAGGGTAGCACTGAATCAACAAAGTTTGCAAAAGCTGACATGACACCCCAAGCCTAAGTAGAAAATGGGGGTGATGATGATATATATATATATATATATATATATATATATATATATATATATATATATATATATATATATATATCTATGGGTCTACTTCATATGACCTAAAGTTCATATGATCAAAATTCATTTGACTGGGACCAAAACACCTAAACTTCAAAACACCTAAAACCCATTTGATCAAAACTCATAACACTGACACATGAAATTAAAAGCATTATGCCCTTTTTCCCACTGTAGCGTGACCCTGGAGTTGGTATAAATAGTTAGGGGGGTGTGGGGGGGTGTAGCCCCCCACAGACATCATACATGTCAAACATACACATGAATACTTAAAACTGAAATAACTCACTTATTTTAGAAAACAATATTTATCTAAACTAGGTGGAAGGTACACCCCCCACACCCCCCAATGCGGCGGACGTGCTCCCCACACCCCCCTAACTATTTATACCAACTCCCAGGGTCATGCTACAGTGGGGAAAAGGGCATAATGCTTTTACTTTCAAGTGTCAGTGTTATAAGGTTTGATCAAATGGGTTTTAGGTGTTTTGAACTTTAGGTGTTTTGGTCTCAGTCAAATGAATTTCGATCATATGAACTTTAGGTCATATGAAGTAGACCCATATATATATATATATATATATATATATATATATATATATATATATATATATATGTATATACCTACATACATATGTGTAGGTGTACTTACAATGTGCTAAACTCAGTAATATGTAAACATTGAATATCAATAAAAATGTAAATTCAAAAATATCTAAAGACAAACCCTGGGATTCATGAAGCTCAGCGCAAGGATGGCGTTAGCCTTGCACCGACCGTGCAGCGTAGAAATGGTGCAGCAGCACCACATGCATATTAATGAAGGCATGCTACCATAATGGCCATGTGCATAGGAAATGTGTACGAGTGCAGGGGGCATGTCCAAGTGCTGCACGGCGGCATGAAAATGTCAGCTGTATACGCACAACCTAAAATGTTGACTAGTACAGCCTGCCTTTAATAGTAATCACTCCTGTCAGTGTACGTGGATACTGAAATGTATGCAAAGCATACAAGACATCATTGAGAACACCACAATAAGAAGTAAACACAAAGGCATGCAGCTGATTATTGAGTCCCCGTCCCTCGAACAAAGATATTTAAAACCCTGTGCCCGTATTCCATTGTAGTGTCGCTAGTTATACCAAGTGGAAGTGAAATGCATCATGTTAGCTCACCGCCAATTGCCAAGCCTAGCCCAAATCTTTTGGGTTACCACCTGTCTTAAATTGTGAGGGACAGTCCCCCTCTAGGCAGGTGTGTCCATACCAAAATCATAATAAATGTGAAATGTCCTGCGATAGTAGGACATAATTATGTCCCATATGTTATTTAATAGTCCCATACAGTACGTATGTCCACATATAAAATACCTATATGTTACAAGAAACGGAATAAGCAAGTAAATGAAACAGAATAAGCAACTACACTGCTACAACAATAAAAGCTTATATGTAGGCAGAAAACTAAAGTACTATCCTTTGTAATGACCGTGGGTATGTGTTGGCCTGTAAACTCAGATGTGTGCCACAAAAATGTCCCATCCAGGTCATATGAAAAGGTGGCAACCCTATCAATGGTCAGAGCATTCGCCCAATATCTGCCCATTCGCTTTCCAAGTCGTCCTTGCCAGGATGGCCCATAGATGAATGGGTATTACCCGGGTCTACCTACCATGTCAAGAAAGATATAAAAAAATGAAAAACGAAAACTTCAGACTCTCCACTTTACTTAAAATAAAGTAATTTATTTGAAAGAAAAGACAAACGGTGAGCGCTTTCGCGTATGCTCTGATACGCTTCTTCAGACAATATACAACTAAAAACAACCAGTGTATTTATAGGGAGGCATAGTTCAATAAATGTGGTTAATTGATTAATTAATTAGCTAATAGTTCAATTAAGAAAGTCATTTTCTGTGAAAGATTTAAAGCAATACAATACAATAGTAGGAACACTTGATATGATGAGACATACATAGTTTAGTGTCCATATAAAACTATCTAAAATTCACTCAAAAATATATCATCTTAATATATAACATAATATACAGTATATAAATCATCTTTGTTTATACCCTTTCTTAGGTCTAAATCTGTCTGATGGTAGTTTATATGTATTATAAATATTATAAATAAATAAATAAATATTTAGATATTCAAAAGTTTTAAACATTTAAAAATACATTTTGACAGTAAGTGGACAAAAAGAAGGTAAATAGATAAATAAATGGATAAATAAATAAATAAATAAATAACTATATAGATGAATAAATGAATAAATAGCATAGATGGACAAATAAATTTTATGATGTCAAAAAATAAAAACGGCATTTTTGCCTGAACATTCTTGCTAATTTCATATGTCATATAATAACAAATACTATGATGAATGTAGATATAAAGGTTTCATGACCAAAATAAATTTGTCTATTTGATAGAATATGTAATAAATAAATATTTTATAAAATCATGATTCATGATCCAGAGATGACCATAGGCATTGAATAAATAAATAAATAAATAAATATATTAATCAGTTGATTGATGAAGTATAATGTGACTTGTTTAAAAACCACATTTTGATAAAACATTAAAAATATACATGTAGACACAGGTATGCAAATATGAAAGAAATATATATATAAATAAATATTCATATAGTTCATGAACCTTAGAAACAATAAAAATAAAAAATAAAAAATAATAAAAGTGTATTTCAAAAGTGTTTCAAAGACAACATTTGTTGAGATACCATCAATAGTTCTTGGACTAATATGAACATTAGAGTATTAAAGGAAAAATAAATAAATGAATAAATATATATATATTTCATAATTGAATGTAGTTAATAAAATTCATAATAAAAATGCTGTATGCCACAAAATGAAATGTAATTTGTCACAGAAGAAAACAAAAGATAACAAAAAATAGAAAATAAAAATTTAAAATGTATTGAGGTATGAAATGAAATAAAACAATAGTAGGCAATAAAGAATTATCTACGGTTATTAAGAAAAGATCTTATTGTGATGTAATTATTTAATCCCGGAGGGTAATGGCCTCTAAGTCTGAGGATCCATTTCAATTCATTTAATTAAATCGAGTTTATATAATCACCACCCCTAGCATTAGCTTCTACTGTTTGTAATACCCTGAATACAAAGGAGTGTGATGGGTTGGATATAATATGTTTAGCTAGGGCATTTAACGCATTCTTCTTTTTGATATCGTACTGGTGATTATAAATTCTATTTCTCAGTTTCCTTTTGGTAAGGCCTTTATAAAATACGGAGCAGCATTCACAAGTGGCCAAGTATATTAGGCCTGAGGTATCACAAGTAGCCCTGAATCTTGGCTTGAAAACGTAATGAAATTTTGGGTGTGTGAAATCTTGTGATTTGGTAATGAACTTACAATAATTGCAATGCTGACAGGGGTAAGTCCCAAAGGGATGTATTGACTTTTGTAAATCATTGTTAATCAAAACAGGTCTATCACACAATAAAGATTTCAAATTTTTATTACTCCTATAAATTATATGTGGGTTACTGCCTACTACCTTTAATGTGGGTTCATCTATCAGTAAAACTTTCCAATTATTAAGTAATATTTTTCTAATGTGATGAAAATCATTGGTATAAGTTGTGATGAAAGATACTTTCTCCTTATTTTTATATTTTCATTTTCATTTTCATGTCAAGAAAGATAAGTATTTGTGAGTACCTATGTGCGTGAAGTACAGCATGTGGATGATTTGAAATGTTAGTGTAGACCTCACAATCATATTGGTCCCAGCGATATGTAGTGTACGCAATGTGTTCTGTTGACTGTGCCATGAACCAACTAGAGAAGGGATGAATGTTGTTTGTGGAATATGGGGGTGGGGGGTGATGGGTAATGTAATAATTCACCAAGGGGAGACTGGGTTGGATGCACAATAGGTGAATTGGAGGCTTATATTTTAGAATTGACGGGCTAGTCTGGCTGGATACATGTCCATTTTTTTTCAGGGAGGGAGGAGGAAAAAAACTGAGGAATAGAGTGGTGGGTGAATCAGGAAGATAACCAAAGAACAAATATACACATCCGCAATACAATTCCACAAGCATGTGAACATTAAAATGTGCAATACACATGTACAGAAATGTTACCGGCTCATACCCACATAATGGTCTGGCCTGAACTGAGCCATCCAACCCCAACACACCTGGATACATAATTGAATACCCATTATCCCCTTCACAGCACACCACCCTGCCCTTCCTGAATGTCCACCAAAACCAGCCATACTTGGGCTCCTAGATAGGTGCAGCCATATCTGCACATAGTGACCCCTACCCATTTCTAGTAGGCAGTCTCACCTTAGGCAGTCTCAGGATTGCAAACTATGTATCCCTTGCATGTATAACCCTACCTTACAGCTGTAAAGCAAAGATGGTCATCAGTCCCCACAATTTATGGATATCCCTCATGGGATATGTATCTGTTCTAAACATTAGACTTGGTGTCACGACACGATGTCCAGTCCTGTATACATCTGGACACAAGTTGTATGAGCAGTAGTTGTCCACAAGACTGCTCAGCCTCCAGCTGGTCCTGCTGAACCTATGACCCAGGATTAAACACCTGTCCGTGATGCATGTCTCCCCACGTGCATTATCGGGAATATGTACCTTACACATTCGCATAGTGGCCTTTGATATAGGGTGCTTAAGGCACTGTAAAGCAGATCTTGTGAGGGACAGTCCCTTTTTGGGCAGTTGTATCCAGACCAAATATAATACAATGGCAAATGTCCTGTGATTGTAGGAAATATGTCCCAAATTTCATGTAACAGTTGCATAAAACAGTTATTTATGTAA
>NC_056735.1:1326183614-1326233614 GCF_019279795.1 Protopterus annectens
AGGTGGCCAATGTGTCATAAGACGGATACTATATAGGAAAACTACAAAACCCGCTCCCAAACATGTCCAATGATAAGACAATCACGGCCACCTCTACACAGGCTCTGACAGACAAACACACACTTGCCATGTCCAATATACAAACCCCTACCGTATCACACTGCAGCAACATGCATTTAGGGCACATGCTACAGTGAATACTACAAAGCACTGTACTTGTCTCATGCAGGCAGACACACACACACACACACACACACACACACACACACACACACACACACTGCAAGTGTGGGACTAGAACACTGACCTAACTACTTTATTACACTACAGCATTACGCAGTTACAGAATACGCTACCGAGATTACTGGGACACAGCACTCCCAGAGGTGTATTTGTAGATGGGTGACATCATCAGCCTTGCTAACGGTGGGTATAAGAAATGTATGGAGTGTGAGCAGTACAAAAGCATTACTCAGTCCTCAGGCAAATGGACAGACAGACACACACACACACACACACACACATGGCAAGTGTGGGACTAGAACACCGACCTAACTACTTTATTACACTACAACATTACACAGTTACAGAACGTGCTACTGAGATTACTGGGACACGGCACTCCCAGAGGTTTATTTGTAGATGGGTGACATCATCGGCCTTGCTAACAGTGGGTATAAGAAATGTATGGAGTTTGGGCAGTCTAAAAGCAATTTAAAGTCCACCGGCAAATGGGGACAGACACACACACACACACACACACACACACACACACACACACACACACACACACACACACACACACACCAGTGGTGGGTACAGAACACCTGCCTATTTACAGATTACTATTACAATACTACATAATTATGAATCGTGCCACACAGACTACACATGTCAAGGCTGTCATTATGACCATCTGGGAATGCGGACATCAACAGGGATGCTGACAGTTAAGATGTACATACCTGTGCACCTGTGTGTTTAAAGTAGGCATCCATCCTGACCTGGAGTATGGCCATCAGTGGAACGGATGACTACTACCAATATACAGGGTTACAATGGCCATGCCCATACACAGAGGCACATAACCGACACAAGGTGTCACTGGGCATGCTCACACACTTAGTAGCACAGGGCTGTTGGGAATGTACTATGTGTCCATCTACAGAAGGATATAATGGGCATGCTCATACACTTAGTAGCACAGGGGGCATGCTCACACACTTAGTAGCACAGGGCTGGTCTGAATACACTACTATGTGTCCATTTACACAAGGATATACTGGGCATGCTCATACTCCTAGTAGCACAGGGCTGACTGGGATGCACTCTGATGCTAAACACGGAGGGCCACAGTGGCCATCATATTACAGGTCGACATAAAGAACACATTGTAATGGGCTCTAGTGTTAGTAGTTGTCACTGTTAGTGGGAACACTGCTCTACATATATTTGACACTGGTCTTTTACACAACATCAGCTGTCATTCTGGGATGACATGGCTGACAGTAGGCAGGCCTTTGTCACATATCACATGCATCCATGATACAAAGGAGTGTGGATATTACCCAAGTCGCATCAACCCACACAGTGCCATTCCAAGGCAAATGTCCTAAACACAGGTTAACTCCCATACACCTACAGGAGAACCACATTGTTTTCTTATGCTAACCAGAGCTAGATGTGTAGCGTTCATTCTCACAGCTGGTCACTGTAGATCCAACAATGGGGAGTACTGACATCTGTGCAGTGAGGAACACCTGGCTGATGTCTCTGTAGTGGACAATACCACTACCATCATATACCTCAGAACCTAGCACTACCACCATATACCTCAGAACCAGACATGTGGGCCATAACACAAGTACAGACCACTCCAGATGGTCTACTCACATACATAAAGGCCACTCACATGTACTGACCAGTCCCCCCATGAAAGGCATCACAGATGAGGCATGTGCAAAACACAGTGTCACATGCTGCATTCTAGGATGTAAACTGCAGACACCACCATGCCCTCGGACCACCAACATGCAACCATACATGTTGTATGACATAGACGAGTACACCATCATGTGACCCTTGACCCGTGTACTGTACTAGGCTCTACATCAACTGTAGACAGCACACATGTACTGACACAGTTGCATCATGTGTTATGCAATGTAATGATACTATTGTCTGTGACCAGGTCAGCTGTACACATACCAGGGGCCCTCACTACTTTCCACCATTAGCAGATGTCTGTTGCTGTACACTAGTACACACCCTCATGTATGGATATGACATACATGTACCTGCCCTGGGTATGTACATGCCACACACACACAACATACCTGTAAATAGCATAGTTGTTGTAGTCCTTTGTGCAAACAGGTGGCTACAGCCATTACACACATGCACATGGAATGTAGGTCCATGGCTGCTGAATGCTAACTGTACATAAGGTGTGATATCAATGTTGACAGAGGTAACATTCCCTCTGTACCGGTCACCCATTACACCTATCATATCATACAACAGTCCATGTGTCATGTATGTCATTACACATGTCCACCAATTGCAATGCCTACAAACATGCCCAAATGTCAGGATTGTAGGACCTACACACCTGTACATGTAGTGTTGTGCATTCAGATAACATGTGTGTGCAGTTGCTGATGTATGCAAGTGGCGTGTATCCTAGTACATCATGCAGCTGCAATGCAGCCTCAACGTTGCCAACTGTATAGGGTGATATGCTGAATGTACAGAAAAATGTACCACAGGTATGGACAGATGTGTTGAAATAACTAAGTGGTGGGGCATCTTTGCAGATGGATGTTTACTGTGGACAGCTCACAGGTGTGTCACAAGTGGTCCTGCAATACCCTGTGTAACCAGTAAGCAATGGTTTTGTTAATTGAAGGACATAACACACAACTTAGGCAGCGGTCAGGGTGACAGTGAAGGTAAATCACTTGACACCTGTTAATAGATATGATGTCCCTAGTGAATATATCAGCACTGTTTGCACAGGAAGCATCAGTACAGTTTGTCATGCATTCAGTACTGCTGTACATCTGACATATATAACATGAGCTAGGCAGGTCTGAGATTCACAGTACTGGCATGTGTAGTTGCGTGTGTGTCCATATATGTCACATATTGTGGAGAATACATCTCAACTGTTACTCACTCTCCTGTACATTAGTGTACACATCTGTACAGACTGCAATGTAGAAAGCAGGACATAGGCAGGGGCGTGTATCTCACACATGTGAGGTATCTGTATGTGCATGACATAGGTGTATTAATTACTGAATGCCACAGTGTGTGTATGTAGGGCTTCCTGGTCCCTGGCCTGAGGTGAGGATGTATGTTACCATACTGAACTGATAAAACCCCTCCCACCATCCAGGCGATGCATTCTACTATCCGTGTTGATGTCCCCTATCTTAGGCCGTACTAACTACCTGTACATGTGTATTCTCTGTGGCACATCATGTAGGTGCACAGTACTGTAATGATGATTTACACATAGGCAGGGGTCCTCATCCCACCAGTAGCAACTGTGTGCAAGTGTGTGTTGCTGTGTCGGTGAAGCCATAAGTATGTGTGTGTGTGTGTGTGTGTGTGTGTGTGTGTGTGTGTGTGTGTGTGTGTGTGTGTGTGTTACAGTGTCACTGAATACATGTGTGTCAATACCTGAGTGTGTGGGTGCAGTTGTGTGTTGGCATCATGTCATGGGAATGTGCAGTAAAGATTCCCATTGAGGCAACAAACTTCCCACTGGCCTCTACCCTTGTAATCAGCTAGACCACTCTCTTACCTCACCACTCCATGTAACTGTACCTGTGATGTCATCCTTTATGGATGTCACGTCTGTGGTCACAGTAGCTTAATACACAGCTATTATGCTCTTGGAATGGTAGACGTGTTTCTAACGCGGGACATTCTCACTGGTATGTGGCAGCTACACGGTGCATGCTGGTAAATTCATACATACCTGTGAGTAGTCCGCATTGACATATGGGACACTTAACTGCAAACACTGGCATCCACCGGCACATGCAATTAGACCTGAAGGAGGACAGCAGAACATCATGACCAACATGCATTCACTGTTGTTACACAAGACACACACTGTTAATAGTATTGTACACCTGTACTACATGGTATATCTGCTGTCTG
Organism: Protopterus annectens; assembly: GCF_019279795.1. Lineage (NCBI taxonomy): Eukaryota > Metazoa > Chordata > Ceratodontiformes > Protopteridae > Protopterus > Protopterus annectens. The sequence goes on from NC_056735.1 coordinate 1,326,187,788, forward strand.
TCAACAGTCCTCAACATTTGTAAACTACACGTATCATCCTAGTCTGCTCACCCTGTGCATTAGACCATATGAGCATGTCCCTGCATCGATGGCGTGGATGTCAGAGATACGGTACAGGCATTATCATATGCACAGGGTGTTAATGTTTGCCAGAGGCCTAGGCTGCACCATTGGATGACATTATGTGTGTGGGTTTGGGCCTTTGATCTAATTGGGCATGTGTGGATGTTATTCATGTGTGTGTGTTGCGGTGCCCTACATATGTTTCCAGTGTGTGCTTGTATGTATGCACACAGTTCTCCCATGTGTCTGGCCTACACACGGGTATTATTGACAGCTGCAGACTGTACAGGCGAAGTTTTACAGTTCACGGTGTCCAGGTGTGACCTGTGCCTGCCAGGGGTTACACGGGCACTACCAGACAGAGGTGCAGATTGGGTACTGTCTGATGTCACTTGTCCCTGTTGGGACCATCCCGGGCCATGTGCATGTGGCCTGCTGTGTCATGATGTGGACATCACAGCACCAGATGCACTGTTGCTGCTACCGCTACTATGGGAGCGGGCATGTGAGGTAGCTCATACATGTAGACCTGACACAGGTGATGTAGCAGGCCTACGTCCACGTGCCTGATGCCTCATTCCTACCAGATGTTCCAACACAGACAGCTCATGATTGCGGATTGTCATGCCATGGTCAAGGACACCAACCATGTCAACCAACCATCTATCAAAAGCATCAGCAATCTGCTGTTGAGCATTTACCATTGCCTGGATGCTGTTGTTTAAAGAACAGACAGCAGCCCTTGTATAGCCTCTGATATTCTCTTTTGCACAATTCAGCATGTGCCTGTGCCTCCATTACAGCCTGAAACATGTGTCTGGTGACACCAGCTGCTGTGCTCTGTCATGCAGGAGCATGTCGGCCAGAGGTCGTCCTATGAGCAGCACTGGCCATGTGCCTGTGTGGGGCACTACCAGTAGTTTGGCTGACACCATGGTGTGCAGGCACACCTTCCAGAGCCCCCACACTTTCCTGTTCCAAGCTACCACGTGCCAACTGTCCTTCCTCTATGGCCACTGGTAATGGGGTATGTGCAGGTATGGGATCTGTGTGCGGTGATGAGGTGGATATAGATGGAATGGCAACCAATGGCACAGTTTTTGCCCCTGACAACTCTGCCTATGTCCCAATCATATGTTCATCATCACTGCTAGAGTTTGTGGGGACACTAACATTTGATGTACCGCAGGAGGGCAATGCATGTACATCACCTGTGAGGGCAGACAAGAACTGTACATTACAATCTATACAATAGACACACACACACACACACATGTGATATGACAGACGGTATGCAGCAGAGCCAATAATAGTGGTAGTTATCATACATCCCTAAGTTGCACACAACAGCATGCATGTGTCATAGCAGACGGCATGCAAATTACCCAATCATAGTAGTGGTTAGCATACATCCCTGTGTTACACCATGTGGACCAGCACAGATTAACAGTACACCTGCCTGATGTGTGGCATATGACCTTGATAATCACATGTAGTATGACATGTGATCTGCTGATGTGTGCAATGACATGCATACATGTTTAACACAATGGTGTCCTGTCAAATATACAGTGGGACAATGGTGTACCAATTCAGTGTTGTCTGTCCACCCTACAGATATACTGCAAATTTAACTGATGTGCATGGCCATTGCAGGGAATCATGAGGCGTCTCTAGTGCTATACAGTGTGAGTTACAGACAGGGTTCATAGCCATGACTGTGTTCAGATACAATACATATATACTGTGGAATGTGACCCATGTCACTGAGGTGTAGACACATTAAACCATGATGTGGAAGTTGTGACACAGGTCACTGATGAGTATACGGATGACGCCCCTGCACATATGCAACCATATTTCTGCAGCCTGGCAACTATGGCCAGACATGGTGAACACATCGGTACACCATGTCCCACATGACATCTGTGTACCACACACACACACACACACACACACACACACACACACACACACACACACATGAGGAGCTAGTATGGCATCTATGTCCAACACCAGCAACGGGAATGTACTGTATCTGTGGCCTGATGTCGATACTGCACAGATGACTGCTGTCATGTTGCAACACCCTCAAGATCTTCAACACATCTTATGTGGTGGATTGATGTTACACCTACACAAGATGTGCACAGGCCTGTAGGATGTCTAGTGTTCCACATCTACATTATGACCATTATACAAAGGCCATAGTTGAACCATGTGTAGCCATTGTACGACAGGGTGTATGCACAAGCACAACATGTCTACTGTGTGTGTTGCTCCATGTCTCTGGCCATCCTCTATGGCCATGTGTGTACATGTGTTGTCCAAATTATTGTGATGAGCATCTATTTCACACGTCTGTGTTGTCCCATATGACATATATGCTCCACTGACAACAGGGTTATGCAGATAAAGGGTGGTATGTAGGATACATTTTCAGGTTAGGTAGGCAGTGTAGCAGCCAGGCCAATAGATGTCATGGACATATCAAGATAGCACATCACATTGTGTGACATTCATAGCAGGGCTATGATCCACACCAGTGAAACTTGTGTGCTGGCCATACTCCAGCCCACTGTTTAGTACTGTTTGTATTCTCCACATGTGTAGATCAGATCTGTTGTACATCCCTAAAGTGAACAGCACCTCCACCATTGTATGCACAGCTGTCAACACATCTGGCAATAAAGTTTGTGAGGATTCATGTTGGTGAGATGATTCACATAGTTTGCAAGTGTTGCACATGGGTAGTCATGGTGATGCATTGCAGGTCCGACCTGTATATTGTGACAGGACCATACATTATGTGTACATGTTGTGAATGGCCACATGGCAGATAGATTTGTGCATTATGGTTCCTGATAAATAATAACACTCTCACCTGCAAGGGGCTGCTATCACAGTGGAATGCCAGAGGTACCTAAATAGGAGTAACACAGCAGTATGAGCATAATCCACCCCTGTATAAAGGCTACAGGGAGCAATGTGCATAACACATACACCAGTACATTAGACTATACTATGGTGTATGCATATGTGTGCATACACAGAGTAGCATACTATAGTATGCGGCATGTGTGTATACATGCCTTGCATATGATGTTATATTACATATTGTACAGTGACACATGCAACTATATGGAATATAGTTGTTATAGGTGCAGTACTGACTTACCAGGCAACTCCAGGCTCAGTGGTTGAGAGACACCCACCTCCACAATATCGGCTAAGGCTTGTGGATGTGGTTCTGCAGTTGTCCCCAGGTTGGCCAGTAGCTCCTCGGTAAGTGTCAGTGGGGGCAGAGTTGGTGGTCCACCACCTGTTGCACCTTGTTCCCTGGCGATTGCATTTGCACGCTGTTTCGTCCATCTAATGAGGTCTGTACAGTGTCTGCGCACCTGCTGGTATGTGCAATTGTGGCCACCAACATCATTAACCCTCCTGCGAAGTTCCACCCACAGGGCATCCTGCTGCTGTGCATCCTGTGGCACATGGCTGAACAGGATATCATGATTGTCGAGTAGTTATGGGATGAGGGTCTCATCCTCCAAGCATGTAAAAGGGGGAAGCCTTGCATGTGGCATACCTGGAAGACATAATGATGGAGACAGGTCACAGTAACTCACAGAGACATACAGAGCTACAGCTGAACATACATGTGTATCGCATTAATTTAGTTTAAATAGCTGTATTTGCAAACCTACATGACACTGATGTGTTTGTGTCACACACATGTGACACTCAATGTTGAGTGGATATTATCACCATATATATGTGTGTGTCACCTGATTACATTGCTCATACTCCATGTGGTTGCTGTATTGATGTGGGTGTGTCTGTTTGCCTGTACTGGTGTTCCTACCTATTAGCACATGGCTGGATGTGTCCACATTAATGCAGTCAACCTTGATGCAGTGTATATGTCACATATACGGACTTACACTGCCTTAACAGACATGACCTGTGACCCTGCAGACATGCTCACATAAGGTTTTACATGTATGTGTTCTGCCATATACAGCTACATGGCACTGTACAGTGATTCAACATCCTGCCATGTATCACCTGTGTTGCACAAGTGATACACATGGGACACATGGGACACTAGCTAGCCAGATGGTATTTGCAGGGATGGATATCAACTATAGCATGTACAGTCAAAGTCAACTAGTGGGCTATATGCCATGGGCCATGTATGAATCTAAGATGAAAGGTTACCTGGCAGTAGCCGACAGGCGGGTCTGTGGGGCCAGGTGGAGCAGTACCACATTACTGATCTACAGGGTTAATGATACATATACCATGCGTTACCATGCAGTCATCATACCATGTCTGAGAGGGGAGTGATGTGCAGCTTTGATGGACAGGAATGCATAGTATGGCAGGACTATGTCAAGTGTATGGGACAAGGATCTGTCCAGCATGTGGTAGGTGGATGTCCATGAAGTATGTGTTTGAGATCAGGATGAGTACGTGTAGCATGTCCAACATCACTGGGTTGGACATGGATTTATTCAGGGTATGCATCATGCTACATAGTGGAGATGGGGAATGGGAAGGCTGATGTAGGCCATCTGCACATGGCCAATACCCCTTAAAGGAAATATGTGATCTGATATGGGTCACTTGAGTGTTCTGTATGGCTGGACAATGATCTCTATATTCGTGAATGGCACCCTATCATTATTAGGGTTGCCACATATGACTACCTGACAGGTGTGGTGATGTAGCTATCACAGGAAAGACAACTGCCCAGCTGCATCCCCTCACACACAAGTGTCCATTATGTTGACCGCTGCCTAGGTGGCAGTTAATGGGTACGGGGTTATTAACATAGGGGTGACAATGCGAGTCAGCTATTGCTCCTAGGTCATAGTCATTCATATACTTCAATAGGCAGATGCCTTCTGTTTGTCTGTGAGGTATGGACTACAATGAGGGGGAATAAAATTCATTAACCCTGACATACTGTAGCTGCCACTGGTGTGATGATCACGTATTATTCAGAGACCTTCTGTAGTGTTGGTTCTGCCAGCAGTCCTGTTGCAAAACACTCCTGTGACATAGGAACGTACATCTAGTATACCGAGTGTAGGTGATACACAGTATGGGTGATGATGTCCTATGTCCCGGCAAGGTCATGATATGCAGTGTGACATCAACCATACTGTCATCTACATTTGTACTGCTGACATCATTCAAGTAATCAAGGTTCATGGCCTTCCAGACAAGACTCAGCAGAGTAGCAGTAAAGTACTTCCCATTATCAGTGGTGTCTCCCCCTTTGTGGGTTGTGATACTTGTTGGTGTGCACCATTCAGTGTGTACACAACCTGACATGGAGCTATGTTTTACATGATGTGTACGTGGAGAGCATCTTGTTTTGCCATATGTGTATGATACAACCTGTGATGTGAGTAGGTCCCATGCAGACTGAGTGCAGCTTGTACCTGCATAGTTGTGGGTACAGGGGCCCTGTGGTGCACATGAATATATGCTTGTGTACCTGCTGGGGGGATGGGGCCATGTTTTTATATTATCCAAGACCCTATCTGGATTGCTTATTCATGCTAAGCACTTGCTCAGGACTTGTAAACAGTACGTAAGCTAATGATTACTATAGCAGTCACTCTTCCTCATTACCTACAGGTAAGGGTGAACAGGTTTTGTACATACTTTTCTCACTTGCATAGAGTAATATAGCTCTTGTACTCACTTTCCTCACTTATCTAGGTGAATGTAGTTCTATATTCAGGCATGTCCAAGAGTCAACTGCCAGTGTTCTCACCTGTCTATCTGATGAATCTGGACATCTTGAGGCAATGTACACATTGCCTCATGTACACAGACAAGCCTCTCCACCTACCACCCAATACTACAACCTGTGAGAGATGCACTCATCTAGCCAAACTGGAAGTAAAGGTCTCTCCAACCAAGCCTGACCCTGACTGCCATGTGGAGAAGGTACAAAGTCGCACAACACCAAACTCATCACATAAGTCTCACTGAATCTACCCCACCATTAACTGGGAAAACTACTCATGTACCAACACATTAGCTCAACAGCTTCTGGAATTCATAAACACCAATGCCCTGACTCAACATATCCACACACCCACCAGGGGCAACAATATCCTAGACCTAATCATTACCAACATGAGTGACTGGTGCTCCACATGTGAAGCCAACTCCTCGTTGGTCCAATCAGACAATGTGCTGAATACCGTTGATATCCACATCCCACATCTACCCCCCATTAAGGGAACCACAGTATAATATGTCTACAAGGCCAACTACATGCTTCTTAAGGCAGACGTGGTGGACGTCATGACACCCATGCAGATGGACAGTACTGTTAGAATTGCTGAATCAGACACAAATGCACTCGATAAGCACTTACAGGAGTGCATGGCTTGTGCTATCCCAAACAAAACCAGAACAATATACTCCTAATTAACTAAACCAATCTGGTGGTCCCCTGCCATAAACATATTGTACTACAGGAGGAAGACACTGTTGCAAACAAGAATGCAATACCATGCATGGAGGATATCCCTGGCCAGCCTCAGTAAGAAGGTGAGATCCCTTATAAGATCCTCCAAAGCTAGCTATGAAAACTATAACACAACTAATACCAACAACAACCACAAAGCATTCTATAGCTATGTCACGTATCTTGATGTCAACAACCAGATCTACTCTGAGTTACAGCACAAAGGCATAAACTTTACAGAAACAATTGATATTGGCTACATCCTGGCAGATCCCTCTCAAAGCTGCACACTCTAAAGGCAATATAACAGCATCCATGGGACCAGACAACATCCCAGGCTACGTTTTACATGAACTTCAGATCGTACTGTCTCCCCACCTATGCACCATGTTCAATAATAGCTTCACATCAGGAAGAGTGCCCCCTGAATGGTGCACAGCAACAGTTATCCAACTCCACAAAGGTGGCACCACAATGGACCATAGGACCTATTTCCCTATAGGCATGACCAGCCTGGTCTGCAAGGCTATGGTGCACATCATGGATCACTGTCACAGAGACATTGGGTACCTCCCATCCTTTGACCCCTCCCTGTTTGGCATTGTTAAGGCTGGACCATGCCTCCTAAACCTGGTGGACTTCTTAGAGACAAGGCATTACCAAGGCATTAGATGAGGGTAAGGAGGTCCACACAGCCTACCTAGATCTCTCATAGGCTTTCAACACCATTCCTCCTTCTGGTATTATCAACATACCCATCTGGCTGAACATTAACCCCTACGTCATGTGATGGTTTGCAAAGTTGCTCACGGATAGAACCCACACAGTGGGAGTTGCATACCCTAGGTCCGACTGTATACCAGTTACAACTGGTGTCCCCCAGGGCTCAGTCCCAGGACCCTCATGTATGGTATATACGTCTCTGATGTACAGACAAGCACAGGAGGGCTTTGGCTGAAAAGGTTTGCAGACGACTGCAAACTAGGGGACATAATTGTTTCTCCAGCTGTTACAGACACCCTCTGGAAGGGTCGCACTGAGACGGATACCTGGTGTTAATATCATGGCATCAAGCTGAATGCCTAAAAGTGCATAGTCATTCCCTTTGGATATAACTAATTACCCACGGACTACCACATAGGTGCTAGTCCCCTACATACAGAAAAGGTAATACAGGATCCGTGAACCCCAGTAGATAGCAATCTCTCCTTTGATACCCATAATGACATGGTGGTTAGAATATCCTTCTACATGACCCCCCTAATCTCTAATGGGTTTGCATCCATATCAGAGGGGCCATTGTGACTCTACACATGTCATATTAGACCCATTAAAGGATACAACACTGCATTTGGGATATACCTTATAACACAACTGCAACAGCTTGTAAGACCACACCAAGAGGATTACTGACCTCAAACAGATGACCTATGCAGCCCAACCTATGAAACTCCAGCTGTACTCAATTGCATACCACATACTCACAGGTGATCTCTGTTTAACATACAAGGCCCATGTCCAACCCTGTATTGCTGGATATGCTCCACCTAAACAGAAGCCCCTGAGAGCCACATGTTCTAGGGATATATACCTAGATGAGTAGGATGTGCTGGATGGATAGATTCCTGACCCAGACACTCTCTATGCTTTGGAACATGATTCCAATGTACATCAGGCAGGGCCCCTCATGAGCACTCTTCAAGGTAAATCTTGATGTGTGGATGAGAGACAGACATGTACCCCGAGGATCACTGCAGTGGCTCTGATGGACAGAGGCACAGGGAACTATTGGCTCTGCCATTCAAAAGCACAGGAAACCAATCTATGGGGGTAGCGAAAGCCAACACACACTAGCTAGGCTTACAGATACCCTTGGTAAGACAGCCTAGTACCTACCTTTGCACATATTACATGTCTTATGTGTATGGATAGTTAAATAGTTCTTCCATTTTACTTTGCCATCATGCTGATAAACCGTCGGCTCACTAAAAGATATATGTATCCTGTTATTGTGTATTGTAAATGCCAATTGACATAACTAATGTTTGCCTAACATTACAGTAATGCTATGTAGCTTGTAATACATATCTGCCTACAATACTGTACATTACACAGTTATTGGCACAATATCCCACAATGCAAATTATACTTGCAGTGGCCCAACCTTCCACATGTTATTCTCTGTAATAAACTCATACATATGGCTACAGTTACAATATATCAACATATACTATCCCCTGTTATAGCACATACTTGTTGGACCAGCCCTGCCACTGACATCGGCTGGTGACGAGTATTTCTATTCAAAGCTCTTATATAGCATCCCTTGTGGTGTATGTGGTGTTTGCCTTGTGACCTACAGCAGTACACACAAATACTACAAGCGTTACTATGCTCAACAATACATCACTACAAGATAACTGTTTCCACTATATGGATTGCGTGCTCTTTAAATGCATAGACATACTGACTGTTCTACATACCTTATTAGTAACCCGAGGTGTCGTTAACTGTTGATTCAATCCTTTTCGGTTTGTCTTTCAATGTTCTTTGTAATGTTCCGCTGGTATATACGGATGGTTTGAATCCTTTTCTAGTTACATATTGGTAACATGTGGTATCCTGTCCACCAATTGCTGTTCCAAAGTAGTTAAGTGGATGCACATCAGCTGTGCAGCTGCTCCATTAGCCGACACCATGGCAACAGTGGTGTATAAGTGAGTACTCCTTCTGGGTGTTGTCCATTTGCCTTACTTTTGAGGGAGATGGCCTAGATGTGTTATTGCAATATATTTCAACAGCTATATGGAGACACACAGAGATATATGACTCCTGCGGACTGTGTGTAATGGCTAGACGATTTAGTTCTACATGTGAGTACAGCTGTTATATTTCAGAACAGTGCTACGTATGCAGGGTTTGTTTGTACCTGATACTTCTGCAGATGTTTAAGTATGGCAAGGATGTTTGACCAGCTCAAGGCCGTATGGCTATGCATGAACTGTTATTTGGTGTACAGTGTGCTCACCAGACATCCTTGATTTGGTGTACAAGTGTAGCATACTGTGCTGTTACTCACTAATTACTAACACATCCTGGTGTACGCACAACCCTCTGAAATGGGATTAGTGCAAACAAACCCTATTACATCAGCAGCTGTTCCATTGTATAACAGCAGCTATTTCACATAGGGCCATGTTAGTGCATCTCTGACAAGGTATGTTAAGGCTTCTGCAGATGTCGTACAGTGTGTGAATGATTTGTGATGTTATTACAGTTTGTATTGTAATATGATTTGGTGTGGGGGTGCTGGTGGGTGTGCTTAGCAGATGCAGGTGTGTAGGAACTGCTTTTTATATATAATCACTATGTGCATGAGAGTTCCTTCCCTATTTGAACACCTATCCTTTTGTGGACTAATACAATGGTAATTGCAGGCTGATTCATTAAGGCACTGTTATGTGGTTCCTGTATAGCATGCAGGTGATGTTAGTCCTTGAATCTCTTCTGTAATACATCTGAATGTAATAACATGTTGCTACATGATAGCTGTGTATTTCTGTCATACGTATTTTCAGTAGTCATAGTTGTGTTGGTGACTGACCCTCTTTGGCTAGGGTTGTCACCTTTTCATATGGCCATAGTGGGACCTTTTCGGGACACACATCTGATTTTACAGGCTGACACAAACCCATGATCAGTACAAGGGATAGAACTTTCCTTTCTTGCCTAATTATAAGCTAATGCTTGTAGCAGTTTAGTTGCTTATCCTGTTTCCTGCAACATGTAGGTATTTTAGATACAGAAATAACTATTGTATGCAACTATTACAGTACATATGGGACATAATTATGTCCTACAATCCCAGGACATTTGCCACGTTTAATATATTTGGTCAGGACACAACCACTTAAAGAGGGAGTGTCCCTCGCAAAGTGGGACAGGTGGTAACACTATCATTGGCTCATGTCCATAACACATATTTGTAATAGTGTATAGGCATATACTCTCCATATCCTTTGTTCATAAAGGCTGGTAGTGGCAGAATGTGTGATTGCTATGGTCTACGTTATACACATATATGAACACTTCAACCGCTGTATATGGGAGACCTATGGAATCATGAATAAACAGTGTTCCGATGCACACAGTACTGGGACCAGACTCCCATACCCCACATTACTGACATCGACAGTAACTCGCGAAGGTAACACGAACATGGAACACACACATGCACACACAGACACACTGCTACCCAACACATGCAAACAAACCATCCTATACTACGTATGAGCAGGTGGCCAAGCCCCCCCTACACCCCCGATATAGGTGTCTGCGCTCCCCACAACACCCACTACTTTAATATTCTACATCCTAGGTTGCACAAACAGGCACACAAAGCTAATCCACAACCACACATTACAGTCCCTCAAGAACACACACCACACACAGAACACAAACTTACACACACTACAACCCTAAGAAACACATGTACACACAGGAACCTACCCAAATCACAATACCAGAAGCACTGACTAACTGTCCATTAACATCGTGAGATTACACCTCACACAACTGGTGTTTCAGTACTGTGTTCTTTCCGACCTTAAGCCTCGGGATTATGCACGTCAGTATGTAAATCAGTCGGTATGTGGTAGGTATCCCATTTACATGTACCTCCATGGTTATGTAGATGTTGTTAACCTATTTATATATCTACATATATATATATCGACATATGTCTCTATCGCTACCTCTCTCTCTATATATATATATATATGATGTATATATATATATATATATATATATATATATATATATATTTATATATATATATATATATATATATATATATATATATATATATTTATATATATATATATATATATATATATATATATTATATATACCGGTTTGTCCTATTTCAACACATTCCTGCCTTTTGTGTTTTATCCTGTTAGTATACATGACTGCCTTTGGTGCATCTCAGGTAGCTTAGTGGTATGTTATTGTGATTAATGTGTACATGGTTACATGTTCTAATCCTGACAGTGATATCTTACCTCTCAGAGCATGCACTGGTAGTGCAAGGGTGATTAACGCACATTTCAGTGGTTGTGTGTTCCACATGTTTATTATTACGTGAACAACTACCTATATATGCAAGCTGTGTTTAAGGTATACTATGTAACATGTACACATCTGTGATGATTCCTGTCAGGGATAATCCCCATTATTTGGAACTACATCCCTCATTACATTATACAAAACCCCTCACTGACACTCCAGGGAATCCTTGCAGAGTGGGTGGTGAACAGTAGCTACACCTCAGGGATCCCGCAAGTGGCTCTGCTCCACAGAGGGACAGTTAGTTGATCGATGGGGTGACGACAGCAGACACAATTTGCCTATGCTTATGAGTGGCCTCGGCAGTTGGGCATGTACCTACCTATGTATCTATGAACCTGTACATACAGTATGGACACATGCTGATAGCTTAATTTACTGTTCAGGTATTGACTTACCTTGTGCCAATGGCGGTTGTGTGTACAATAGTTCAGGGCAACCTATGTAGGATGCACACAGTAGACCATCTATACATGACAATTTACAGGTGGTCGTGTGTGTGTGTGTGCCAACCATGTTTCCTGTGTGTGCAGGTGAAGAAGGGTGTTAGTCCATGAGTGCCTACACTGTCAGTTTGTGCTATATGTTCCCTCTTTCCCAAGGCATGGGCATATTGGGCACGCCTCCGTCTCCCTACCGGGGATAGCACAGGGTGTTCATGGTCTGAGTCCCCCTGTGCCTGTGGGTCCCTTGGCAATGGTGGTGGGCTGTGAGGGCCTTCACAATTCTGTCCCTGCTGCAGCTGTTTCCGCAGGATCATATTGTGTAGCATGGAACATACTATGAAGATGTGGGCACAAGTTCCTAGATTGTAATGCAAGGCTCCACCAGATATGTCCAAGCAAAGGAACCGTGATTTCAGCATCCCGAACGCGTGCTCTATGATGATTCTGGTTTCTGCGTGTGCCTCATTATGGCATTCTTGCGTGGCTGTGTGTGCATTTCTGATGGGAGTCATCATCCAGGGTTCCAGTGCATAGCCAGCATCCCCCACCAGGTGGCCATATGGGATGTCCCCCCTGGCAAATACCTGATACAGCTGTGAGGCATGCCAGATGTGGGAGTCGTGATAGCTTCCAGGGCTGCCAGCACACACATCCATGATAATGCCCTGGACATTGCACATGACCTGGCAGTTGATGGAGGGGAATTCCTTGCAGTTTATGTAGCGCCTACCCTGCTCACCGGGTGGTGACTTGATGTGTATGTGCATGCAGTCTATTGCACCAGTACCTCCGGGTAGTCTGCCACATGGTGGAAGAGACGCATATTGCTGGCCAACTCCTCCTGCATTTGGGGGAAGTATATGTGCTCACTGGCATGTGGTAACATGGCATCTAGGAACTGGTGGAGTACCCTGGATGCTGATGCCTGTGAGATCCCCATGATATCCCCACCTGTGGCTAGTATTCTCAAGCTTACACATACCTTCGTGTCCACTGGGATGGATTCCCCTCTGTTACTTCTGGCTCCGAGGCATGGCTGGCACAGCTCAACAAGTTGCTGTATGATGTCCCTGTCCACCCTGTAATGCTCTACTATCTCCAGATCATGTAGCCCCTGGTAGGTTACCCTGGGTCTGAACACTCGTCTTCTCCTCTGGTGCCTGAGATGGTTTTCAGCATCATCCACCACACCACTGTCAGTCTCCTACACGTGCTGGTGAATCAAAGCTATGGCAGCCGCTAACATATACATATTATAAGTTCCCTGTCTGTATACACCAATGGTGCAGAGTTTCTGGGAATACACAAGTGTGTTTGTGTGTGTGTGTGTGGGGGGGGGGCTTTCACACCTTATACTATTGTGCAATGGATGATGCTGGTGTAATTGGGTGTGTTTGTGCTATTCCAGCTGCAGGGTATCTTAATTATTGGTTTTACAGCAGGTACTGCTATTGTGGGGTCTTTGGTGTTAACTTACGCTTGTCTGCCATGATTTATCTATTGCCCTTTACATCTATTTTCAACCCGATTCACCTCCCATTGTCAGACATACATCCAGCTGCCGCCTTTCTTGTTTTGTGCTTCTACAACCCAGGATTGTGTTGGGAAATGTGTTATGTAGCTGATCTACTGCAAATTTGCTAAGTTCTGCTGTGACAGTTCTCTTTTCTTTGCTGTATGGCACCTCCCCTTTCCTGTTCTGCAGGTAGCTGCTAGCAGCCTTGTTAGCTGCTGTCTATGGCCGACTGTGAGTTTCTAGGTGTTAATTCCTCATTTGTACTCCAATTACCATGCTGCAGCATTTCCTTACTGTCTTCCCATACCCTTCCTGTTTCAGCTGTGGTGCACGCCACGCACAACCGTTTACCGGGTTTTGTGCACGTTTTCATCTACGTTCACATGAACTTTTGGTTACCTTGTGTGCTCTCAGCTAAGCAAAGCTATGGCTACTTCCACACCCCTATCCTGCGGCTTTGCTTAGCAACACGCAACATGGATTAGCAATGATCCAATGTGCTTACAGCTACGGTGGCATGTTCCTCTCTTGATGTCATGTTTACCTCTAGGCCACTACTCAGTGTTGTAATGCTATGCCGTGTGGTACATCCTTAAGCTGGCAGGGCGTTTCTGATTCAGTATTACTTGACTCATTTGCATGGCATTGACTGCTAATTTCTAGTTACTGCATGGAACACTGTCACAGACCCTTAGCAACCCTTTCTCCATGTTTGAGGTGTAGCATGCATGCCACTGACTATTATGGAGATATCATGAATTGCATTACATTACAGTTTTATGACATCTAAATATATTTTCCTTGTGATCCCATTTGCGCACCGATGCACTGCGGTTTTACTTTGGGTTGGTGTGTCCATGACATTAAATGTTATTTTGTATATGTTGTGCATGTTGTTTTATGCCATTGGCTATATATTTAGCCAATGGTATATATTAACTTTATAATATGTAAGTTTGGTCCACTTTCATGGCTCCGATTTTATGTTTGACAAAATGTAAACCATTTTTTTTTGGTTTACATTTCTACATGCTTACGCTACACCTGCACAACTTCATGAATCGCTACATTGCTGCACATGGGGTAATTAGCATACATGCACCGGGAGCTGTGCAGCTCTGGCGTACATTGGTAGTGCACATGGAAACAGCTCTTACTTTAATCACTCGACGGCCATATTTGGCACTAGATCGCCGATGCTACTCTGGTGCATGGCACAAGCTTCATGAATCCCAGGGAAAATGTAGACAAATCTAACAACAGCCAAAACCAATGTTTTTGCAGGGCAGAATCCCCTGCCATGCCTCATACCACTTGCTAATGTTTTATATATATATATATATATATATATATATATATATATATATATGTGTATATATATATATATATATATATATATATATATATGTATGTATGTATGTATATGTATATACTTATGGGTCTATATTAGAATTGCAAAAGCTTACTTTCGCAAACACAAAGTAATCGACACATAACTGTCGAAATCCAAAAACAGAGAAGGACGAAAAAAGTGAAAATGACAACGTTGAATGTATTCCTGGAAGGAACAGCATCATACAGGTAAGGTACACCGAATATAACAAACCTAAGGCAAAACAACTTTTAAAATGTTTTTGCAAGGGGGCAAGCCCCCTGCACCCCCCACACCCCCCCTACTTAAATATACCAACACCGAGACTGCACTACAGTGGGGAAAAGGATTTATTTCCTCAACCCCACGATCACCCTGCTGGCCTAAAAAACGATGTTGGACATTCCGAATTTGCTTTTTTCGTTCTTCGCTGTTTTAGGACTTTGACATTTATGTGTCGATTACTTTGTATTCACGAAAGTAAGCTTTCAGGATTCTAATATAGACGTCTATATATATATATATATATATATATATATATATATATATATATATATATATATATATATATGTGTGTTTGTGTGTGCATATCAACTCCAAGTTAGCATAACAGTGAGGAAAGAGTATAAATCCTTCCTTGATATAATGTCAGTTTTGTTGACATTTTGTATTTAGATATTTTTGAGGTGTGGGTATTTTTGTTGATATTAGTGTTTATATATTAGTATGTTTGTATCATTTTAAGTAGACATATACATGTATATATAATACAACGTAAAACAAATGAAACAAATGTGTAACTACAACACAAATCCACACAAATAACAAAATACCCCAATAAGTGCAAACCCAAACACAACCTTGTACTCAACCACAGCAAAATTAAACCACAACAGTTAACAAAAACAATAAATATGCATATGCATTCAGATCACCACGTCAAAATGAAAAAAAAAAATGACAGGTTATTTTGATACGTACCTACAACTACTTAACACCTATAGTAACATAAATATATAAAAAGATAAATACCGGGATTCATGAAGCTTGCGCCAGGCACAGGCGTAGCGTAGGCGGAATAACACCAAATATGGCCGTCGAGCGATTCAGGTACAATCCAATTCCACGTGCACTACCGACGTATGCCAGAACTGCACAGCCCACGGCATAGGTATGCTATTCACCCCATGTGCAGTGTCACACCATGCAAATGAAGGCAGATATCAGTTCATGAAGTGGTGCAGGCGTAGAGTAAGCCCACGGAAATGTAAACTGAAAAACACAGTTTACATTTTCCCAAACAGAACATTGGAGCTATGGAAGCGGACCAGACTCATGTATTACAAAGTTAACATATGCCAATGGCTAAATACACAGCCAATGGCATAAGAAAAGATGCACAACACCTAAAAAACAACATTTAATATCATGTCCACAGTAACGCACAGTACAACCACAGGGCATGTGTGTGCAAACAGGAACATAAAGAAATTATATAAAAATGTCATAAAATCGCAATGCAGGTTTACACCATAATACGCAATGGTAGGCATGGAACACCACAACCAAGGTGCAAAGGTTGCTAAGGGCCTGCAACAGTGTTCGGCACGGTAACTATGAATTAGTAGTCAATGCCATGCAAATGAGGCAGGTAATGCTGAATCACAAACGTCCCGCCGGATGAAGGTTGTACCATATGGCGTAGCACTATAACACCAAGGCGTGGCTCAGAGGAGATACATGACATCAGCAGAGGGGTGTGCCACCGTAGCAGTAAGCACATTGGAGCAATGCAAATCTGGCCTGGCTGTTGCTAAGCAAAGCTGCAGGACAGGGGTAGGGAGGAAGGTATAGAATCATTTAGCTGAGAGCACACATGGTGGCCGAAAGCACATGTGTAAGGGGATGAAAACGTGCCCGAAACCTGGTAAACGGATGCAAGTGCTGTGAACAATAGCACAAACAGGAAGGTCAGGGGAAGAAAAGAAGGAAATGCTGAAGTAGGGTAATTGGAGTACTAATGAGCAATTAACACCAATCAACTCACGGCGGCCATTCGACGGCAGTTGAAAAGTCTGCTCGCAGAAACCTGCAAAACAGGATAGGAGCAGCATTGGAATGCAAAGAAAGGAGGGGAAGCATTGGATTGCAAAGATAGGAGATCTGTCATAGCAGAGCAAAGCAAACTGACATTAGACCGGCAATAGCACACATTACACAAGATAAGCCTGGTCTAGGAAAGTACAAATGAAAGCAGGCTGCTGGATGCATGCCAGAAAATGGTAGGTGGCACGTGCAGAAATGTAAAGGGAAGGTCAAGAGGTAATCCACGGCAGCCAAATGTAATTCAACACCAAAGGCACCACAATAGTAGTTCCAGTTGGCAAACACATGAGATATCTCATGAGAAAGCACCCTACACACACCTGTGTATTCCCAAACACTGCACCATAGGTGCAAATAGACGGGGAACTTTTAAAATGTACATGTTGGGAGCTGCCATAGCTGTGATTCATCAGCATGTGTTAGAGACTGATGGTGTTGTGGAGGATGATGCCGACAACCACCGCAGGCCTCAGAGGAGGAGAAGAGTGTTCAGACCAAGGTTAACCTACCAGGGGCTACATGATCTGGAGATAGTAGAGCGTTATATGGTGGACAGGGACATCTTACAGCAAATAGTGGAGCTGTGCTGGCCACGTCTGAGAACCAGAAACAACAGAGGGGAACCCATCCCAGCGGACACGAAGGTATGTGTAAGCTTGTGAATAATAGCCACAGGTACCTTTCAAAGGCCAACTGGAGATATAATGGGGATCTCACAGACATCGGCATCCAGGGTACTACACCAGTTCCTGGATGCTATGTTACCACATGCCAATGAGCATATATGCTTCCCCCGAACTCAGGAGGAGTTGGCCAGCAATATGCGTCACTTCCACCATGTGGCACACTACCCAGAGGTACTGGGTGTGATAGACTGCACGCACATACAAATCAAGTCACCACCCAGTGAGCATGGTAGGCACTACATAAACCGCAAGGGATTCCACTCCATCAACTGCCAGATCATGTGCAATGCCCAGGGCATTATCATGGATGTGTGTGCTGGCAGCCCTGGAAGCTACCATGACTCCCATATCTGGCATGCCTCACAGCTGTATCAGGTATTTGTCAGGGGGGACATCCCACATGGCCACCTTGTGAGGGATGCTGGCTATGCACTGGAGCCGTGGATGATGACTCCCATCAGAAATGCACACACACACCCATGCAAGAACACCATAATGAGGCACACGCACAAACCAGAATCATCATAAAGCATGTGTTCGGGATGCTGAAATCATGGTTCCAGTGCTTGGACACATCTGGTGGAGCCTTGCAGTACTCTGCAGGCATGTGTGCCCACATCGTCATAGTATGTGCCATGCTACATAATATGATCCTGCGGAAACAGCTGCAGCAGGGACAAAATGGTGAAGGCCCTCATAGCCCACCACAATTGCCAAGGCCACCACAGGCACAGAGGGATTCAGACCATGAACACACTGTGCCAGCCCCAGTAGGCAGACAGAGGCATGCCCAATATGCCTACGCCTTGACAAAGAGGGAACGTATAGCACATGCTCTGACAGTGTAGGCCCCTATGGACTGACACAACTCTCCACCTGCACACACAGTAAAATGGATGGCACACAAACACGACCACCTGTAAATTGTAATGTATAGGTGGCCCACTGTGTGAATCCTACATAGGCAGCCCTCAAACATTGAACACACAACAGCTAATGGAACATGGAATGTCAACACCTGAACAGTACATGCGCCTATCAGCATATGGTGGTGCTGTGTGTATAGGATCCCAGATACATCGGTAGGTACATGGCCAATTGCCAGATGCCATACACCAAATGGGGCAAACAGTGTCCGCTGTCGCCACAACATTGAGTAACCAACTGTCGCTTAGTGGAACAGAGGCAATCGCGGGAGCACATGTGTGTAGGCACTGTTCTGCACACAGTCATCACGGAGTCCCTGCTGCTTTAATGAGGGGCTCCACACAATAAAATCATGGATGTTGTGTCAAGGCATGAGTTGTACCCATGACAGGTATTTGTCACCCCAGCATGCCCCACCTACGGTCGTTTGAAGGTGTAGCACAGTATCGTGTGTGGCTCACTGTGATATACATACCCAATGCCGGCGCACATCCAGTAAACATCACATGGACACACCATTAACTGGACCCATCAGTATGTAAACTAACTGAGTTACCCATGTGAGTGCAGTATGGAGTAACAGCCGTAGTATACTCCACGTACAAAATGACATAACACGTGTACATATCCCAGATATCCATATGTTAAATGCAGTGACCGTCGTGCATGTTCCCGGTCCCACGTCCTGCAAGGGATGTAACATAATCCCGAAGGCATGAGTAATGCATGTCGAATGCAGGTCATCAGATCATGTTTAGCACATGTTAGCAGGAATATATGCTGCCCACTGCTGGTAAGCGATGTTTAAATATGACTATACGGATATGCACGAAACAGGTATAAGCTTCTCCGAATATCGCACAGATCACAGTCAATGATGTCCAGAACAGGTGAAACCAGCATTATCCACCCCTGTACTAATAGCGCCTGCTCTGAAGGGTAAAATGACCACTGCCAGGAGTAGAACACGCAATCATGTATAGAATCACTTAACACCATTGCTAGCCACGATGTACCTATGGTAGGGTTGCCACCTCTGCAAATGACCAATGTGGGACATACGTCAGATGTCTGCAGGCCAACACATACAGCCAGCCAGTACGAAAATCAGAACTTCACTGTTTTGCCTAGATAAATGCTTATTCTTGTAATGTTTACTTACTTATTCTGTGTCTATAACATATAGGTGGTTCAGATACAGAATAACTGTTTTATGCAACTATTACATAAACTATAGGAAATAAGTATGTCCTACAATCTCAGCACATTTGCCATGTTTACAAATATTTTGCAGGACACAACTGCCCAAAGAGGGACTGTCCCTCACAAAGTGGGACAGCTGGTAACCCTAACCTATTGCAGGTGTGTAATGTGATAGGTACAGACACAAACGTGCGGAGTCCAGGAAACAGTATACACCGACAAGTACACAATGAAAGGTGTAGCTTGCCTGACACTTTCCCTGTCAGATATATATATATATATATATATATATATATCTATATATATATATATATATATATATATATATATATATATATATATATATATATATATATATATATATATATATATATATATATATATATATATATATATATATATATATACACATATATACATGTATATAATACAGATAGAAAGGGCGATAGAGTGATATATGTTGATATATATGGATTCAACGATATCTGCAAATATATATAGGTAGGTCAACGACATTGATAACACCTTGGAGGTACAAATAAATAGGATATCGCCAACTATGGAATGTGTAACATACCGACAAGTGTAACATACCGATACGCATAACCACGAGGCTGAAAGACCGAAAGAACACAGTACCGGAACAGAACAACCGCGAGTAATAGTATGACGATATGAAGGGACATGTAGTTACCGCTGCCGGTGTTGCGGTCCACGTAGGTACTGTGTTCAACTGTGTTTGAGAGTGCCGTAGTCTGTGTATGTGTGTGTTGAGGGTGCCATGTGCATCTCCGTGTGACTGTATTATGTGTGTGTGTGTGTGTGTGTGTGTGTGTGTGTGTGTGTGTGTGTGTGTGTCAGCATCATGTGTCTGTTAGTGCCAACTCGGAGGTAGATCATTACGGTAGGTGTGGGTATAGCTAGCCGTAGGCATACAGTTACCACCTATCCCACATTAGGAGGGACAGCCCCTCCCTGGGCAGGTGTGTCCTGACATAAAACATAACAAAGAGCAAATGTCTGAGATTGTAGGACATTAATATGTCCCATATATTATGCAATAGTTGCATTAAATAGTTATGCCTGTATGTAAGAAACGTAAATGTTACATGCAATATGATAAGTAGCCAAAGTCCCACAACAATAGGTATGTATTGAGGATAAAAGTAAGTGCCATCCTGTGTACTGGCCTTGGCTATGTGTCAGCCTGTAAACACCGCTGTGTGTCCCGCAAGTGTCCAACAATGGCCATATGAAAAGGTGGTAGCCTATGGCAAAGAGGTTCTGTTACCAACACAACCGCAATGACTGCAAATATCTGGGACAGAAATACATGGGATAGCTGTCATTTAGACATATCCCTTTACATATCGCTGCAATTCCGGAGGTATGGAAGTATCAACCTCACCTGCATACTATATAGAAACCAATTAACAATGGCCCAATGTAAAATCCCGTAACATAAGTCTACTAACTGATAGCTCTTTAATTAGGGATGGAGCCCACACACATATATATGGAATATGTAGAAATGCAAGCCCCACAAACCTGTATATGCTACATACACCCACCGACATCTCCCACACTAGAAACTATAGCAATACAGACCGTAATAACAGCACAAACATCCAGTCAGTCAATTACATCTGCAGAACCGTCAGCATACCTTGTGAGAGACACAATTAAAGGTGCCATGCATAATTGTAGCCATTGTATAATGTGACAAACGGCGATGTTACAGGTTTTGTTTGCAATAGTCCATTATCAGATGGTTGGGATGACAGGTACACCCACAAGTTGAACCACATACTCTAGCTGTCACACACAATCCACGGGGGACATGAATCCAAAGTGTACTTGTCTCTACACATAGCAGTTGCAATTACACACAACAAGACACAATACAGGCTGCCTCCCCGAAGGTAGGGCAAATGGGCAACGCCCAAGTGGAGAATTCAATTATACCCCACTGTTGCCGCGTAATTGGCGAATGGAGTAGCTGCATGGCTGATGTGCAAGTAATTAGTCACTCAGGAAGAGCAATTGGCGGCAGGAAACCACATGTTACAGGTATCGACATATATCAGGATGACTTGCCAGACATTCAAACCGTATGCTCATACCATATACCTGTTTAAGCAGTGTGAGAGAGAGATAAGCAGTGTGAGAGAGATAGAGACGAAAATCCGGAACGATAACAAGGTATGTAGAACACTCGGTATGTAGGTTTATGTATAGCATGTTTTGTATTAATTATTTACTGTATGTATAGCCTGGTTTGCATTAATTAAAAGTGTCCGCAATGCATAAAGTGGGAAAAGGTATTTATGTAGTGATGTCTTTCTGAGCATACTTACGCTTGTAGAAACTGTGCATCCAGCAGTGGGCCACAAGGTACACATCACAGACACCACAAGGGGTGCTACATGAGTGCTTTAAACAGAACAATTCCATACAACCCGCTGTCAGTGGTAGGGTATGTCCAAGAAGTAAGTGCCATAGCAGGGGATAGTATATGTTGATATACTGTCACAGTAGGCATGTGTATGGGCATATAACGACAATGACATGTGTAAGGTGGTACCACTGTGCAAGTATGCTTTGCATTATGGGATACTATGTAAAATATGTGTAATGTATAGTATTGTAGGTAGATATGTCAGATATTCTACACAGCATAACAGGCATATCATGCATACCAAAGGTATCGTCTATTGGCATGTACAATAACAGGATACATATGGCTTGTAGGCACGGGACATTGTAATAGCATGATAGCTAATCTAAATGGAAGGGCTACCAAGTAACCATGCACAAAGGACATGCAATAGCTTCACAGGTTCATAGTGGGGTACTATGCAGTCTGGCATGTGTATGTGTAAGCACAACTACAGTGTTCACACCAGTGGCACCTCTCTAGGGTAGTGTCCTGTGCACAGCAGAGCCATGTGTTACCTGCACCTCTGCACAGTACAGCCACTGTAATGATACCTGGCGTACATGTGTCCCCCAACCACCAAGGGAGGTATCACATCAACAGTGCTACTGAGTATCCCTGTGTGATGTACATAGGACTCATGTTCCAAAGCATGGTGAGTGTCCTGTTTGGGAATGTAACCCTCAAGCACACCCCACTCATCATTGCATGTGTGCACATATCCATGGGCATGTTGCTCACAGTGGCTTTTGCTTATGTCGCGTATGTGGAGTATATCCATTAATACTGTTGTGAACATGGGCCCTGTCTGTTCAGCAGAGGTCACCCCTGAGTATGTAGTATACAAATGTGTACAGACGTGGTGTCTGTAGTTCAGCCGCATACTTCAACTGTCAGAGCTCAATAAATGTTAAGGCGTGTTAATGTTGTGGTATGTAAAGTTGTAGCTGTTGTGTAAGGTACACTCTAAACAGGGTGGTGTACCCTTGAATGTGTGTAGAAGTCTTGGGTTCAGAGGTACAATGGGTGCCTCTGTATCAGCTACACACCCAGTACAGATAACTGTGGCCACGTAGAAGGATATTAACGCCACAGTGGCAATATGGTAACCACAGGAGTGGGTGCGACATACGTGTGTACTACAAAAATGTACAATGTGACATGTATCTAGGGGACAACCACCTATGTGATAGTCAGTGAGTGAATGGTGTAATTCAAAGGTGATGCTCATGCAGCTTGAGGCCATGATATTCATATCGGGTATCTGTCACAGTGACGCCCGTATGGATGGAGTCAGTATAAGCTGGTGGATCAGTCATGGTGCTTTGTATGCAGGGGGTTGTAAAGCTAGGCAGAGAAAGTCCCTCTGTGCTAGCCTGTACCTCATGGAAGCATACACTGAACATGAGGGGCCCTATGACTGAGGACTGTGGTATTCCAAGTGTAACTGAAATGCAGTAGATACTATGGTATGCTACCCTCATTGTGTGTGTCCTGTCCATGAGCCACATTGCATAACATCCTGAGACATAGGGTACCATGTGCAGGTGGATGTATATGTTGTCAATACCAGAATGGAGAATGATGCTATAAGGCAATGAGAGGACAATGTAGGATGTGTGGACCCCCGTACCATCATCAACTACCCTGGTAACCATATGAAAGGAGTCCACCAGGTGTAGGGGCCATGCTCTGG
The DNA here is from genome assembly GCF_019279795.1 of Protopterus annectens. Taxonomy (NCBI): domain Eukaryota; kingdom Metazoa; phylum Chordata; order Ceratodontiformes; family Protopteridae; genus Protopterus; species Protopterus annectens. The sequence goes on from NC_056735.1 coordinate 1,326,211,863, forward strand.
CCCTAACAAGTCCAACCCGGGTGGCATCACAGGACCGGAGCCCAACAATGTCTCTGTGAATGACATCCATGATGATGTGCCCCATAGCCATGAAGAACAGTCCAGTCAGGTGTGTAGGACTATAGTCCCACACGTGTATTGTGGCGGCACCTGTGTGGAGTGTGATAACTGTTGCTGTGTGCCATTCAGGGGCCACAATGTTTGATACAAGGCTATTACTGAATATGGTGGCCTAGTGGGGAGACATGTCATTCAGAGGTTTGTGGACATCACAGCTTGGGACTTTGAAAGGTGACATGGAGACAGTGTCCCAGGACATATAGAGTGCAGTTAGTACTGTGTTGGTGTGACCGTAGGGACACCGCAATGTTCCTGCATGGATTGTGGCCCTGTAGTGAATGTGAGGGTGTAATGTTAGCATTGAATCCATCCGCCAGCATGTTGCCTACATCACCTGGGTCTGTAATGTTCCTGAGTGACTGTTGTATGTGAGAGCAGATGTGGGTATTGCCAGTGACTACTGACATACTACCATAATGCCTTGTGGTACACCCCGGAATGTGTCGCAGTAATGTTTACGTAGCTAGTCATGGAGTATGTGATGAGGGATCCCGTGGCCCTACCGAGGCTGACCAGTGAGCTACCCCACCTATGGGATTGTACACCACTGTGCAACAGCCTCCACCTGTTGTTGTACATTATGTCCATGGAACATGACCACCAGAGTGGCGTCTGTTATCTGGTGTGTACCATCATGGCTCTATGTGGAATAGCATGATCCATGCAGTCGTGTACGTGCTAATGAAGTGCACTGGGGTATGTTTCAGCATTTGTATGTGCATTGTCCATCTGCACGGGTGTCATGACATCAACAACCGCTGTCATATGACGTCTGTAGTAGGTGTTGCAGTACTCATGTACTGTGTATGCCATGAAGGGTGTGGTGCTGGGATGTGGCTAACAAGGGTGTTTAGCATATGTTTGGAATCCACCAATGAGGGGATAACCCCAGGTGTGGAACACCAGTCACATGTTGGTAGTGTTCATGTCAAGGATAATGTTGGTCTTGCAGGTGGTGTGTATGGGTTGATCCAGCCGAGTGGAGGTTATGACTCACGGATGTGTCGGTACATGAGTGGCTATCCCAGTTAAGTGTGGGGTAGTGTCAGTCACACATCAGTAGTAGCTGTCTGAGCCCTACTGTCCAGTACACCAACAAATGAGGTCTGGTAACCGTGGGGTGTGTTGTTGAATCTGTAGCTGGTTACAATGTGTATAGCGGTTCTGGACAGAGTTAGTTGCACGTGGAGCATCTCTGATGCATTGTGCTAAGTAACTAGCCAGGATGTGTGTACAACATAGTGGGATATGGGAACACCTCAGCTGTGGGTGTGCCGGCACAGGTATGTGCCTGAAAGGTATGGTCTGTCTATAACCTGTCAATGCAGGTGTGCTCTGCAGAGTCTAGATGCAGGTCCCAGTCACTGCAGAGATATTGGAGTGGTGCATTATAAGGTGTGCCCTGCCTGCGTGTGTCACACAGAAAGATGCAAGCATTGTGTCACATGACCCCATGTCTTGCTTGCCAATTCCCATTCCGCCGGTGACTGTTATTGGAAACTGTGCAAGACAGGCAGTATAGAAGCAGCAAGAGCCTCACATGTGATCTGTACTCCCAGGGCTGACAGGTGCAAGTCATCTGTGCCAAAGCATTGTGTTTGACCAGGTCAGTCAAAGCGGACAGATACTAGATGCCTGTGGAATGACAGCAGAAGCATACGCAACTGTTGAAGTGACACAGTCAGTCATTGTACAATGGTATTGGGTCCGGATGAATGCATAATGCTCCCCAGTGCTTGGCCCACACCTTCAGGGCTACAAGACTGGTGAGCTATTGCATATCCCTGCACACATAGTCTGTGAAGTGGCATCTCAGGGCAGTCACACTAACATGGAGAATGACAGTCACATCGTACCTGGTGAGGTGTGGCATGGGTGCATAGGTTATGTTGCAGAACCAGTTACCCGACAGCAAGATGTAAGCGACTATCGCCTTGTGTAGCCTGCTGTGTGGAACTGCAGTGTGACCGCCTACAGAGTCACCTATGACTGGTGTGTTGTGTATGTTATAACACTTTATTGGCTGTATGTGATGGGCACGCGAGTCTGTGGGCTATAAGTTGGTGATATTGTGTTCCGTGATGGGGGCTGCCTCTGGTGCCTACACAGAGTATGGAGAGGTACTGCACAAGTTGGCCCCATATGTGTGGCCTGTGGTGGAGATCATGTGAGACTATGTGATGTGTGGGGTGTGTTGCGAATGTTACACATCCCAACATGACTGTCAGGTGCAGTCAGGGTTGGTGACAGCATTACCCCCAGCATACGTGCATCCCCCACAGGCTGTAGTCTTGTATGTTTGAAGGCAAGCATTTAATGTGTACATGAGACAATTGCTCTATTGCCACATGTACGACATATCCATCATATAGACAGGCAATAGCACTGGTACGTGACAGTTGGACATGCCCGTATATACAACCATGTCTCACAGGATATGTGAGTTACGTGTGTACAACAGCTGTTGTACCGTATGCAAGCTGGAAATTTTAGGACAGCCAGTGTACCTGTGGGAAATGGTGTGGAATGGGAGCTATAGAAATCAGTAGCTCATGACATGCTCACAAGTTCTGAACAAATGCCTAGCATGAACATACAATACAGATAGGGTGTTGGATAATATCAACCCACAAGTGGTGACGACAGTCATAATGGGTGGCACCGCACTATAACCCTGCTGAGTATGTTGTGCATGTCCATGAACCATTATCACTGTAGATGTTAGCAGTACAGATGTACAAGACAGTACGGATGTTTGATTACAAATACCTTTGTATGTCACAGGAGTGTTCCACCAGTGGCCTGTTGACAGACTCACAACTACAAAAGGTGCCAGAGTGACATGTGCATATCACACCAGTGCCAGCTACAGTAGAACAGGGTTAATGTGTTGTACTCCACCCTCATTGTAGCCCATACAACACAGACAAATGTTAGGCATCTGCGTATGTAAGGATGTGAATGGCCATGACCTATGAGCAATAGCTGTGTCAGTGTTGCGAACAACATACAGAACGGGCTGTGTGGGTGAGGTGTGTGACATATGTGCACAGTCTGATGGATGATATCAGCATTGTCACCCCTAGGTGAACATCCCTGTACCCATTAATTACCACCTAGGCTGTGGTCAACATTATGGACACTGTGTAAGGGATGGTGCTGTGCAGTACATCTCCCTGACCTGGTGATGTCTCCAGGCCCCATAGGTAGTCATACTAGGTACCCATGTCATGACAGGGTGCCATCCCATGAGCACGGAGATCATTGGACAGGCATATACAGCACCGGGGTGACCAATATTGGATCACATATCACCTGTAAGGGGTAATGGCCATGCGTGGATGGACAATATCAGCCTTCACAATCCTCACCTCCACTATGCAGCATGCTGTCTACCTTGCATAAAGACATTTGCTGCACCATGATGATGGACATGCTACATGTCCATAACCTGATCTGAAAGACATACGACATGGACAGCCACCATACTAATACTAGGATCGCCACATGCTGGACAGATCCCTGTGCCGTACATGTGACATACTCCCGCTATACCATGCAACCCTGTCCATTGAAGCTGCACATGTCATCCCAGTCATACATAGTGTGATGGCCGCATGGTAGATGTAGTATCAACTGTCTGGATCAGTAATGTGGCACTGATGCACCTCACGGTGGCATAATGGCTGTCAGTTACAGCTAGGAAACCTTGCCCGTACATGCTATGGTTGATACCCATCTCTGCGAATGACATCCAACTAGCCATTGTCCCATGTCTATCACATATGCAACACAGGCGATCCGTGGCAGGATGTTGAACAGCTGTACAGTGCTGTGTAGATGTATATGGCAAAACACATGCATGTACAGGTTTCCATGTGTATGTGTGCATTGTCACTGCTCAAGTCCATTAAGGCTGTGTCTGTGTTGATATGTGACATATACACAGCATCAAGGCCAACAGCAATACCGTGGACACATCCAGGCATGTGCAGATAGGTAAGAACACCAGTGCAGGCAAACAGACATGCCCACATCAAGAAAGCATTCACATGGAGTATGAACACGGTAATGAGGTGACACACATATATGGTGATGATATCCAATGCATAATGGGTGTTACATGTGTGTGACACAAACACGTCAGTCGTGTCAGTGTCATGGTGATTTGCAAAGATAACTGTGCAGATGTACTAGATGTCATAGAAATGTATGTGCAGCTGTATCTCTGTACAGCTCTGAAACTGTGACCTGTCACCATCATTATGTCTTACAGATAATGCCTCGTACACGCCTTCCAGCATACAGCCACCAGGAGGATGATGTCCTCATCCTGTACCTCCATGAGAACTATGAGGTGTTGTTCAGCCATGTGCCACAGCATGCCCAGCAGTGGGACGACCTGTGGCAGGATCTGCGCAGGAGGGTGAATGATGTGAATGGCCATAACCGCACCTACCAGCAGGTGCGCAGACACTGCACGGACCTGATACGGCATGCAAAAGAGCATGCCACTGCAATCACCAGGGAACAAGGTGGAACAGGTGGTGGGCCACCAACCCAGCCTCCACTCACACACACACTGAGGAGTTACTGGCCAGTCTGGGGACACCCTCAGAACAGCATCCACAAACACTATCTGCCATCGTGGAGGTGGGTGTCTCCCAACCAATGAGCCTGGAGTTTCCTGGTAAGTCAGTACTGCACATATGGCTACTATATCCCATTTATGTGCATGTGTCACTGTACATTATGTAATGTAACAACAAATGCACGGTATGTGGACATACATGCTGCATACTACAATATGCTACCCTGTGTATGCACACATGTGCATACTATATGCTATTGTACAGGCGTATGTGTTAACATGCACAGTGCACCCTGTGGCTGTCATGCAGTCATGGATAATGTTCATACTGCTGTGTCACCCCTATACAGGTACCTCTGGCATGCCGCACAGACATGAGTCCGTTGCAGGTGAGACTGTCATCAGTATCAGGCATGTAAAAGCATAGATCTATTCACCATGTGGCCAGTTAACACTTGTACACTTGATGCTCATTCCATTCACGATATACAGGTCGCATCACCCATCATTCATACAGGCCACCCATGTGCAATATATACAAATGAAATGATACACTGACATGAAACCAGAGTATTTGTCATCACTACATGTGTGGTTAGCTGTGCATACAACAGTGGAGGTGTTCTACAATGGAGGCATATGTACTATACATTGGAACAACACGTGTGGTATGCAAACAGTACCACACAGTGAGCTGTGATATGGGCAGCCCACAGGAGTCACCATTGTGTTATATGCCCCTGCAATGGGTGCACCCATTGTGATGTGCCATCTGACATGTCCCAGACATGTAGTGTATTGGCTGCAATAATGTCACCCTATCCCTTAACCCATACCCAACATACAATTTGTTGTCTGCATAGCCCTGTGGATGGTGACATATCTGACATCCATGGGTGTATGTCATATGGGACAACACAGACGTGTGATAGATGGCCATCACACACATTTGTCCAACACGTGCTCACATGGCCATGGGGGATGGCCAGAGATATGTAGCTACACAGTAGATGTGATGTGTATACACCCTGCTTCACATTGTCCACACATGGTCCAATTATAGCCTTAGTTGACCGATTATACAGTTGATGTGGTACACTGGACATCCTAACAGCCTGTGCACAGCCAGTGGAGGTGTCAGTGACGTCTGCCATATAAGATGTGTTGAACATCACGCCTTTGTCATAGTATGACAGTAGTCACCTCTACAGCTTCCACAGACATTGACACCACATCAGGCTACAGATACTGTACATTTCCCTTGCTGCTGTAGGACATCACCATTAGCTGTGCACCTCGTGTGTGTGGTACAGCAATGTCATGTTGGACATGGTGAATTGACAAGTCCGCTATTTGTGGACATGGTTGCCAGGCAGCTAAGACTCTGTAGTTGTTGTGCAGGGGTGTCATCTGTAGGTCCTACAGTGACCTGTCACATGACACAGCATGGTTTGGTGTGTACACACCTCAGCATCGTGGGTCACAATCCACAGTTATGTCATGGGTATGCATGTAGTTATGGCTATGCAATGTGTACATATTATGCACTGTATAGCAATATAGATGCCTTATGATGCCATGCAATGGCAGAGTGTCTGTACTTCACACTGTACAGCAATGTAGATGGCTCACACTAACATTCCATGCACATGCACATTTGCTAAACATGCATTCTATCTGTAGGGCATACAGGCAACACTGCAATGTGATGGCCATTACGATGCTGTACATGTCAGGCCACCATTGTGTCAGACATGTATGCATGTTAATGCACACGTCAGCAGATTACATGTCAAGGTCACGTTAGCCATGTGTACTGTTATCCTGTTCTGGTCCACATGGTGTATCATGGGGATGCATGCATACTACCATGATTGTGTGAACTGCATTGCTACTGATATGACACCTGCTTGCTGTATTGTGCACCCCAGGGGGTATGCTTACTAACACTATTAATGTCTGAGCTGCATGCCATCAGCTGTATCACAAGCATGCTGCGTGCCGTCTGTCAAATCACATGCATGGTGTGTGTCTGTGTGTGTCTGTGTGTGTGTGTCTTTGTCTGTGTGAGCCTGTGTCTGTCTGTGTGTGTGTGTGTGTGTGTGTGTGTGTGTGTGTGTGTGTGTGTGTGTGTGTGTGTGTGTGTGTGTGTGTGTGTGTGTGTCTATTGTAATTTAGAGTCTTTCTTTGCATTCACAGGTGATATAGGTGCGTTACCCTCCTGCGGTCCATCTGATGTTAGTGTCCCCACAGATACTAGCAGTGATGAACATATGCATGAGGTACAGGCAGGGTTGTCAGGGGCTGAATCTGTGCCAATGGTTGCCATCCCAGCTATGTTCCCCTCTTCCCCACACACAGTTCTGCTGCCAACACATACTGCATCACCAGTGGCCATAGAGGAAGGACAGTCAGCGTCTGTTAGCATGGAACAGGAATGTGTGGTGGCTACAGAAGGTGTGTCTCCACACCATGTTGTCAGTGTAATGTCTGCAGATGTGCCACACAGGCATGTGGCCGGTGCTGCTCGTAGGAGGACCTCTGGCAGACATGCACCTGCAGGACAGAGTGCAGCAGGTGGTATATTCAGATGCATGTTCCAGACTGTAATGGCAGCACAGGCACGTGCTGAACGGCAGAACAGAGAAGGGCAGAGGCTGCAGAGGGCTGCTATCCGTACCCTAAATGACAACATCCAGGCATTGGCAAATGCTCAACAGCAGATTGCTGATGTTCTGGACAGGCGATTGGGTGACATGGTCGGAATCCTTGACCATGGCTTGGCAATTTGCGAGCGTGAGCTGTCTGTGCTGGAACATCTGGTAGGAGTGAGGCATAGGCCACGTGGACATAGGCCAGCTACACCACCTAGTGCAGGTCGACATGAGCGTGCCACCTCACATGCTCGCTCCTATAGTGCCGGTAGCAGTAGCAGTGCAGCTGGTGCTGTGCTGTCCACACCAGGGCACAGCAGGCCATGTGGACGTGGCCCTGGACATTCCCAGCGGAGACACGGTTCCAGTGGACATGTGTCATCGGACAGTAGCCAATCTGTACCTCTGCCTGGTAGTGCCCCTGCAACCCCTGGCAGGCACAGGTCACATGGCCATGGCTGGACACAGTGAGCTGTACAACCTGGTCTGTACAATCTGGAGCTGTCAATAATACCCCTGTGTAGGCCTCACAAAAGGCAGAACTGTGTGCACACATACATGCACACAGCAAACACATCTGTAGGGCACCACGACACCCACATGCATACTGAACAGACATGTCCAGTCATATCACCGGCCCTTACCCACACACATGATGTCACCCATTGGTGCAGCCTGCACCCCTGGCACACAATATCACCCTGTGCATATGATGAAGCCTGTGCCACATCCCTGTCATCCACACCATCGGTGCAGGGACATGCTCAAATGGTCTGATGCACAGGGTGAACAGAATAGTGAGATGTGTATATTACATTAGTTGTGTACAACTAGTGAGGGAAGTGTATATTACATTAGTTGTGTAAGAATGATGAGAGATGTGTATTTTACATTGGTTGTGTACTGTTGACATGCACCAGACATACCATGAAGTACAGGTGTGGCATGAATTGTTATATGTGCACAACCATGTAGTACAGGTGTAGCATGCATTGTTATATGTTCACAGTATGTGTCTCGGTAACAACAGTAACAGCATGTTCGTAATGATGCCCAGGTTCCCTCCTTATGGTCTACTTGCATGTGTCTACAGGTAGCAGTGTTTGAAGTCTCCCATGTGTAACTGTGGAGTACTCACAGTCACGAATGGCAATCTCAGCATGCTATATGTAGCCTCAACCACAGATGTGCACACATATACTGATCCAGCAGCCTGTGTGCAGTGTAATAGGCTACAGTGGCTAGAGACATGACATCCATACCAGGTCACATCACAGGTATGCTGACATGGTGCAGCGGTTGTACACAGTGGTCTGGACAATGATAATGTTAGAGGCCACTTGATAGCATGAGGCCTCACTGTGTAGCAGTAATACCCTGTCACAATACAGGAACATGCCCACACTCACAGGGTCAACAACACTATAACGCACACCCCATAGTGTTGAGGTGAGGACACTTGCCTATGTGGTCATCCCCTCACAGTACTGTGCACCCACACAATGCGACACAGAGAAGGGACATGTACAGGTAGCCAGTACGGCTGAGACTAATGGCATCAACAGAGTAGTTGACTGCATCACCATGAGGTAGTTGGGATCCTGTGTGTTCCGTATAGTAGCATACACCCAAACTCCATGCACCAGACAGCCATACGTACATACACACACACACACACACACACACACACACACACACACACACACACACACACACACACACACACTGTGGAGACCACAACTGTCATACACATATGGATAGCTGATGTGTGTGATACACACACCACACCTGCCTACGTCATGCTTTCCACACTGCAGTATGTACAGATGTCTACAACAGTGCACAGGGGTGTGCCACAATTGGGATGTATTCCCCACCATATGTGGCATATATGGTCACACATGCAAACACACATGGCAGTACTGTGAATGATACACCTGCTATGTGATGATACGTCTGACAGACATGCAGCAGCATTGGCCGCATTATGTGTACCAACGCTATGTCCGGCAATTGTGCAGATATATGCACACAGGAGGATGTAAGTGTTACAGGTGTCGAGTGACGTACAGTCGGTAACACCTGACTGCTGCATAGGTATTATGTCTTCACCGTCAGGTAACAGTAACATAGCATACTGTTTGCACATGTAATGGTATGATGGCGTGTGACACACCTGTGAGCCGTACCTGCGAACATCCATCTACACAGGTGGATCACCACTTTACGTACACACATCCATCCATACCTAATGTACATCCTATCGTACTGTCAGTATGTCACCATATACAGGTGTCAATGATGGGGCTGCATTGCAACTGCATGTTGTAGTTCGCCACAGATAAGTTACTTATATCAGCTACTGCACATGCATGGCAACTGCATGCACACTACAGTTTGTACATGTGTGTTGGTCCTACATACCTGTCATGTAGCCATGTTTGTATGCATTGCAATTGGTGGACATGTGTGTTGACATACATAATACATGGACTGTTGTATGATATGATGGGTGTCATGGGTAACTAGTACTGAGGGAATGTGTACTCAGTCAACATTGCTACCTCATGTACTGTTGGCATTTAACAACCATGGACCCACCTCCCATTTGCATGTGTATGATTGTTGTAGCCACTTGTCTGCACGGAGGACAGCAAAAGCTATGCTATGTACATATGTGTTGTGTGTGTGGTCCATGCACATATCCACTGCAATTACATGTATGACATATCTGAACATGTGTGTTCGTTGGTGTACAGCGACAGTCATCTGTCACAGCTGTGTAAAAGCCAGGGCCCCTGTTATGTGTAGAGCTGACCTGGTTATGTACAGTGATATCATTGCAATGCATAACACATGATGGAACCCTGTCAGTACATGTGTAGTCTGCACGGTTGCTGTACACCTATGTACAGTCCACTGGTCATGCGTCACACAGTGTTGTGTTGATGTATTACTGGTCCAGTGACATGGTGGTGTCTGAGGGCTACATTGTAGACTGCGGTGTGTACCTCTGTGATCTGCACCTGAGACATCTTTGATGGCTCCTGAGTGTGTACTGGTCAATACATGTGAGTGGCCATCATGTACATGGGGACAGTAATACCATACTGTGCCCTTCCGTGTTTAATATCCATGTGCATGCAAGACGGCCCTTTGCAACTGCTAAGTGTGTTAGCATGCCCAGTACGCCATTGTGTAGATGGACACGCAGTACATTCCAAACGGACATGTGATACTAAGCATGTGGCATGGCCAGTGACATCTTGTACCTCTGTGTATGGGCATGGCCATTGACATCCTGTATAGTGATGGTGGACATCCAGGCAACAGATGTCCATTTACAACATCATGATGGATGCCTACATTGAACACACTGGTTGACTGTCTTGCAGGGTGTACTGTCTGTGGCGCGTCCCGTATCTATGTAGTGTTGTTGTGGTGCTTCGTAGATATTTCGTTGCCCCGATCACACCACTGCCGTGTGTTTGTCAACGTCTACCTTGGGCAAGTAATATGCTTTCAGACTGCTCACTCTCTATACATTCCCTATCGGCGTCCTTGCCTTTGCAGAAGATGTCACCCACCTAGAAGTATGTCTCTGGGAGTGCTGTGTTCAGTAATCTCGGTAGCGCATTCTGTAAATGCATATTGCTGTAGTGTGATAAGGTAGTTAGGTGTATGTTTGACTCCCAGCTCTGCCAAGTGTGTGTGTGTGTGTGTGTGTGTGTGTGTGTGTGTGTGTGTGTGTGTGTGTGTGTGTGTGTGTGTGTGTGTGTGTGTGTGTGTGTGTGCGTGTGTGTGTTACCAGCTGCCTGGGGACACAGTAATGCTTTTAGATGCCTCACACCACATATATTCCCTATCGGCGTTTTTGCCTTTAAGGATGATGTCACCCACCTAGAAGTATGCCTCTGGGAGTGCTGTGTTTAGTAATCTTGATAATGCGTTCTGTAAATGCGTATTGCTGTAGTGTGATAAGGTAGTTAGGTGTATGTTCGACTCCCAGCTCTGCCAAGTGTGTGTGTGTGCATGTGTGCGTGTGTGTGTTACCAGCTGCCTGGGGACACGGTAATGCTTTTAGATGCCTCACACCACATACATTCCCTATTGGCATCTTTGCCTTTAAGGATGATGTTACCCACCTAGAAGTATGCCTCTGGGAGTGCTGTGTTCAGTAATCTTAGTAGCGCGTTCTGTAAATGCGTATTGCTGTAGTGCGATAAGGTAGTTAGGTGTATGTTCGACTCCCAGCTCTGTCAAGTTTGTGTGTGTGTGTGTGTGTGCATGTGCATGATTGTGTGTGTGTGTTACCAGCTGCCTGGGGACACGGTAATGCTTTTAGAAGCCTCACACTACATACATTCCCTATTGGCGTCTTTGCCTTTAAGGATGATGTCACCCACCTAGAAGTATGCCTCTGGGAGTGCTGTGTTCAGTAATCTCAGTAGCGCATTCTGTGAATGCGTATTGCTGTAGTGTGATAAGGTAGTTAGGTGTATGTTCGACTCCCAGCTCTTCCAAGTGTGTGTGTGTGTGTGTGTGTGTGTGTGTGTGTGTGTGTGTGTGTGTGTGTGTGTGTGTGTGTGTGTGTGTGTTACCAGCTGCCTGGGGACACGGTAATGCTTTTAGATGCCTCACACCACATACATTCCCTATCGGCGTCTTTCCCTTTAAGGATGATGTCACCCACCTAGAAGTATGCCTCTGGGAGTGCTGTGTTCAGTACTCTCATTAGCGCATTCTGTAAATGCGTATTGCTGTAGTGTGATAAGTTAGATACGTCTGTGTTCTAATCCCAGTCCTGCCACGTGTGTTTGTGTATGTGTGTGTGAGAGTTTCCCACTGCATGACAACAGTACATTGCTTTTACACTATTCACTCTCCTTAGAATCTGTACGGCGTCTTTGCCTTTGATGCTGATGTCAGCAAGCTGGACATATGCCTGTGTGAATGTTGTGATCTAGTAATCATGGTAACGCATTCTGTATATGCGTAATGCTGTAGTGTGATAAGGTAGTTAGGTCTGTGTTCTGATCACAACCCTGCCAAGTGTATGTGTGTGTATTTCTATTTCTATATATGTAATGTAGATAGATATTGATATGTATGTGGATATTAGCACTATTGAATGTGCTGCACTATCTGTACGTGAACACCTTTGATGTATGTAAATCTGCTATGGCTCTGTGATAGTGCACATACTGTGTGCTGCAGTGATCCTGGGTTATAGTTGTGTAGTGACCAGTTATTCTCTTGCTGGGTATTACAAGGGACATTGACAACAATGATAGTACAACACCTTTAAACAGTCGTGTGCACATCTCAGCAACAGTCAGCAGTGGTTGTTACCTTGGAGGATGAGTATGGCTCATATGACTGTGTATTACCTGACACTACTATGCAAATCAGGTTAACATTACTGACTCCCGTTTATCCACAGGATGTGATACAGATCCCAAGAATGTATGTGTATACATTGACAGGTGCAGGACTCGAATATTGTTGAATGCATGCAGGGGTGTCCATGGCCAGTAAGGGCAATCTGTACAGCCTGGCAGGTACGGTCTGTGACTGTCCCACAACCTCCTGTATATGCATGACACATGCTGAAACTGTGTACATGTAGACACGCACATGAAACAAACAGCTAGAGCTAACACATACACACACACATTGCATCAACATTGGGCCATGCAAACACTGTTGTCCCTCACACACACACACACATACTTACATAGGTTCATAGGTTTATACTAGGCTATCTGCCCTAGGGCATTTAGAAGCCTAGCCCAGAGTTTTTGTGGGATTTTGTTCCACAGCATAGGGAGCCTCTGGGTGATGAATCTGTCCCTCCAGCACATCCTATTTATGGCCGTATCAAGGTTTAAGTCTCGTGCTCTTGTGGGTCTGATGGATTTAGATTTTTTGAGGTGAAGCATGTTCATTAGTTCCGGGTTGGACATGGCCTTGTAAGTCAGGCACAAGTCACCTCTGAGCAGGCGATAAGCGACTGAGTAGAGCTGGAGCTTTTTCAGTCGGGCAGCATAGGACATATTTTTGAGACCCTTTATCCTTTTGGTGAGGAACTTTTGGGGCCTTTCCAATTGCTGCAGGTGTCGGGTTAGATACATTCCAAATGGGGCGTTGTACTCAATCATCGGTCTGATGAGTGATGAGTACAGGGGGATGATGACATCCTTTGAGCTAGATGTGAAACCCTTCATGATCAGGTGGGCAATGTAGAAGGTCTTCCTAACTACTTTGGCTACGTGGGTGCCAAATGAAAGGTTACTATCAACCTGGGTCCCCAGATCCCTGATAACCTCTTCTGTGCTTAGTGGATTGCCACCTATATGGTAGCTAGGGGTAACCTTGTTTTTCCCAAAGGGTATGACTATGCATTTTTTAACGTTTAACTTTAGGCCATGGCTTTGGCACCAGTTATCCGTTTCTATGAGACCCTTTTGAAGGATATCTGTGTCTGATGCATTTTCAACTATGGCGCCCAGTTTGCAGTCATCTGCAAACTTTGTCAGCCATAATCCTCCTGTGCTTGCCTGAACTTCTGAAAAGTAGATGCCGAACAAGAGTGGACCCAGGACCGAGCCCTGTGGGACACCACTTGTGACAGGCTTGGAATCTGACATGGCACCAGCAACTCTAACCCTGTGGGTTCTGTCACTTAGCCAGTTTGCAACCCATCTTGTGATGTAAGGGTTTACATTTAAGCTGGTGAGTTTTTCTATGATGCCCGAGTGGGGTACCATGTCGAAAGCCTTTGCCAGGTCAAGGTAGGCTGTGTGGACTGCCTTGCCCTCATCAATGGCTTTGGTGACTGTTTCGAAAAAGTCAACCAAGTTTAAGAGGCATGATCCGCCCTTGACAAAGCCAAATTGGGTTTGATCCAATGTCTGCAGGTCCCCTATGTCTTTATTTATGAGTTCCATAATGATCCTCTCCATAGCTTTGTAGACCAGGCTTGTCAAGCTGATGGGACGGTAGTTTCCAGGGTCAGTGGAGGCACCACCTTTGTGCAATGGGACCACAGTAGCCGTACGCCATTCCTTGGGTACGTATCCTGAGGTGAGGCTAAGATTAAACAGCTGCCCTAACTGTGGTTTTAATTCCTCAATGAGCTCATGGAGCACACATCCGGGGACACCATCTGGTCCCATGCATGCTGTGTTTTTCGCCTTGGAGAGAGCTGTTTTTACCTGAGCATTGGAGATGTTTGGGATGCTACAATCCTCTGGTATAGATATTTCTCCTTTCGGGGGGGGAGGGTGGGGAGAAATTTGCACTAAACCTGTCAGCCAGTATGTTGGCAATGTCTGTAGGTTCAGTGATCTTAACATCATTTTGTACCAGTTCTGAACATATCTGGGAGTTTCCTCCCAGGTTTCTAACATAACCAAAGAAAGCCTTGTGATTGTCTTTAGAGTCTGTGGCAATTTTTCTTTCAAAATTTGCCTTGGAGGATTTTATGAGAGATCTTAGTTTTTTACTTACTATGATCACGGGTCTCTTCCCTTTTAAGGATTTTGCTCTATTATGTAGTAGCTTTCTCCTTTTGTTATAGAGTTTGTTTATGGCTGGGGTCCACCAGACTGGATGCCTGCCTTTGGTACAGAGAGTTTTTGCTTTGTTTGGGATTGCCTGATCCATGCAGTCCTGTAGGTGCTGGTAGAAGGCATTTGTAAGTGATTCAGTGGTTTTAGTGGTGGTTTCCGCTGGCTCTGGGGCCTTGAAAGAGACCACACCAGTCCTAAGAAGTGTGAAGTCGGCTTTAGAGAAGTTCTTCACTGTGGTCTTTTTAGGCTGGGGTGGGGGCGGGATGAGGACTTCTAGTGAGATTAGTTTATGATCTGATCTCACTAATGAAGGGTATACCTCTGGTGATGAACATTGGGACCCTATGTTCGTGATGATGAGATCCAGTATGTTGTCACCTCTTGTGGGCTTGGTGACTAGTTGTTCCATGGCATTGGAGTTTGTGAATTCCAGGAACCTTTGGGCCAAGGTGTTTGAGCTTGAGTAGTTGTCCCAGTCTATGTTCGGATAGTTGAAATCACCTAGTATGATGGTGTTAGGGGTTACATTTATCCCCTCCAGAGTTTTCAGGAAAGCCATGTGAGGTTCCTGAGTTTGAGAGGGTGGCCTGTAACATGCTACAATTTGTAGAGCAGTTTTGCCTAGGGTTAATTGCACCTGGATGGTCTCCGATGCATCGTGCGTTGCCACCAACCTGGAAGTGAGGGTGTCTTTGATGAATATGGACACCCCTCCTCCTTTCTTGGTGTTTTCCGGATTTTGGGGCCGGAAAGCATGATATGAGGTAAAACCTGATAGTGCCGGAGTGCTCTCAGGAGCCTTGAACCAGGTTTCAGTCACATGTTGCTTGGATGGCTCAATGACAGGCTCTGGAAAGGAAACACCATACCCTGTGCATATGATGACACCTGTGCCACCACCTGTAATGTGTAACATAGATGCAGGAACAGACTAACATGGTGCTGATGCTCAGGGTGGCTTTATAGCACTGCATTAATGTTAAAATGTAGTTAACACAAAGTGTGATATCCTTCTAGGTATATGTAAGCAGGCATGATGCACTGCAGCTATGACCATCAATGTAGTATAGTTTACAGCACTGTTGATTCTGATGATTTATTATCCATCCATGTGCCATTTGACTGACGTGTGTAGTAATGACAGCATGTGTTTCAGAGTGTGCAGTACATGTGTGATGTGTGTAGTACAGATTTATACATGCTTACAAATGCGTACACTGGCGTACACGACATTACATGGGCTTCAACAAGCTTACACTAGCTTACTCGTTCTTTAACGCGTGCACACAGGCTGATGTGCACAAACATGCTTACTTGGGCTTACAGGCGTGCACAGGAGTGAACACACTGTCAGCAGGTTTGCATGAAACTTCAGTGATATCCATGGCATACACCATCGGTTTCCTGACTGTACCTAGGATAGATCATAACACGCCTCTTCCACTGATGAGTAACTGACAGCAAACATGTGACACATTGCTCCGATAGGATTACAGTGTTTTATACATACACACTCATGATTATACATACACACTCATGATGTCACCTATCTTCTACTCTGATAGTCCCCTTAACCTACTCTTCCACTGTAGTGGCTTGGCCCATATGGCATGACAAATTGTGATTCACTATCCTCAGCCTCAATTGCATCGGATTGCCTACTAATGCTTGGTTGCATCTCTGACAGAGCGCTTCCACGCATAGCAACCAGTACTCAGTAGCCATCTTGTCTTCAGCTTGCCATTTACCTGCATGGCGAACTAACTGTTAACGATAATTACAACGTCTATGTGTATTTTAAATATTTCTCTTGTTTTAAAAGTGCAGCGCGTTTTCACGCGCTTTGCTACGCTTACACACCGGATATCGGGGGAGGACAAATAGAGTTTTATTAATTTACAATGGAGAAATATGCCACTGGCCTTATATTTGGCCATTGGCATACTTCTTCAACTGTATTCATCCTTTATTTGCAGCTGACATTGCTCTGTTTAGCTACTTGCAGAACGAAACTCGGTTAACATCCGAGTACATTTCTGCACATAACTCTACTCTTGCACGGACAGCTTACTGTTACATGTATCGCAGATTTACATCATTTGCATAGCTTTCACCTAGAAATGGGGTAATTTGCATATCCTAACATTGTCCGTGCATCCCTATAGGATATTGCTGAATAGCTCGGCAGACATCTTGCCTTGTTCTACACGTCCTCTACTCGTACACGCCGGCCAAGGCTCCATGACCCCTGGCCTAAGCTTTGCTGTGTGCTAATATGTCTATTTGTGGAGTATGCATGGCTGTAGGTATGGTTTGACCTGCTATGCCTGACATTTCTACAAAGCAGCTCCCAACTTCATCATTTGTAACGGTGACAGCCCTATAGGTACTATATATACAGCTGTGACATATGACATGTCAGCACATACCTGCGGTCAATACTGAACTGATTACTTCAGCGCTTTTCATACCTCCAGAGTTTTCTTGTAGTAGTATAGTCGATAATACTGTTTCCTATCACATATATCATTGTATTACACCACACACACAAGAAGAAATCACAGGCCAGATGCCATTACATTCCTTTTGCAGGACCCACCCGCCAAGAGTGTTGTGTTCCTCACAAAAACCAACAGGTGCTAATCAAAACATATTATGCTATCATCTACCTTATGTGTTCGCCGGTATTTGCGATGTCCGTCAGTGGCAGAACTCACATGCGAGTGTGGGAGACTGGACACTGTATCGGGGACACGGCATAAGACCCTGAGGGACACTATTAACCTTCCACATTGACTATCACAGGGTATAAGTATTCATTCACATTTATCGAGGTACATGCTTTTGATTTGTACATGTTTTGTCATTTGTCATCCCGTCTTTCTTCACACCTGTCCACCTGATATCACTAGTTCTGTACATTTATTTAGAACAGGGTTACCTTCATACCTCTCAACTGTACACATGTTAGTTAAATGTCCCGAACTTAGACTTATAATGTTGTTCCTTCTTTGTTATTATTGTGCCTTTCTGGTAAATTAGTGGCAGGTCATTAAGGACTGTGAGGTTAGATAATAATGACAGACATTAGTAGTTTAAAACTAATACCCCTCAAAACATTCATACTAATGAATTATCCATTATTCTATCAATGCTCTAACTTTGTCAGAGGAATATTTAACATAGCCCCTGTTTGTACTTATTTAAATATGCCTTTGTCCAGCTGTCTTATTCTGAAAGGTTGAGAGGTATGGTTACCATCTTATTCATATGCATGTACTTCCATGATAATCGCTTACATGACACTGATATAAGTCCCTACGTCTTCCCACAATGGTTTACACAATATCCAGTAGATGGGATCTTCATGTTTGGAAGGTATAGGCGTGTGCTATACCCACATAGGAATATTAATCACTCCCATGGGGCGGACCTAACAAATCTGTGCCAACCAACACCTGTGAACCTAGGCCCATTCTTGCATATCCATGATTCCAATACCTGACACCCCTCCACAGTAGTCATAAGACATATTTAATGTGAGCGATAATAAAGTATGAAGATACTTCTAAGCACTATCCACTCTCCGCGTATCGGGACATATGTCATACATTCTGTCAACCCATGTGTTATTACCCTTGCACAAGCTACTGTTGCATGTACAGCTATATTGTAGCTGCCAATGTGACTTTCTTAGCGTCGATAATTAGTGGCTGTTGCTGCTAGGCAACACTTTTTGGAGTCCTGCAAAGGACACCTATATCCATGTTTAAATAGTAGAACTTGCAGATTTGCCACACTGGTACTTTCCGGGCAATGGTTTGGAAAGCAGCAGTGTATTTACCTTTCTTGCATGTCTGTATGTCTATCCATAATATCTATGACGTGTAGCCTTTTTATGTACATGTGTTATATCTACAAGGACAAATGTTTCTGTGTTTGTTATGTATATATCGATTAATGTAATTTTGTATGTGTGTGCGTGTGTGTGTGTGTGTGTGTGTGTGTGTGTGTGTGTGTGTGTGTATATATATATATATATATATATATATGTCTGTACATTCGTTATTTCATATATTTATTTAGTTTAAGTCTATGGATATATATCTATACAAATATATATATATATATATATATATATATATATATATATATATCCGTATATAGATATATAAATAAACGTGTATAAAACAGCATTCATTTGCTATGCTGTGAGCGGATTACACATGCACAGGCACACTTGCATATCCTTATCGTGGGTTACATATGTTTACTAAGTCTTTGTGCTTATGTGGGCTTTTTTAATTGTGACAGTACCAGTACAATATCTGTAATCCGGTTAACAGACATATGCAAAACACACGTTCACCTTTACATATTTAAATGTCTTTACAACACACACGCATTCATTAACTCATATGTGCTGAAGTCATAGTTGACCCGGGACTTCATTCACATTGGCCGGATGCTGTCACCACTATACTATTGGTGTTCTGACTCATTTATATGCATACCTATAGTACATAGCTACATTAACATATGCCTCACCACTTCACTTACAACACAGGCATCCATTCTCCTGCTGGGAAAAATGCAGTACTACATATTAGACATTCCCTATTCCCTACTGCTCTGGACCCAAGCTGCATATTTAATCACTCCAAGGATATGCAGAACACCAAGGCTTATAGTCCTGGCACATACAAGTCTTTGATTGTCAGGGTGTTCCTGTGGTGATCTGGGTTTAGGCTTGTCTGCCTGGTGAATGAAACTGCCCTGACCGAGTTCAAATGTCAGACGAAGCACATGGACAGCATTTGTCCATTTTATAGAGGTTTACCTGTGTTTACAGACACAGGTCTTTTGGCACCTGTCAGCAGATTTTTATGTTGGCGATACATAATATGGGTGGGGTTGGTTACAATACATAATCCACGGTGAGGGGTGTTCCCATTCACATTTAACTATTTCCTGTATGCATTCATACGAGGATTATTATTTTGGACATGAATTAACTACAGGTATGCAGTGGTACAGTAAACAAATGTGAAGGTTTGTTACTGTAAATATGTACGGACCTCTGTAATACACTGTTGTTTTCTGGCAAATCAGTAGCTAGTCATTAAAGACTGAAGTCAGAACATAATGACACACACTTGAGTTTCAGACTTCATACACTTCAGGAAATTAATGCCAATGTACAAACTGTTATTCTATCAACTTTCTCAGTTTCTTTACAAATTGTCCATACTTTTGGGCCTTTGTCCCACTTTTATTCATGGCTTTGTCCAGATAGCTTGCTCTCAGAGGCTGACAGGTATACTTTTATTCACGGCTTTGTCCAGATATCTTGCTGTCAGAGGTAGACAGGTATGGTCGGTCACACCTACACACACATTAAGTGTCCCTCACACAGTAGATCAGGGTTATCCTGTTTACGTCAGTGCCTTCCTCACCCTTATACCATTTGCCACTATGCGAATGTGTGTAATATATTTCCACTTATTCATGTCAGGACACGTGCATCACGGGCAAGTGTTTGATCCTGGGTAGTAGGTTATGCATGACCACTTAGGGCTGGACAGTGTTGTACACCTCTAATGCACATTCCAACTTCTATCCAGATATCTACAGGACTGGACTTCGTGTCTTCCGTTCTAATGTTTACACAAGTTACGTATCCCATGAGGGATATCCAAGAATTGTACCGGTCCACAACAAGAGGTATACCGAACATCGTTTTGGAGTTACGAAAATGTGCTGAGGTCGTGTGCAATCCTGCAACCGCCTAGGGTGACACTACCTACTACATATGCGTAGTGGTCACTATGTGTAGCTGTGGCTGCACCACACCAGTGGGCCTAGTACAGCTGGATTTGGTGGACGTTCAGGGACGGGAGCGGGTTGTATGATGTGGAGGGGATGCTGCGAAGTCCATTATGCATCCAGGTGTGTTGCATTTGTTATGGCCAGTTCCATCCAGGTGTGTTGCATTTGTTATGGCCAGTTCCATCAGGACCAATCTGTGAGTATGTACCGGTGACATATCTATACATTTGTATCGCACATTTCAATATTCATCTGTTTGTGGGATTGTGTTCTACAGTATGGCCTGTCTGGTTTTATTGCAGCTGTTTATACATGTGTTTGTGTTTCTTTCAGCTTTACCTGCTGCTCCCTCATAGACCTCTGGTTCACCTATTCTGCATACGACACAGTATCGCCTTGGAGGATTGTACCATTACTCATCCACCCCACACACACAGATTCCTCACACCCCATACATCTGTGCTTTGGTTGTTGGCCCATGACATGGCCAGAGTAACACATTGAATACTCTACATGTGTCTCATACCTGTGTGGTTGTGTGGACTACCCTGCCATGTTTGCTTTCCACATGCTATACTTCACGCACATAGGTACACGCCCATACTTCTCTTTCATTACATGTTTGGTATACCTGGGTACTACCCGTTTGACTATGACACATCCTGACAAGTTCGGCTTCTACCGCTGACTTCCGGATTTTGGCGGCCTGTTGTACTCATTGGTAGGATGCCACCTTTTCCTATGTCCAGGATGGGATATATTCCGTACACATATCCGATTGTAGTGGACAACACCTCCCCACAGTCGACGGTAGGGTTGCCACCTTTTCAATTGGCCAAAGTGGGACATTTTTGGTACACACATCACATTTTACAGGCCAACACATACCCACGGCAGTACACAGGATAGAACTTAGATGTCTTGCCTTATTCTTGTAGCAGTTCAGTTGCTTATTCTGTTTCTTATAACATTTATGTAATTTAG
>NC_056735.1:1326238614-1326293614 GCF_019279795.1 Protopterus annectens
GGAAGAGCTGTGTCTTAAAACTTCAGCCAGAGTTAGCGGTACTAGAATGTCTGCAGGAAAACTCAGCCTATATTCAGAATAGGTAATGAGATTCACTATCACAGACCGTTGTGGAATCTCATTGCTTGTTCCTGACATACTGACACTCCATTTAATTAAATACCTTGGCTTTGCCACACAAAATTAAAAAACAAACAAAAACATTCAAAAATACCTTAAATAACGCACTTCTAAAAATGTTCTAACACTACAGCAACAAATCTATCAAAATAGATATAATAATAGCTATAATAATAAAAAATAACTTTGAGATACCTACTCCTCCTTTAAATTCAACACACCAAAAATCCCATCAAACCTGCCAATGAAGCCTGGGTTGAACAATTAGTCAATACATTGCTTTCTAAGCCAAAGTAGAACGCAAGAAAAAGGCTGAGAAGTGATTAAATCTTAATTCCACTGGTCCCACACAAAATACATTTAATAAATCAAAATATGACCTGCAATTTAATAAAAAACACTAAAAAAAGTAAAATCTAACTTACCTGAAAGGGCTCACTCACCATGACAGTCAAAGTTTTCATAAAAAAAGATTACTGATATAGCTTGTGA
This sequence comes from Protopterus annectens, assembly GCF_019279795.1. NCBI lineage: Eukaryota > Metazoa > Chordata > Ceratodontiformes > Protopteridae > Protopterus > Protopterus annectens. The sequence continues at coordinate 1,326,239,227 of NC_056735.1, forward strand.
TGAATCCATAAATAAATTAAATAAATCACCTCTCAAATTGAAAGAAACGAAAGTAGCAGATTTACTACAATTACCATATTCACTACTCTGACATAGGAATTGTAAAACAAGGGCTGTACCAGAGAACTACTCCATCCAGAGTACAAAAAGGGGTTCTAGAATCCATAAGCCATATAGGCTGATGAGGACTGGCAGAGCCCTGTGACTGATTTGGTAAGCTGCATGACTTACAGGACTGGGGTGACATGAGTCACTTTTAAGGCCAGTGGAAAAATTCCAAGATCATAATATTAGGTACATTACTGTCTGTAAGCCAGCCTTGTTAGGAAAGGATCTAAATTACTTGCTGCAGAGTGTATGCTTCAAATCAAAGTGAAGAAATCATTATAATTGTGAATGCCAAACACAGTTCGAACAAACAGACCGAACAAATACCATCTGCCATTCCTCTAGTGTCCACTGAGTAGGTGTAAGAGTGTCGATCTTGAGTGACAATTAGTAGAAGGTATTTCTCTAGTCCAAGTTTTGATTTCTTCAGCCTGTATTTGCTTACTGTGTGACTTTGCAAGTCACTTGACCAGACAGTGCTCCTAGGCTAACTTTGAAAAAGGTCCTTGTGGATCTGTGCTCTACCCTAGTTAACAAACAGAAATAAATACATGGATAAGTAAATAAATATTGCTAGAAGCTGAGAAATCGGCTCACACTGATGAGACAATAAAACTCAATGAGTGATGAGACAGGCTATGATTTGCAGCTTCTTTTATTCTTGTCTGGTCATTTTGTCACAAAGAGCTCTGCTGATCCTAGACAGATAAGACACTTTCGTATTAAAATTTTCAGACAAGTCCTTCTTGTAATGCTCATCTACATAAAGTGTGTTTCTTCATAGGCCTGAACCTCTCTTACAAGATTACAACTGATGTCCTTCACATCAGAGAAAAAACAAAGCTCACATCCCTAACAGTACTACAACTGATATTCTTTTCATCAGAGGGAGTGAATCTCATATCTCTAACAATAGAACTGATCTCCTACTCATCAGTGACAGTGAAGCTTGCATCTCTAAAAATATTAAAACTGAGGTCCTTCTCATCAGAGAGAGCAAAGCTCACATTTGTAACAGTACTTCAGCTGATGTCCTTTTTATTTCCATCAGAGAATGAAGCTCACATCTGTAACACTACTTCAGCTGATACCCTTCTCATCAGACAGAGTGAAGCTCACATCTGGAACAGTACTACAATTGATATCCTTCTCATCAGAAAGAGCAAAGCTCACAACTCTAACAATACTTCTCATTAGAGAGAGCAAAGTTAGAAAGAGTGAAGCTCATGGTCAAAACATGTCTCATGTCTTTTTAGCAAGAATGGACACACACACACACACACACACACACACACACACACACACACACACACACACACACACACATATATATATATATATATATATATATATATATATATATATATATATATATATATACATATATGCTGTAGAGCATCAAGTAAGGCAACACCATCCTCAGGAAGGAGCTGAAGAACAGTAGATACAAAACCATATGGGTTAATATGACTATTAAAATAGCTCTGTGTCAGTTCAAGCTAAGAGACCTGAAATGAAGTAACTGAAAGCCAACATCACATGGAAGTGGTTAGACAATGAGACCAGCACCATTACGTGATCAGAGGAGTTTACATCCAATAAGAATAACAAGTCCAATGCCTGCACAAATGTGTGTGCTGCATATATAATTTCCTGAGTAGTACAAACACCTTTAGTTATGCAACTAAATTCCTCAGCAAGAGCCACAAACTCTTCATTGATGCAGATACTCAAGTCAACAAGAGCATCAAAGTAATGATAACACAGTACTCCATCAAAGAGGAAATTAGTGAACCCTGGCAGAAATATCGTGGAACTGGGTTGATGGTAGCTGGGAAGAACCCCACAGTCTGCATTTGCAGCAAGGATTGGTTCATAGGTATTGGTTATCCTTGTAACAATCTGTGTTACCTTTAGCCCTAATCCTTAACAAATATCTTCTCCATCCTCTGATCTTGCTGAATCAAGGTCACTGAAGAGATCTCAGGTGGAATGTCAACTTCCAGGTGGGGAGTGAAGCTGACATCAGGCCAGATCTCTCTAATGAGTGTGAGATCAATGACATACAAGTTCAAGATACTACGAGGCTTGCTAAGGATAGACTTCAGTTTTGAATATAGTGCCCTAAAAGGGAACACATGAGGATGAGTTCCAGTCACCTGCCCTTGCTGTAAAAGCAGAATCCTTGGCACCTCCCGAAAGAAAGAAAGAAAGAAAGAAAGAAAGAAAGAAAGAAAGAAACACAATAGTCTTTTGTAAATTTCACCCTAAGTAAGAAAGGTTAACAACCTACCAGAGGCCTGTGCCCAGGAGAATCAACAGCGGCCTATTCAAATGCACACTTGGACACCTGCATAAGATGTGCAAGCATCGAAAAAGGGAAAACAAAAAGCTGGCAAGCAAGGGAAAACAAAAAGGTGAAGACCCAAATGAGAGAGACTGGAATAAATAATAGGAGTAAACAACCATAAACAGGACAGGAAGGCTTAAGACAAAGACAGAAAAAACTGAGAAGATGACGAAAAAATAATAACATAGAAAGCAATAAAGACTAAAGCAGAGAAGCAAAAAGGAAATCTGAAAATAAGGGAAAGAATGAAGTAGGATTACTAGAGAGGCAGTGAAAAAAATAGAGAAGAGAAATAGGAAAGAAAAATTAGGGAGATTAGGAACAATATGAAAGGAATGGAGGGTAATGTAAATCAATAAAAGTAATGAAACAACAATGATCAAAAGATTGAGAATTGTGAATTTGAGCCACAGTGCTAGGACTCAGCTCACAGAATAGTAACATACATACACTATTCATACAGCTCTATGTGCTGGCAGACTTTTGAATTAAGGGAAAGAGAATAAGGGATAGTAATGTAGGACTGGGGGTTGGATTATGGTCTAAATATTCACGTAAGGACTGTTTAGTGATATTATGGTGTCAACATGCCACAAACAGGCTAGCTGATGTTAGACGTAAACCCTGTGTGTTATGAGATTATATTTTATTATAGTTGCTGGGTGCGTGGATTGTTGCTGTAAATAATGAAAGGTCTACTACTGTCTTTATAAGGAATGAGCTAGATCAGAAACACATTAGGTTAGCTGAGGTAAGTTCTGTTGAACAACAAAATCTATTGCTCCTCCTGTCTGACACAATACGATAAGAGGTTTTCTCATAGCAGTGTACTTTTTTTCTTGTTTTCATTATATAAATTTAAATAGGAACTTTCTAATCGGCTCCACAGAGGAATAGTTTCTTACTTTAAAGGTATAAGGAACAGCAGAATACACGTTTTTTTTTAGTTTACAACTGGTATAAAGGAAGATAGCATGCTTGATCCATTCTAAGCCTTGCTACTAAAAGCAGCAATACAGAGACCTATACCACTGTAAGTAGATGTAGGTAAAGCACTATTAGGAAAACATTCTTATTGGCAAAAGAAATGGTGAAGCTTATAATATAATGACTTTAAAGGCAGCAATGTCTCTAACGGCTGTATACTTGGATGGAATGACAGCTGGCTTGAAGGGACAGAAAGATAAAGCCCTGGCTATAGCCCAAGTGAACAATGATTTATTTGTGAGACAACCACCTAAGAAGCTGATTGGCATGGTGGGAAAGACAGGCTGATGCCTACTTGTCCATCATATGGGGAAGTAGACAGCCCAGTACAGCATGTGTAGCAGCTATGCAGCACTTTTGACTAAGACATAGTCTGTCACCAAGCAGCATGCACTACAACAATAGCTAAGCATGAGTAGAGGCAAGCCTGCATGAACCCAACATTTCAAGTGCCTCACTTGTCAGGACTGCAGTGGAACAATGAGAGCACAAGACATTCAAAAACCTTGAATGTATCCTTTAATAAAGGCCTCAAAAAAAAATATATATATATCTATCTATATATCACCTACATGGAATGAATGTGATAATTCATCAGTAGGAGAGCTAGTGCCCCACCTAAGAAAATAAGATGATGAGAGCAGCTGACAATAAATGGCTCTTTACTGTAATTGTGAGATTTATAAAGTCAGAGCCTAGAAATTATGAAAAAAGATGGAAATACAGTTGAACAATGAATGCCTCAATCTGCTGTTCTCCTTTAAAACTTTTTTTTTTTCCCCAGGGGTCATGGCGCCCCTTCATCCAGGATGTGGGTGTGTAACCCTGCTGCAACCCCTGAATTTATATATACCAACTTTGATATTACCATACTGTGGGGAAAAGGGAATAGTCCAGGAACTAGCAATCTCAGACATACTATAAGCAAGTGTGCATTTTTTGTCATTCTGTCTCACTATTCTGGGACTCACATCAGTGCGTCTCAGAATATCAGACAGTTACAAAATTAAATTAAGACACTAAAAAATAGTCATAGAATCTCAGTGAAGGTACACAGATATTTATTACTCCAGGATAACAACTGAACTGAATCAGCAAATGATTGAACCTAACTAAGAAAAAAGTATGTCTATACTATGGGAATAATTAAGGAACAACTCTAGCAATAAGGGCAACTGCCATAAATGGAACATAAACCGACTAGCAGAAAAAAAAGAAAATTATAACATATAATGGGGAATATCACAGACTAGGAAAATTACTTAAACACAACCTCATTGTGTCTACAAAGGAAGAAAATAACTTTAGGCAAGTATACTGATATAGACAGAAACGTCTAGAACTAAAACAGGTGGTATAAACTCTGGGACTGAACTAAGTGGAGACAACAAAGTATTCCTTAAATTCAAAAAGTACAATATACTTTAGCAAGTTGACTATACCATCCTACTTTACAAATATTCAGACTGCGGTTTCTCAGTCTCAGATGTAAAATGGTTCTTCAACTACCTGGAACCAGTCCTATTTGGCTTCTACTTCTCAGAGGTAAAGGCTAATGTCAATGGCCTTTGGCTGACCAAGTTTGCAGATATCTGCAAATAGATTCCCCATGACACAAACATCTTACAAGTAGGTCTAACACAGACAAATGATTGGAGCCAAAGTCATGGATTAAAACTCAATACCAAGAAATGCATTATAGTATCTTCATAGGATTATAGGATCATAGGAGGTTACTAGGCTAATGGCCTTAGGGCCACTACAAGTCTAGCCAAGTTCAACCCATGTTCCCAGTGGTGTCTGGTGCAGATACTAAAATCAGCAGCTACTGTCCCTGTTCAAGAGGGACACAGGTGGAACCCCTGGGGCAAATTTCCAGTTACCCATCCAATCATTCAAATTACTCTTAAATAGGGCGAATGAGGGAATTTGTTTAACATAAATAGAAAGTTTGTTCCAAAGGTAGAACAACTTCTATGAGACAAATCTGTCTCTCCAGCAAGCCCCGTTGATGTCACATACCAGGTTAAGGTCCTATGAGTGAGTGACCCATATGCCATTAGACTTGCAAATAAATGTGCAGCATTTCCATTAGACCTGAGTCAGAGATTGCTCTATATGCAAGGCACAGGTCACCTCTGAGAAGTCTGTATGACACAGAGTAAAGTGACAATGATTTCAGTCTGTTCACATAAGATAGATCTTGAAGATCCTGAATTTTATTTGTAAGGAACCTTTGTGATCTTCCCAATTGCTGCAGGTGTTTGGAAAGGAATATAGCAAAGGGGTCATTGTACTCTATTAGTGGACTGATCAGGGAAGGGTACAAAGGAGTTATAACCTCTTTTTTTCTGGCAGCAATCCCCTTACTTATGAGATGAGCAATATAAAATCCCCTTCTTACCACTGTGGAGACATGGTGATCAAAGTTAATGTTGCTATTCACCTGTGTGCCTAGATCTCTCACCACTGACTGTGTGCTTAGTGTATTGCTATAGATTTGGTAGTTTACATGAACATTACCCTTGCCAAAGGGTATGATAATGCATTTTTGTACATTAAGTTTAAGACCATGACTTTGGCACCAATCATTAGTCTGTGTGAGACCTTCTTGAAGAATGTTGGGTTTCAATGATCACTCCCAGTTGCAGTCATCAGCAAACTTTGTCAGCCACAGTCCTTTAGTTTTAGCCTGTACTTCAGAGAAGTAGATTCTGAACAATAGGGTTCCCAGAACCGATCCCTGTGGAACACCACTGGTTACAGGTCTGCTGGAGGAGGTGGAGTTCCCTATTTTGACCATATAAGTTCTATCAGTGAATAAGTTTGCAACCCACCTGACAGTACATGAGTTGACAGCCAGCTGGGTGAATTTATCAATAATGCCTGAGTGGGGGATTGTGTCAAAGTCCTTGGCTAAGTCTAGGTAGGGCGTATGCACAGACTTGCCCTCGTCTAGAGTTTTGGTGACTGTCTTGAAGAAGTCCACCAAGTTTAACAGGCATGATCTCCTCTTGACAAAGCCAAACTGGGTGGGGTCAACATTTGGAGATTTCCTATATCTTTGTTAATAAAACCCATAATGATTCATTTCATGGCCTTGCAGATAAGGCTGGTCAGGCTAATGGGTCTATAGTTCCCAGGGTCTGTGGATGCACACCCTTTGTGCAAAGGGATGATGGTAGCTGTTTTCCATTCTGCTGAGACAAATCTAGTGCTTAGGCTGTGATTGAAAAGTGTGCCCAATGGTGATGCTAATTCCTATTTTAACCCATGTAGAACATAGCCCGGGATATTGTCTGGTCCCATAGAGGCTGCATATTTAGTCTTGGAGAGGGCATTTAAGACCTGCTCCTTAGATATACTAGGTGGGGACAGGTGTTAGGGTTGCTTTGGGGTATATGTGATGGGGACAGGGGAGTGAAGTTTCAACTGAACCTGTCAGCCAGCAGGTTTGCTATACCCCCATGTTCTGTATATGTAGTGCAATTAACTACAAGTTCAGCGCAAACCTGGGCCTTCCCTTTGCAGATACAGATATAACTAAATAACACCTTGTGGTTATCCTTAGTTAGGGAAGCTAATTTGGATTCATAGTTAGCTTTGGAGGACTTCACTAGGAGTCTTATTTGCTTACTTAAGTTGAGGTGGGAGTGTTTCCAGTTTTGAAACCATTCCTTCCTACTCTTAGACAGCAATTTTTTTCTCCTATTGTATAGTCTATTAATGGCACTTGTCCACCAGGTAGTTTTGTTTTCCTTGAAGATCTTGTTTTGGTTCTATCAGGTATGGCAGAGTCAATATAATTGTACAGGTGCTCATATATAAAACATTGGTGTATAACTCATCATAGGCTGTTCCATCAGTGGGGGAAGGGGCTATGAAGCTATTTATGCTGTCATGTAAGAGATTGCAATTGGCCTTGGAGGAGTTTTTTAGTCTAGTTGTTGCTGGGGGGGGGGTGGCCTTATGTTGTAGTTACTACTAGCAAGTCTGATTTGTGGGCCGATCTCACCAGGGATGGCCACACAATGGGGGTGGTGCAGCAAGTCCCCCATGTTGGTGAGCACCAGTTCCAGGATATTTGAACCCATTGTGGGTGTGTCAACCAGCTGGTCCAGGGCATTGCAGTTAAAGAAGTTCAGGAACCTTTGGGCAAGTGAGTTAGAACACGTATAAGTTACCCAGTCAATGGATGGATAATTAAAGTCATCCAAAACCAGGGTGTTTGGTTGTATCGTGATTGACTCAAGTAGGTCTAAGTAGGCTGAGTGGATGTCCTGATTCATGGAGGGGTCCCATAGCTGGCAATGACCTGAAGAGGGGTCTTACCTACACCTGAAGTAATTCAAAGGAATCATGCTGTTTAACCAATCTAGAGGTGTATTTATCTTTATTGAATTTTGATACACCACCTCCTTTAGTTCTCATGCCTTCAGTTTGTGGTGAATGTGTGGAAGGAAATGCAACCTGGTATAAGTGGGGTGCTCTCTGCAGCCTTAAACCAGGTCTCAGTGACTGCACAAATGTTAGCATCTTCCAAGATGAGAACTGTTTCCAGTGAGTGCAGTTTCTGGTTTAGACTCCTAGTGTTTAGCAGCATAACCTTGAGGCTGTTCTTAGAGGGTATTTTTACATCTGGAATTTTGTTCTTGTTACCTTGCCTAAAAAAAGGAACTATAGGGGCAGCAAGAGCCTTAGCCAGTAACCAGAATCCCAGGGGTGACAGGTGAAGACCATCTCTGGCAACGCATCGAGGTCTGTCAATCACGTCATCCTAGGCTGACAGATACTGGATACCCTTTGAATGACACCAGAAACTAAGCCAATTTTTGAAGTCAATCATTTTTGTTTGTATTGAGGTATCATCCTAGGTGAAGGCAAAATGCTGCTTAAGGCTAGGGACACATAAACAGAGAGCTCAGTAAAGTCTCTCTTCATATAGTCCAGTGAGGTATGTTTCAAGTCATTCACACCAACACTGACTATGAAGGAGTCATAACAGTGCCTGTTGTTGCAAGACTTGAGTGTGTGTGTGTGTGTGTGTGTGTGTGTGTGTGTGTGTGTGTGTGTGTGTGTGTGTGTGTGTGTGTGTGTAATGTGGTGGATCCTGGTACCTGACAGACAACTGACAGTGACTTTTTTTCCTTATTCAACCTGGTGAGAAAGACATTTGTGTGCCTCATAATTGAGTCACCTACAGCTAAGATGCTTGTTTTTGTGTTATGCCTTACGGGCTTGACTGGTGAGACACTGGTGTGTGATATATTATGTGTAATATGCTCTGCAGAGGCTGTATTATGCGATTAATGCTTGTGTTTGTGTTTGGGAGGCCACTGATGTTTAGGTGAGCTTCTGGTAAGGACCTCCGCATATGTAGGGGTATGTGTTGTTGGTTTGGTAGGTGCAGGAGGTGAGATTTGCATGCTGACAACATGCTTAGTATCAGATGAACTGACTGATGTGCAAGAGAGCCTGGATTCTAGGTTCTTGATACAGATGCATCTCTCACATAGGTTCATAGGTACATAGGTTCATAGGTAGGTACTAGGTTATCTGCCCAAAGGCATTTATACGCCTAGCCAGAATGTGTTGGCTTTCGCAGCCCCCTTAGATTAGTTCCCTGTGCCTCTGTCCAGCAGAGCCAATGAAGTGATCCCCGGGGTAAACTTTCTGTTTCCCATCCACTCGTCAAAGTTTCTCTTGAAGAGTGTTAGCAAGGAGCTCTGCCTAATGTAGATTGGAATCTTGTTCCAAAGCATGGGAAGTCTCTGGGACAGCAATCTATCCCTCCAGCACATCCTATTTATTGTTGTGGTGAGGTTTAGATCCCTAGAGCATGTGGCTAGAGGGGATAAGGTTTTCCTTAGGTGGAGCATGTCATTCAATTCTGGGTTGGACATGGCCTTGTATGTCAGGCAGAGATCACTTCTGAGTAGGTGGTATGCAACCGAGTACAGCTGGAGTTTCTTCAGTCGAGCTGCATAGGGCTTCTGTTTGAGGCCAGTGATCCTCTTGGTGAGGTACTTCTGTGGTCTTTCTAGCTGTTGCAGGTGTCTTGTAAGGTACATCCCAAATGGGGCGTTGTACTCTATGATGGGTCTGATGAGAGATGAGTAGAGGGGCACAATGACCTCTTTTGATCTGAATGCAAACCCTTTTGTGATTATGTGGGCCACATAGAAGGATTTTCTAACCACTTTGGCAATGTGATTATCAAAGGATAGATTACTATCTACTTGGGTCCCCAGATCCCTTATTACGTTTTCCGTATTTAGGGGGCTACCACATAATGAATTTTTGTGGACTAGAGAAAGTGGGTTGTCAGTGTACATGAGGCAATTGCTACATTGCCTCAGGATGCCAATGCCCACCAGGCTGGCTAGAGAAACTGTTAGAAATTGTCTTTCCATAATGCTAGATAAGTTGATGTGGTCAAAAAGCAGGGAGAAGACAGGAAGGACCAGGTAAAGTAGAGGACAGGAGAAGTGGACAAAATATACAAAGGGCTAGTGGGTAGCATCTGTGCTGGTACCTCAGGAGCTTTGCTGAATGTATCAACTGTCAGAGATGATTGCGAAACTCACCAATAGAGCACCAGTAGAGGTAGTCAGAAGTGTTTGCGTCTATAACTACCAACAGTGCCCAGCCCTGCTTGGCAGTGCACAATGTGCAAACAAATGCAAACCCACGCAAATGCGGTGCTTATGTAGCAAAAGAGAGCAGACTCATGTAAACAAATTAACCAATAAAAAGCTCAAAACTGAGCCCTGTTCCAGCAAGCTTCAGTCAGATGACTTCTAACTGTGCGCTCCTGCCACTAGGGTGAAGGGGAACCCTCTTCAACAAAAGATGGCCTGGTTCAGTGCTCAAATTATGCAAACAGAACCAGGTCTGAATCTAGTGTATGCTACAGCAAACAATGTGCAACACTTTCAGAAAAAAAATGCAATACACAGTGAAAATTTCTACTTAAGTTTTGCAGAGATCAGCAGATGGCTTGGATTCATCAGATAAATACAGCAGAGCAGTAGCTGGTCATCAAACTCTGTGCAACTTTGCTAAAACAAGTGCCAACCTGCACAAACGCAATGCTTATTTGGCAAACAAGAGCAAATTGATTTAAGCAAATTAACTAATAAAAAAGCTCAAAATTTAGCCCTGTTGCAGCAGCCTTCAGTCAGATGAGTTCTAACTGCACACTCCTGCCACTAGGGTGCAGGACAACCCTCTTCAGCAAAAGATAGGCTAATTTAGTGCTCAGGTTATATAAACAGAACTAGATTCAGCAGGTCTGAATCCAGTCTATGTTACAGCAAACAAAAAGCAACAATTTCAGAAAAGAAAGTTCAAATAAGCAGGCACAAAAAGCCTTCAACCAGCAACTCCCTGTTCAGAAAGGCAGAGGCTCCTGTCTCCTGCCAGAATAGTGTAGACCACAAACCTTATTAATGTAAAATAACTGGTTTGAAGTCCAAGTGCTTAAACCAGAAGTAAGACACTTTTAGAATAACAGACGCACTAAGAATTCAACAAGCAATTCCAAACTTAGAAGGACGTAAGCTACCTCTCCTGTCACAAGAGTGTAGACTACAAACCTTCTTAATGTAAAACAAATGTAGACTACCAACTTTCTTAATGTAAAACAACTGACCTGAAGCCCAAGTGCTTAAACCAAAACCGAGAGGCTTAGAATAACAGTTACAATTTAATCAGGCTACTAACAGGCAGTAACAAATGCAACAGAATAAAAGCAATTGGACACTTTTAAGAACAAACAGCAAAAGGAAAACAAAGTAATGAAGTAGGAAGAAACACAACTACAGTAAAAGCAGGTGAATAAAGTTATTTATTTTTTATTTTTTAATTTAAGTTGGAAGGGAGGAAACAGAAGATAATTCAAGGCTAAGAAACCTGGGGGGGGGGGTTGGAATCCCCAAATTATCTCTCTGTACTCAGTAGAATGAGCTGATGAGATGGGACTGGGAGGAGTGTCCAAAATCAGATTTATAGTAGGGGAGGGCAACTCAAAAGCCACCTACACAAGACCTCTTAAAACTCCAACAGAACAGAAAACTTAAAACAAAACAAATGTAATACAAGAATAAAATACAAAATAGAAGTAACCAAACCTTAAATGAAAAACTTCAATTTAAAATAAAATGCAGACAGATCATCAATATTCAGGCAGAGTACAGCAAGCAAGTCAAACAAGCACTCTTTTGGGAAAACTGCCACCCAGGCTAATTACTTGATTAATAAGACACCCTTAAGAACTTACCCAGGGTTCTGAAAACATATGTAGACAGTAATATGGACATTGACAAACATGTGGACAAGGTAGCAAGAAAGTCATTATATGCCACCCAGCTTATAAGTAAGGGCATGGTATGCAGACCCAAGTATGTCAAAGTGCATCTTCATTCAACCCTCATCAAACCCATCAGTAAATGTAATGCCCCATTCAGCATGCACCTGACCACACATATGCAATAGTCAAAGCACCCACAAACATTTCTTACCAGGAAAATCCAGGGTATAAACACATTGTTCTATATAGATAGCCTTAAAGCTTTATCTCTACACTCTGTCTCCTACAGGTTACTGAGAGGTGATCTATGCCAGACATACAAGGCATCCTCGGATCCAGTTCTGATGGAGCTTTTACACATCTGCAAAATGAACAGCATCAAAATCACTAAATCCAAGGATTTAAATATTGCTCATGACATAAATAAGACATGTTGTTGAGACAGATATGTGTCTTAGAGGATCATTATGCTCTGGAAAAGGCTCCCCATCCACGTGAAGCAGAGTCCATCCCTAAACCTATTCAAACATAACTTTGACCAATGGATGAGAAGTCAGAAATTCACCCCGAGTCTGGTGCCCCTGTCTCTGATAGACAGAGACAGACAACAATGCCCAAAGTAACATACCTCCTATAGCCTCTAGAAACTTCCTAACATACACCCTCCTAATAAATGCCCATGATACATAGGAATACAACTGGGTTGGATTGCATGGCTAGGATTATACAGGCCCTGATGGCCATTAGCCCAGTATATACTTATGAACCTCTGAATAAAACATTTCAGTTTAAAAGCAGAACCAGTCTTTGTAAGGTCATCTCATCCTCCTGTAGAGTAATGCAAGGATCTGTGCACCAGATCTCTGTGCACAAGCATCCGTACTTGGGCCTCTCTTGTTTTCATCTTCATTAATGACTTATCTTGGGATTTTCCCATTGCCAGCTCTGCTCTATGCAGATGATATAGTGTCACTTAATGACAACAAATTTGGAAATTAAATTACATAGTAAAGTATGTTCGTCTTGGAACTGGATAACTACAAACAGCTTAACCAAAAACATTCAAAGATCGCAGTCATGTCTTTTAGCAGTTTTGAAGGATACCGCCTAACCAAATGCTTACATGAAAAGACTCTTCTGGGAAACCATTTCAGGTAGATCATTCTTAAAAGTATCCATGCATATTGGATGAAGAATTAACATTTGCAGAACATACAGAATATATAGTCAACAAAGTCCTAATCCAGTTGAATAGTGGCATAGATTATCTCATATTGTGAGCAATGGTCTCATCCTGGGACTGTAAAATGCCTTGTCTGTTATGATAGCCAGTTTGCCTGACAACACTGTATTACTACACAAAATCAGAAAACAAAACAGTATGCTACATACAGCTGTCAAGCAATAGAAAACACCGCTGCTCAACTCTTCAGAAATAAGAAAGCCATTTGACTTCCAATAACAGTAAAACATTTCTTCTCATCTTCCTACAGTGCAAACTTCTTAGTAATGGACATTGTCCACCATTAGCAAGCAAACTGAAAACAGGAACCTCTACATGCTCTCTGCACAATCTCTGGGGTCTCCTTTTTTGTAAACATTCAATTCATCTTGCAGCCATTAAATGAAAATTCTTAAAGACCGCACCTGCAAGCTAGAATTCAGTCCATAAGACATTAAGAAAGGCAATACTTTTCCTGTCTTCAAAAAGTTTCTTAATGAAAAAAAGGTTTACTTATAGCTACTTTACCATAATGAACACTATCTCAAAATTGCTACTAGAGTAAATTACAATGGATATGTATATATTCAGCTTCACATATATAGTATTGACCAGCACCACTTTTACTAGCCCTTGTAACAATATGCTGTAAAGAATGTTGTATATATTTGTGTTATTATTTCCTTAGTACATTTGCACTTATTTATTTAACCTTTATTTACCGGGAAAGTCCGACTTGGAATGAATCCAATTTTCAGCATAGGCCTAGGAAGAAACACTCTAGACGCATGTCTTTGTAACGTATGAGAAAACTGGAGCACCCGGAGGAAACCCATACAAATGCAGGGAGGACATGCAGACTCTGCACAGAAGGCACTCCAGCGGAGAATCAAACCAGAGAACCTCTTGCTGTGAGGTGAAAACACTACTGTTGCACCACTGCACCATCCAGACTTTGCCTTTTGTTGCCCATAAAGTCTAGTATATAGACCAGTTGCATATATTTGTTAACTGTTCTATGCAATATATTTGCCTTATGGCTTGAAACATGATTGTAAAGGATTATCAGATCAGCTCACCTACTTGATTTGCAATAAAACTAACCAACCAACAAACAAAGAAACAAATCTGGCATTACTCAGTCTTTTAGTCCATACCTGTCAACCATCCACATTTTCACCAAATGTCCAGATTTATGTGCCACATATTTGGTCTGTTCCTCATAAAATCTGTGTTTTTTTCTGGCAAAGCACAGAGGACTCAAGTCACTAAATAATGATATTCATTTGAGTTTCAGACTTCATATCATTCAGAAAATGCATGTCAACACAAATCTTATTATTCTAGCAAGTGACTTACTTTTAATGAGCAATGTGTAAAATGTGTCCCTATTTTGGGCCTTTGTCCCCCATTATTTTAGTCTTTGTCCAGATTTCTTGTGCTAAGAGGTTGTGAGGAACATTTCAGTCCATCATCAGTATTATGGATAATTGTAAAAACTAGTTGTGGGAAGAGGTTCTTACGACCATAGTAGACAGGTAAATGGCCTGGTAACACATTCTCTTAAATTTGTGTATTCATTATAGTTGTCATAAAAGACAGACATTAAGGAATAAAGTTGATAGCAGAGATAGGATTTGTGGAAGGATTAAAAGCTACTTGATTAGAGATGAGAGTGCATTTTGGGGGAGTGGGACAATAATTGCAGGAAGGATTAGAAGGGCTAAGTGCACAGTACACACTAAAACATTACTGTCAAGGCTGTTAATCAATTTCAAAAAGTCATTCATTGGTCAACAACAATGACAGGCATTTAACAGCAGACACAGAGCTGCACAATAAGTACTCAAAAGTTACATATTATGCCAGAGTCACTAAGTCACTGCTAAATCAATGTTAATGAAGTAATGAGGTATTACAACATTTCCAAATGGATGTATTAGCCCCAGTCAGCAAAACATATGTTAACTTTAGACTGGCACAGGGAAACTCTGTTAGGGCTGATAGGAAAAAGAAAGAGAAAGTACAGTACTGTGAGGAATTCTACATAACAGTAAATGTTGACTATAGGGATCACTGCCGCAGTGATATTCCATGTGATGGAATATTTGCTGCAGACATAAGTCTGCTCCAGACAAACAAGCAGTGATGCCCCCTTCACATATAGTAATTAACCTCCTCTCCCAAGGATATCGGCTAAAATTCATCTGTAATCAAGAGCATAACCAGTATCGTATTCTGTTTATCATTATTATTAACATTATTATTTTTATTTTTGCAGATGTTCAGCCACCAGCAAGTGTATGTATATCCCTAACACAGAGTAATAGCCTAGGAAATAGTAGATAACCTCATCCTACTACAAGGAGTCACCCCTAATCGACAGTACAGCTGACCCCACTAAGCTATGTTCCAAAAGCAGGAGTAACTAACTATAGAGACTCTGGGTTCCTGTCTTCCTTACCATAGTTACATGAAGTACATAGTCTCCAGAAATGCACAGTAGTTACCCCTAATAAACAACATCATCCTTTGATCATCTTGCACTGTAGTAATCTCTAGGCACAAATTTATGGGTTCTTCCTTTTTTTGAACTTCTCCAAATATTTTGGATTTCTGGTACTGTGATGGGAATGGACCATATTCCTAACTTAGAGTATGATTATTGTTCATGAAATCCGTATTTGATATTAGACTACCCTGCTCTTCTCAGCACCTGCAATATACCTAGAATTTCCTCCTTTTTCAGTTTATATTGGATTACATCTTTTGGTAACATATTTAAGTATACTTATACATTGTTTTTTATTAGTCCTGTTGTTCCACCAATTTTTGGAACTGTTTGGATATCTTCCTTCCACATTGCTTTGATTTCTGCTTGCACATCCTGATATTTTATAACTTTGTATCTTCAAGTTTGTTATGACCCTATAAAAACGGGTTAAGCAATTTCAATGATGAACGATACTTTTGTCTTTTTTTCATGGACAACTCTGTGGGGTATTCTTGCATATATTTTCTAACTGTTGGTATTGGGTGATCCCATGTGATCTAAATGTCATAGGTTCATAGGTTCATAGGTTTATACTAGGCTATCTGCCCTAAGGCATTTATAAGCCTAGCCCAAATTATTGTGGCTTACGCCACCCCATATATGAAAAAATACTGTGCCCATTAGTTTGTTGTGCCTCTGTCCAGCAGTGACCCAGAGATGATTCCCGGGGTAAACCTACGATCTCCCATCCACAGGTCTAGATTTCTCTTGAACAGAGTCAGCGAGGTGCTCTGCCTCACATGGACCGGGATTTTATTCCACAGCATAGGGAGTCTCTGAGTGATAAATCTATCGCTCCAGCACGTCCTATTTATATCCGTGCTAAGGTTTAAGTCGCTTGCTCTAGTGGTTTTGGTGGATTCGGATTTTTTGAGGTGGAGCATGTCCATTAATTCCGGGTTGGACATGGCCTTGTATGTCAGGCACATGTCACCTCTGAGCAGGCGGTATGCGACTGAATAGAGCTGGAGTTTCTTCAATCTGGCAGCATATGACAGATTTTGGAGTCCCTTTATCCTTTTGGTGAGGAACTTTTGGGGTCTCTCCAATTGCTGCAGATGTCGGGTGAGATACATCCCGAATGGGGCATTGTACTCGATCATTGGTCTGATAAGTGAAGAGTACAGGGAACAATGACCTCACTAGATCTGGATGTGAATCCCTTCATGATCAGGTGGGCAATGTAGAAGGTCTTTCTAACCACTTTAGCAATGTGAGTGTCAAAAGAAAGGCCACTGTCAACCTGGGTCCCCAGGTCCCTGATAACCTCTTCTGTGCTTAGTGGATTGCCACCTATATGGTAGCTTGGGGTTACCTTGTTTTTCCCGAAGGGTATGACTATACATTTTTGGTGTTTAACTTCAGGCCATGGCTCTGGCACCAGCTATCTGTTTCCGTGAGTCCCTTCTGAAGGATATCCGTGTCCGATGCACTTTCCACTATGGCCCAGTTTGCAGTCATCTGCAAACTTTGTCAGCCAAAGTCCTCCCATGTTGGCCTGTACTTCTGAGAAGTAGATGCCAAACAATAGGGGCCAAGGACCGAGCCCTGTGAGACACCACTTGTGACCGCTTGTAGTCTGACACAGCGCCAGCAACTCTAACCCTGTCGCTTCTCTTCTTAAGCCAGTTTGCAACCCATCTTGTGACATATGGGTTTACATTTAAGCTGGTAAGTTTTTCTACAATACCGAGTGGGGTATTGTGTCAAAGCCTTTGCAAGGTCAAGGTAGGCTGTATGGACTGCCTTTCCCTCATCAATGGCCTTGGTGACTATTTCAAGAAGTCGACCAAGTTCAAAAGGCATGATCTTCCCTTGACAAAGCCAAACTGGGTCGGGTCCAATGTCTGCAAGTCCCTATATCTTTGTTTATGAGCTCCATTATGATCCTCTCCATAGCTTTGCAGACTAGACTTGTTAAGCTTATGGGCGGTAATTACCAGCGTCCGTAGAGGCGCCACCTTTGTGGAGTGGGACCACAGTTGCCGCACGCCACTCCTTGGGCACGTATCCTGTGGTAAGGCTGAGATTAAACAGCTGCCTTATGTGCGGGTTTAATTCCTCATTTAGCTCGTGTAGCACACAGCCGGGGACACCATCCGGTCCCATTGATGCTGTGTTTTTAGCTTTAGAGAGAGCAGCTTTCACCTGCGCATTTGAGATGTCCGGGAGGCTACACTCGGCTGGGATAGTTATCTCTCCTTTAGGGGGTAGAGGGGGGTGAAGTTTGCACTGAACCTGTCTGCCAGTATGTTGGCAATGTCTGTGGGTTCAGTGATTTTTGTATCATTTTGGACTAATTCTGAGCATATCTGTGAGTTTCCACCCAGGTTCCTAACATAGCTGAAAAAGGCCTTATGATTGTCCTTTGAATCCATGGCAATTTTTCTCTCAAAATTGGCCTTAGTTGATTTTATGAGTGCTCGTATTTTTAATAATGATCAGGGGTGACTTCCCTTTTATGGATTTTGTTCTATCATGTAATAGCTTTCTCCTCTTATTGTAAAGTTTGTTAATGGCTGGGGTCCACCAGACTGGACGTTTGCCCTTTGTGGAAAGAGTCTTGGTTTTATTTGGGATTGCCTGATCCATGCAGTCCTGGAGGTGTTCATAGAAGGCATTTGTAAGGGCTTCCGCAGCTTGGGTTGTGGTTTCCTCTGACTCAGGGGCCTTGAAGGATACCACACCAGTCTTGAGTAGTGTGAAGTTTGCTTTAGAAGTTCTTCACTATGGTCTTTTTTGTTTGGGGTGGGGGCGGGATGTGGATTTCCAGTGAGATTAGTTTATGATCAGATCTCACCAATGAGGGATATACTTCCGGTGTGGAGCATTTTGTCCCCATGTTTGTGACAATGAGATCTAGTATATTTTCTCCTCTCGTGGGAACAGTGACTAGCTGTTCCATGGCATTTGAATTTATGAACTCCAGGAACCGTTGGGCTAGAAAGTTAGGGCTTGAGTAATGTTCCCAGTCTATATTCGGGTAGTTGAAGTCACCCAATATGATGGTGTTTGGAGATACATTTATACCCTCCAGTGTCTTCAGGAAGGCTGTGTGGGGTTCGTGAGTTTGAGAGGGTGGCCTGTAGCATGCTACAATTTGTAGAGCAGTTTTGCCTATTGTTAGTTGCACCTGGATGGTTTCTGAAGCTTCATGCGTTGCCACCAACCTGGAGGTGTGAGTATCCTTTATGAATATGGATACACCCCTCCTTTGTGGAGTGGTCCGGGTTTTGGGGCGGGCATGATATGAGGTAAAACCTAATAGTGCCGGGTGCTCTCAGGAGCCTTGAACCAGGTTTCAGTTACAGCACAGACATCGATGTTCTCCATACTGAGAAGGGCCTCGAGTGCGTGCATTTTGAGATTTAGACTTCTGGCATTGAGCAGCATTACCCTCAATTTCTTCCCATTTTTGTTTTCTAGGGTGGTAGGTTTAGAATTTGAGCCTTGCCTAAAAAGGCACTATGGGGTGGCAAGAGCCTTAGCCAATATCCGGAATCCCAGGGTGACAGGTGCAAGCCGTCCCTTGAAAGCAGCGTGGCTTGTCAAGCATGTCATCCCAGGCAGACAGACACTGATCCCCTTTGAATGACACCAGACATTAAGCCAATTGTTAAAGCTGATCATCTTGTCTCTATATTGTGGCATCATTCTTGGTGAAGGAAGGATACTGCTCAGGGTTAGGGTCATACCTGCCTGGGCTACATAATCAGAGAGCTCCTCTATGTCTCTTTTCATGCAGTCCAGGGAGGTCGTCTCAGGTCGTTCACACCAGCATGGACAATGACTGTGTCATATTTGTACTTGCTGTGGAGTGACCAGTGCTTGTGTTATGTGGCGGATTCTAGCGCCCGATAGGCAGCTTACTGTGACCCTCTCCTTGTTCAGCCTGGTGAGTGGGACGTCAGTGTGTCTGACTATGGAGTCACCTATGACAAGTATGTTTGGTGTTGTATTTGGCCTTAAAGGCTGTGACTGCTTTGCACACTGCTTTGTGGTTTATGTGTTGCTTGTGGGGTGTCTTGAGGTAGCAGTGGGTGTCTGCTTTGGAGGCCTCTGCTGTTTAGGTAAATTTTACTCAGAGCCTCAGTATGTCTTTGTGTGTTTATGTGTTTGATTCAGTGGAGTGGTAGCATTATGTGAGGCTGGTTTTGTGGTGTGTGTAGTTGCCTTCTCCTCCTGTCTGGTCTTGCCAGTCCTGAGTTGAGAGAGCTCAGCCTCCAGTTTGGCTGAATAGCTGCATCTCTCAAGTATTTGTGTTATGTGGGAGGAGGAGAGGGTTGTCTGTGTACATGAGGCAGTTATAACATTGCCTCAAGATTCCCAGATTCACCAGCTGGACCAGAGAGGAGATTGACAACTGACCTTTGGACATGCTAGAATAATATTGGGAAATCCTTAATTGAAAACAAGGGCCAGTGGGGAGTGAGGGTGTAGTGCTTTTAATTTTTAGTGCTGACTTATATAATTGCTTTAGTGAGCAAGTGCCAGGTAACTTGAGTGCAATGTGATACAAGTAACTAAATGCAAAACGACAAACAGTAACTTTCTTTCAAGTGAAACAAGGAAATAAGTACAGTAAGCAATGCAGATATCACTAGTGATCCACAGAAGCGCTGAGAAGTTGCATATTAGGTGAATTAGCTTCCACTGAAATAACAAGCAAACAAACAACAAGTATATAAACAAAGCTAGATTCAGTAGGCCTGGATCTAGTCTATGCTAGAGCAAACAAGGTGAACCAATTTCAGTAAGATACAGTTCAAATATTCAGGCACTATAAACCTTTAACCAGAAAATTCCCAGCTCAGAAGGGCAGAGTCCAGCCTCTTCTCCCACAAGAGTGCAGACCACGAACCTTCTTAATGTAAAATAACTGGCCTGAAGCCCAAGTGCCTAAACCAGAACTAATACACTTGGACACTGGGCTCTCAATCAGCAGTTCCCAACTTAGAAGGATGAAAGCTACCTGTCCTGCCACCACAGTGCTTGCCACAAACCTTCCTAATGTAAAACAACTGGTCTGAAGCCCAAGTGCTTAATCCAAAAGACTTGAATGATAGCTAGTCATGATGGTCAATAATGCTTTGTGGTTCATGTTTCCAATATTTCTTGGCTACATGCATATTGTAGTCTTTGCACAATCCCCACTGCGACAGTCTTGTCAAATTAGTATGGCTTTCATTATATAGATTCACAGCCATGAATATATTGCAACAGAACCTTCATTCTAATTCTTCTACTTTTTCTATAGACTTTGTAAACCAACATATATGTCCACTATTATGGGCTGGCAATATTAGCATTTCATATTTTGGTTTAAATTCATCTCTCCTTAACCATTCCTGCATCAACTATTAATCAACATGTGCCTGTTCTAGGAGTTCTCTATACTTGGCAGTACATTTGTGGGCTATCCAACTTTTCCCCTTTATTTTCCTTTTCTTCTGGTCCTTTTCTTTATATTTGTTTTTTTGAGTTTTGTACTTTCAGTTTCTGATTTTCTTCTACTTCTGGTTTGATTTCCAAACCCACTCATTTCCAAAATGTTTCTGCTAAACTAAGCAAAGATGTCATCTTAGACTATTTCTATTCATGCTTTAGAACTTGCACTCTGTTTGGGTTTTATAAGATCAACAACTATGTATGCAGTCCCATGACTGCAGATGTAGAATTGTCAATTTCATGGATGCCCATATTAACTTCAAAACAAGGGCATATAACCTTGGCATGCACTGGTTTTATATATGATTTGATAAGCATAAATATAGTTCTTGTTTTCTTCTCCAACTGCTTAAATGCTTTTTGGGAACCAGAGAATCATACCATAGTGTGTTTGAACAGAAAGAACAAGCTGATTTATAACTTGGACTTTACTCTAAGATGTTAAGGCAGTTTTTAATATTAGATTTGGTCTTCTGAAGTATTCCTTATTAAGCTTTGTTCTCATTTCTTCATGTCTTATTGCTGACCTTTCATCTATTCCCAACTATTTATATACTCCCTCATGTTCAACTCCCTTTATATCATGTTCCTGTCCTGGAGGATATCTTCTTGGTGTTGCAGCTTTCCCTTTATAAATGCTGCTTTTGCACATTTATCAAGTCCAAATATCATTATTATAGCATATGAGAAAGTTTTAACCATTTGTAACTGTGCTTTCAGATCCCCATCTGATGACCTGTACAGTTTTAAATCATCCACAAAAGCCGATGAGATGACTTTACACAGGGCTAGTTTCGGGAAATTCAGCTACAGCCATAAATCATACCATAGTGTAATAAATAGTTAATAAATAATTAATAATTAGCAGCAGCAACAAAGAATCACTCTGAAATACACTCCTTCTTTTGAATTTCTATCTCTGAAAAAATAATTAGCCCTTTTCATGGCTTAGCTGCAAAGTGGTTTACCACTGTTTCATAATCCCTAAAATGTAATTGATCAATGTAGGGTGTATGTTATACATCTTTAAGTATTAAATAATTAATGAATGAGGGATACTTTTGAATGCTTTTTTTGTACTCTGTCCAGGCCATACTCAGATTCTTCCCATGTTTACATCTCTCTTATAACAATATGTAATAATAGATGAATGTTTGCTCCATATAACTTTATTTTATTATCAGTTTATAGCCATAACTGATTTTTTTTCTATTTGGGTATAAACTCTGTCTTCACCAGCTCCAGCATATAAATAGTATATTGTTGGAAGGCAAATTGGATATAGTTCTTAGGATGGCTTGCAGCTTCATTCTTAAAGATGGGCCTGAATGGAGAGAGGAAAACATAAGGAAGAATATGTTTTTTCCTGTTGCAAACCATGTAGGTTGTGCATTCGGGATGTGGTTGTAAAGAATTTTTACTCAGGGCTAAATCTTTCTGTAAATTTATTAATAGATTACTATTACTATATATTACTAGATAATAGGCACTGAATCTGCACCTAGCAATTTCTATTCAGGAACGTTTTTTAGTTTTTCCCAGTTTCTCTTGCTGTTACTTCCTCCCATTTAATAGCTTCTGTATTAGAACATATTTCTTTAAAATTTTCTGTTTGGCATCCTTTTATGTTCAGTAGGGTTTTTATAACTGCTTTTCCAAAATGTACACCTTTCTTCTTTTTAAGTTGATGTTTCTGTTGCTTTTGATATATTTCCAAATTTTTTATAAATCCCTTTTAATTTATTATTGGAAAATACATTTCACACCAATGTGTTTTAATATTGTATGTTGCTTTCACTCTAGGAATTATTGATAATCTCTTCCCTTTTCTGTATTCTTCTAGTAGTGATACTTCTTGTCCAAGCTGATTTATAGTCTTCTTTCTTTGATGCTTCCGCAAAGGCATTCTACTTGTTTTCTTCCCTTCTTTTGTTACTCAGGTGTTACTGTAGCACATTATCTGTTATTAGTTTAGATACATGGTACTTAGATAAATTCATTTCTGTTATATCACATGCATTTCTCTTAATAGTCCCAATTACTGTTTTCATCTGCATTTTATGGGTTCATTGTACTGATAACTGCTTCTTCTGTGTTCCATTTGCTGGGAGTGTACCAAGTACTATGCAGGGAGCTGATTCCAGATTGAGAGAGAACATTACACAACACTGCTCTGCAGTGAAAAATTATAAATGGATCTATCCCGGTGGGTTGCCTGAGGTCCACAGCTCCAGAGGAGTACATGGCAAGCCAAGAAAAAGCCTTTTTTTAAATGTTTTTTTCTCCAGAGGGGATTACATGGACAACCAAGAAAAAAAAACTTTTTTTAATGTTTCCTTATGTTCGGCATGAAAGCTAAGTAATTTTTATTAGCATATATGCTAAACATAGCAATCAATTGCTTGCTAAAAATGACATCTTTCTTTCTCTTTTAAAATACTAAATGACAGTTATTGTGAGTATTTACTTTTACATAATCCGGGAGCCTACCATTTGCACATATACAGCATGGACCAGTCAAGATCTTCAGACTGGATGCTTTTTATTTATCCTTTTAAGTAATGTAATGCTTTTTTTACTTAAAAGAGCAAATAAGCATTCATACCTGCAGTGATCCTATCTAAACTGTTGTTCTGTTCATGAGACAGTGGCAGATAGAATGCCTGTACATTTATTAAAAGGTGTATTTGCCTAGCTGAAGAAGTTGCTAGATTGCCAACTTGAAGGTAAGAATTTTTCTTTTTAATGGTAGTAGGCAACCAGATTTTTGCAAGGTGGGTGGTAACTGTGCTGTGGATGAAAGCAAAGCATTCCCTTAGTTTGCTCAGTTTAAAGTATGGCATTGAGGGCTAGTGTGCATTTTTGTGAAATAAATTGTAATTCTGTCTTCTTAATCAGATTGGGATCTAGCTTTGCTGTGGTGAGCACAATTTGTTCTCTTCATTTATATATATATATATATATATATATATATATATATATAGATAGATAGATAGATAGATATACACACTCTTTGCCTGCTGTTTGTGTGAAACCAAGTTGAAACTGTTCATGATTTTGAGACTGTCCTTGTCTATCTCATATTTGTGGTCTGTTTCTCATAATATTTGTGGTTTTCTGTAAAATAATTAAAGATTTCAGTCACTAAATGGAGAGGGGGGCCTAGTAATTTCGGTAGCGTGTTCTGTAACTGCGTAATGCTGTAGTGTGATAAGATAGCTAAGTCAGTGTTCTAATCCCAGCCATGCCAACTGTTTGTGTGTGTGTCTGTCTGCTTGGGGACAGAATAACGCTTTTAGACTGCTCACACTGCATACAATTCCTATTGCCATCTTTGCCAGTGCTGATGATGTCACCCACCTAGAAGTACACCTCTGGGAGTGCTGTGTCTCAGTAAACTTGGTAGCACGTTCTCTAACTGCATAATGCTGTAGCGTAATAAGGTAGTTATGTCAGTGTTTTAATCCCAGCCATGCCAACTGTGTGTGTGTGTGTGTGTGTGTGTGTGTGTGTGTGTGTGTGTGTGTGTGTCCCCGTCTGCCTGGAGACAAAATAATGCTTTTAGACTGCTCGCACTCCATACAATCCGTATTGCCAACTTTGCCATTGCTGATGATGTCACCCACCTAGAAGTACACCTCTGGAAGTACTGTGCCCCAGTAACCTTGGTAGCATGGTCTGTAACTGCGTAAAGCTGTAGTGTGATAAGGTAGTTAGGTTGGTGTTCTAATCCCAGCCATGCCTACTGTGTGTGTCTCCCTCTGCCTGGGGACAAAAGAAAGCTTTTAGACTGCTCACACTCCATACAATCACTATCGCAGTCTTTGCCAATGCTGATGACGTCACCCACCTAGAAGTACACCTCTGGGAGTGCTGTGTCCCAGTAATCTCGGTAGCGCATTCTGTAACTGCATAATGCTGTAGTGTGATAAGGTAGTTAGGTCAGTGTTCTAACCCAAACCATTACAACTGTGTGTGTGTGTGTGTGTGTGTGTGTGTGTGTGTGTCTGTCTGCCTGGGGACAGAATAATGCTTTTAGACTGCTCACACTCCATACAGTCCCTATCACCATCTTTGCCAATGCTGATGATGTCACCCACCTAGAAGTACACCTCTGGGAGTGCTGTGTCCCAGTAATCTTGGTAGCACGTTCTGTAACTGCGCAATGCTGTAGTGTGATAAGAGAGTTAGGTCGGTGTTCTAATTCTAGCCATGCCAACTGTGTGTGTGTCTCCATCTGCCTGGGGACAAAATAATGCTTTTAGACTGCTCACACTCCATACAATCCCTATCACCGACTTTGCCATTGCTGATGATGTCACCCACCTAGAAATACACCTCTGGGAGTGATGTCTCCCAGTAATCTCGGTAGCACGTTCTATAACTGCGTAATGCTGTAGTGTGATAGAATAGACAGGTAGGTGTTCTATTCTAAGGCACGACAGGTGTGTGTGTTTGGCAGTCATATCCTATGTGTTGGTGTCTGTGAGCGGCTAGCTACTGGATGTGTTGAGAAGCTACTGGATGTGTTGAGAAGAGTGTTTTGTTGTTTTCCTGTATAGTGGCCATAAATGTCACAAACAGCCAAGAGACTGGGTTGGCAAGACATACACATACATTCAGCAATAGGTCTGGTGAGTAATGTCAGCAGCTCTAATCTTACCCTTAATACAGTCTGAACCCGTGTGATGCACAAAAACACACTTGCCTTGATATTAACAACAATACATAATGCAGGAGGCGCATGTGGTTTTCTTTTCATTCTTGTCTAATGTTTTGGTGTCACGTGGTCCACTGTTGAGATATATATTCTATATCTACATATGTGTGTGTATATGTATATGTGTATACACATATATATATATATATATATATATATATATATATATATACATTAGCACACATAAATATACATGATGGAATACATGTCCTATACTGCTGAATGCCTGCACTGGATGATCTGTAACTGATAACCTCAGATGCATGTACATCTGCTATGGCTTAGTGGTAAAGCACATCATCTGGGGTGTGCAGGGTCCTGGTTTCGAGCCATGCAGAGACCGGTTGATTTCTTGCTGGGAAGAACAAGGGACATTGAATACGGTGATAGTAAGGTGCTTTTAACCAGTTGTGTGCGGGTCTGCGTGACAGTAAGCAGTGGCTATTTTTGTGGAGGCTCAGTATGGGTCATGTAACTATGCATTAGAAGACAATACTATGCAAATGAGGTGGAAATAGTGAATCCCATTTATCCCCAGGGTGTGATGCAGGTCCCAAGAGTGTATGTGTATAGATAGCCAGGTGCAGGACTCAAATATAGGTGAAAGCATGGGTGGGGTCAGGCATACTGTACGTAGATTGGAGCACTGTGTCTCGAGATTGCTCCTAGCTTAGCACGCCTAAGCTAGGGGTGTGTCTATACCTGCCTAGTGCAACTGGGAGGGACAACAGCAGTAGGAGAGTAGTCAAGGTGAACAAGCTGGGCAAACAGGTGATATTTATCAGAATCAGCAGAATACAGGCCCAGCAGACCAGCCCGGCCCAGAACACTATGATAAAGTGAGCAAGCACCATCCCCTCGGGTTTTTCCACACTCTACACCACCAGTGTATACACGCGGGGAAATTTTAACAAACAATCCTACGAAATGAGAAGGGCTGCAGCAGGCAACATAGACCAACATGTGCAGGTGGCTGAGGGTGGTGAGGATGTGAATGCTGCCAAACAACCCTTAGTGAGGAGACAGAGAAGACTATACAGACCCAGAGTAACCTATCAGGGGCTACATGAGCTGGAGATAGTGGAGCGCTTTGGGGTGGACAGAGACCTCCTACAGCAGATTGTTGAGCTGCGCCAGACACACCTGACACATCGAACAGGCCGAGGGGAACCCATCCCAGTGGATACCAAGGTATGTGTAGGCCTAGGTATACTAACCACAGGTACCTCCCAAAACACAACTGGGGATATAATGGGGATCTCACAGGCATCTGCATCCAGAGTATTTCACCAATTCCTGGATGCCATGTCACCACATGCCAGTGAGCACGTACATTTCCTCAACCCACGTGAGGTGTTGACCAGCAATATGCGTCTCTTACAACAAATAGCAGACTACCCTGGGGTAGTGGGTGCTATAGCCTGCATGCATGTATGCATCAAATCACCACCCGGTGAGCAGGGTAGGGCCTACATTAACCACAGGGGCATCCCCTCCATCAACTGCCAGGTCGTATTCGATGCCCAGGGCATTATACTGAATGTGTGTGCTGGCTGCCCTGGAAGCTATGATGATTCTGATATATGGCATCTGAAGCAGCTGTACCACACCTTTGCCAATATGGACATCCCCTATGGTCACCTAGTGGGGGATGCTGGGTACCCACTGGAGCCGTGGCTGATGACACCCATCAGAAATGCACACACACCTGAACAATGATGCCATAATGAGGCACACACACAGGCCAGACATATAATAGAGCATGTGTTTGGGATGCTCAGGTCAGGGTTCCGGTGTCTGGACACATTCGGTGGAGCCTTGCATTATTCACCAGCTACATGCACCCAGGTTGTTATGGTATGTGCTATGCTACACAATATGATCCTGCAGAAACAGCTGCAGCAGGAACAGCATGGGACAGGACCACACAACCCCCCCCACCAATGCCAAGGCCTGTACAGGCACAGAGTTACTCAGAGGAGGAACAATCTGAGCCACACCCAGTAGGCAGAAGGAGGCATGCCCAGTATGACCTGGCCTTGGCAAAGAGGCAATGCATAGCATATGCAGTGACACAGTAGGGACCCAGGGAATTTCACCCTCTCTGACTCGCACAGACAGTAAAAGGGATGCCAAACATGACACTACCTGTGCTCAGCCATGTATAGGAAGTGCACTATGTGCATCCGACATAGGCAGCCCTCCAGTACCATCCTCAGGTCTGGCACACCCTCAAGGTAAGTCAATCAACCTACCAATTGGCAGTTGTATTAGAATGTGTTGGTACCTGTAGCTATGGTATGGATGTGAGCATACAAGGGAATTTGGTGGCCTAATGTTAAGGCAGCAGACAGTAGACATCCATAGTGGCACCATGACATGTGTAGCACATACTGGGGTCACCATAGTAGCCAGTAGTACACAGGGTGTTATAACCCACTGCAGTAATGGGCTGAGCATCATGTGTGTCCATAAAGCCCACACAAGTCTCAACCAGCTGGACAGGTGTAGACCAACACAGACAAATGCTGTACTATGGCCTCTGAATATGCCCAATGGATGACACCCCCCTACAGATCCACACAGACAGACTACAGCAGGCCAAGCAGTTGGATGTAGGTTGTGAAGGCTAGGACATCTGAAACTAAAATGTTGGTAATTAAAGCTAAGATCTGGAGAACACTGGTATGCCTCTAGCCAGCACAATAGGTAGGTCTACACACTGAAATGGAGTACCTGACATGCCAGTACAGTAGTAGCAAAAGTGTATAAGTATCAGGTGTGCCCCCCTTCCAACGTACACATATAGCAACAGTCAGGTGTGCCCCCCCCGGTGCTGTGTAGGAATGTGGATACAGTCAGATGTCCCCCCACGCTATGCAGAAATGTAGCAACAGTCAATGCCACATGACCGATGGATACTCTGCAGACACAGCATGCCACCTGTCAGTGTACAATGCAGAGGTCGGCGTCACAGTACAGACTGCCTGGACATGTAACACATGTGATACAGTTGGCCATACTGGGCATGCTCAAACACATGAAGGTATGATGGCAATGTCAGTCGACAACATGTGGAATGGTCATACTAGGCATGCTCACACATGTAAACACAAGACGGCCAGGTCTGCAAACACCAGTAGTTCGGGCATATCTGCCGGTACATTGCTATACTGTTGGATAAATGTGCTGTATGGTATGTGTGTGGTACTGTCTATTGTCTGTATATTTGTCATGGTGTATTGGTAATTCGCATTAGCTGTGTGAGCAGGGTGTTGCTACCAACACTTGCAAAGGATGGTTATTTGTTTGCAGACAGAACAAGCCCATTGGATACAGAGGGAGTAAGGCACATTGAAGCAGTTGGGAGCGGTTGTATGTGGGTTTGCGCAGTGTTAAGCACTGCTGACCTCTGGTTTCAGCTTCTTATACTTGGTTAGCCTCCACATTTCTTTAACAGTGCAATACTCGCATACTGGTAGCCAAACACGCTTACACCCACTCGCTCCCTCACTTTCACATGCACCGACATTGGTGCTTGCAGGTGTCACTCATGCTGGGTGGGCACGATCCCTTGTGATGTCTATTACATTGGACTACATGACTACAGTATCGGGTATGGCTGACCGTTAGGTGACGGTGGCCTGTTCTGTGAGTTAATCATATTATATGCGTGTTCCTCATACAATCTGCTCCCATCTGGCTGATACATGGGAACTGATACTCTACAATGCAGAGAAGTAAATTTGTCTTGGGACCCACATCCGTCTGCCGGGTCATGCTACCGCATACCTGTTGTAGGTTTGCCACCTTTTAAATTGTCCGAGGTGGGACTATAGGATTAACACCTGTCCCGCTTTGCGTGGGACAGTACCTCCTTAGGCGTATGTGTCATGCGAAAATTATCAAGACATAGCAAACGTCCTGATTACAGGACAATATTAGATTCTATGTTTCTGTAATAGTTGCATGTAACAGTTATTGTATATATGACACTTCTATATGTTATGTGAAGTAGCATAAGCAAGTGGACTGCTACTAGACTAAGCTTTTATTTGTGCAAATACGTATAGTTCTGTACTATGCACCGCTGTAGGTATGTTCTGACCTGATACATCTGACATTTCTACGGAGCAGGTCCCACTTTGGCCATTTTGAAAGGTGGCAGCCCTATAGGACCTATATGCAGAGATGTCAGATTTGGCAGGGCAACACATACCCACGGCCAGTAGAAAATAGACTACTTCACCATTTTGCCTAAATAAAAGGTCATTCTTGTAGCATTGTAGTTGCTAATACTGTTTCCTATAACATTTAGGTGTTTCAGATACAACATAATCATTTTATGCAACCACTACAGACAATATATGGATTCTTTGCCCTAAATCACAGGCCATGTGCCATAATAACATTTATTTTGCAGGACACAACTGCCCAAAGGGGAATGTTCCTCGCAAAGGTGAAAAGGTGGTGACCCCAACCTATTATGCTATCATCTACCTAAGGAAGTCGGCGGAATATGCACTTTCCATCACTAGCAGGCCTCACATACAAATGGGGAAGAATGAACACTGAATCAGGGACACTGCATAACACCCTCAGGGACACATTTAGATGATTGGTACTATTAACCTGACACATTGACAGTCCCAGAGCATATGTAGTCATACACATTTGTCGAGGTACATGCTGTTTAAGACTCATACATGCTGTCATTAGTCATTACGTGTATTCCGCCACCTGTCCACCTAATATCACTAGTTCTGGAAGGGTTTAGTTGGGGCTTTGGTAGATTCTGATTCGTAATCATGAACGTCCATGATAATCGGGTACAGTTCACTGATACAGTCCCTATGTGTTCCCCCAATGGTTTACTGACTATCCAGTAGATGTGCTCTTAAGGTTTGGGAGGTATGGGCGTCTGCTATACTCACATAGGAATATTAATTACTTCCACGGGGCGGGCCTAATACATCTGTGCAAAATAACACCTGTACACGTAGGCACATGACTGCATACCCATGATTCCCCTACCTGACACCCCTCTACAGCACTCATCCTTACTGTGAGCGCAGCTGGGGTATGAAAACACCCCTACACACTGCCCACTCTCCCTGTGTCAGGACACATGTCATACGTTTTTTAAACCCATATGTTATCAGACTTGCACAACCTACTGTTCCATGTACAGCTACATCCTGGTCGCGTCAATCATCACAGGTTCGACCTACAAGGCACATTTTTGGTGTCCCACAAGGGACCCCGTGATCCATGTTTAAAGTGTAGACCTTGCAGGTCTCTCCCACTGGCAGTTTCCTGCCGGTGGTCTGGAAAGCAGCAGTGTATTTACCTTTATTGCGTGTCTGTATGTCTCACCGGCCTAGCTGGGGGGGGGGTGTGGGAGGTAGATGTTTGTTTATTGGACCTCCCATTAACATATGCCCGGTCTGACGATATGTTACTCGTAATTGCTGTAATGTAACCTAGGTATGTACATGTGTATATTTACATTAACATATATATATATGTATATATATATATATATATATATATATATATATATATATATATATATATATATATACATATATATATATATATATATATATATATATATATATATATATATATATATATATATATACATATATATATATATATATATATATGAATATATATATACATCTGTGTGTCCGTTGACCAATACATTTCCCGCTCATACGCACTTACACATGCGTATTGGGTTTTATATATGCTTCAACAGCATACTATTACCTTAGTCATTATGACACCGACACTTCACTCCGGTTACTTTATAAATCTCAACTGCAGGTGGCCTCAATTGACTCCCTGCCTCCCTCCCCGGCCAGTGCTGAAATACTCTGCAGCAAATACCAAGTAAATAAAAAAAAGCCATTTATATAATATGTTCCTATATCCCTCCAGGCAACAACTTAAATACACTTGAAAACATTCTTAGCTGGCTCTCCTGCAGCTTTCCTCAGGAAACCATAATCTTAGGAGACTTTAATATTGATTGGAACTCCTGCATATCTCCCAAACCCACCTATCACTTCAACCTCTTTATCTTTCAACAAACCATAAACTCCCCAACTAGAATTCACAAATCTACCAATAAACAAGCCATCCTGGACTGGATATTGGTCAACAATAATCCCATCTCATATAAAACTGGAATACTCCCAGACAATATCAGTGACCATCTTCTCACCTACATCACTAAACAAAAAAATAACAATCTCAAACAGCCTAGCTATCGTACTGTACGTAACAAAAAAAACTTTAACCTTCCTACTTTCCTTAATGAACTCAAAAAATGTAACTGGTCAGCTCTAAAACACCTCCCACTTGATGAAGCAGTTACCCATTTCAACAACACATTCTTCCAAATTCTCGAGCGTCATGCCCCCTCTCGCTTAATTAGAACAGGCTCCAAAGCTGCCCCTTGGCTTTCTAAAGAAACCAAGCAAACAATGCTATTAAGGAATAAACTATGGACAAAATGGAGAACTACTAAAAACCCAACTGACCATCAAAACTTCAAACACCTTAGAAATACTACAAAAAAACTCACCTATCTTGATAAAAAAATTATTACCTTCAATATCAACAAAACCAAAATCATAACCCCAAAAAATTCTGGTCAGGAATCAATAAACTGCTCCATCCAGGGAATACCAAAACACCTACACCAGGTAACTTAGCTCAGACCCCTCCCAATATAATAGCCAATACATTCAACAACTTCTTCTCTGAAACAGTCACCTCTCTAGCAAACACCATGGCTCCCCCCACTTCCCTTCAAAAGACCTCTCCTCAAAAAACACCCCCACTCTAAAATTTAGTACAGTCTCCACAACCTATATACGTAAGTTACTCTCAAAATTTAAACCATGCACTCCTTTAGCCAACCAACTACCAGCTGAATATCTGCACCTAGCAGCAGCAGAACTAGCATACCCAGTCTCTATCTTAATTAACAGAACAATAACCGAATCTACTATTCCATCCTGCTGGAAAGTCTCCCATATCATTCCTCTGCATAAAGGAGGAAACACTAATGAACTTTCTAATTTCCGGCCTATAGCCTTACTATCACCACTATCTAAAATGATGGAACGTTGTATACACCATCAACTCTTACATCATCTTTTACAAAATAGCCTACTTGTAGACTCCCAACATGGTTTTAGGCCTTACCATAGCACTTCCACTGCCCTTCTGTCCTTCACAGACACTATCAACAAAAATTGCAAATACAACCTATTCTCCTCTGCTTTATTTCTTGACCTCTCTAAAGCCTTTGATATGGTGAACCATCAACTTCTGCTAGACACTCTGAAATCTCTTTCACTTGACTCTTTGGCATTGCACTGGTTTGACTATTATTTGAAAGATAGAAAGCAAGCAGTCCTTTGGGACAGCCATCTATCCTCTCAGCTCCCAGTCACTATCGGTGTCCCCCAAGGATCCATCTTAGGTCCCCTTCTCTTCTCCTTATTTATAAATAACCTGTCTACTTCACTCCCGACATCCACTTGTATTCAGTATGCAGATGATTCAACTCTCATCTGCTCTGCTGTATCTCAAGCTGAACTTCATTCTTCCACCCAAAAAGTCTTTACGGCAGCAGAAAAATGGTTCCAACATATCTGTCTCATCCTTAATCCCAAAAATAACAAATTATTACTCTTCTCTCCAACCCTTAAGTCTGCCCCTATCTCCTTTTCTATTGTGTCTGACAATGGCACTATCATTACACCTGATTGTTCCACTAAACTACTAGGCTTCACAATAGATAATCAACTAAACTTTGATTGCCACATCGATCTAACCATCAAGGCTGTTAATAAAAAGATAGGTGCCCTCTATAGACTTAAGCCCTTTCTTACAACAACCACCAGGGTGTCTCTAGCCCAAACTCATCTCATCTCTACATTATTGTATGCCTCTCCATCTTTTATCAACCTTTCAAAATCTAACCTTCAGAAACTTGCCACAGCCTACCATAGCATTGCCAGGTTTACCACAGGTTCCCCATTTCGTACCCATCACTGTTAATCTCAAAAACCTTGACTGGTTTGAACTTCAAAATCGAATTCTCCTACATCAATTAGTTATCACCTATAAAATTCTCCATTACCCGACTAATACACCCATACTTAATAACCTCATGGCCCCTTACAGGAATCTTACTTCCCTTCGCTCAGCCAACAAACTACTAGTAGCCACTCTCAAATCTCACAATAAAGCTGGTGACTCCTTGTTTACAAATGCTGTTGGCACATACTGGAATAAACTTCCCATAGAACTGACCACTCTAGGCTCATCTCAACTTTTCAAAAAACAACTAAGGAACTATTTCAAATCTCACTGGCTATGCCCCTGCTCTAATCCTGACTGATCTCAGCAACCACCCCTCTCTACAGTCCTCTCCATCACTCTTCTACTTGTCTCTATCTCTAGTACTACCCTTTCTCTGTAGCTCACCTAGCATTCCACTTGCATATTTACTTTTCCTATACTGTCATTTTCTCTTTATACTTGATATATTACTGCAACCTATCATCTCTCCTTTTATTTTAACCTATATGCTGCTCCCTGCTGTGCAAACCTATTTCTTAAAACTAGTGCCCTGGCACAAAATGTTTAGCATAATGTGTTAATATTGTAAATATTGTATAGACTCTTATGTGAATTACTATTTTTCTCTCTCTTTCGATTTTACCATTTCTGCTTTTGCAAAGAATATGGGACTATGAGTCCTCACTGTATTTTACATTTTTGTTAAAGTGCATCTGTATCGTTACGATGCTACATGTGAATAGTTCTTTAGATGCTTATAATTTTGTATCTTACTGTACTGTTTTTGTTGTTTTAGTTACTAGTATATAGTGGAGCTTTTCTCCTCGGGCCTCTGCTGAAAATGGACATGTATCCAGCCAGACTAGCCTGGTCAACAAATGTAAAATAAAGTAAAATAAAATAAATAAATTATCTTGTAATCGGTATTTAGCACGTTATACAGCGGATAGATGTCGCAATATGTTCATGTATGGGTTAATGATGGTAATTGGGATGTGATACAGTGTCAGTTGGCCTGTTCCTCATCTGCACAGCCTCTTATTCCAGCTACTGTCTTTGTTTGTCTGTGCACATTCATATTATTTATGTCAATAAATGGAGTGCATGTGTTACAGAGAATGTACTTCAACATATTGTTGTCTGCATGTGCATATGCATATATACCTATTACGTAATAGATGACCTACATGGGGTGGCCCATTGGAACTGGCCAACCAACCCTGGCCCTCTTGGATCCATAATCCCATACCCATAGTTCCTCCACCCCACCTGTGTTGAGTTTCCACACGTAACAGCCATTATCCACTTGATATCGCAGCCATGACACACCTTTACACATTGCCCTCTCCAGAGCATTTGGGGCCCTACACACATTTTGTACCACCTTATGTATTCACAGGGTCTCCTGCCATTTATATTTGCACATACATGCCTTTCCTGGTGTTATGGATTACGGCCATTTGCGGTTTACAAGTGTAGGTGGTCCCAACATGGACTACATTCCGTCTGTGTGTAATGTAGATGTAGATGTAGCAGTTCAACGATGTTATGCCCACTGGTAGAACCCTGCCTCTGGTGTGGATAGCGGTGCTCTGCTCACTCTTGGGCAGCTTTATCTGAAATACGCTGCAAGCACTATATAATACCTTAGTTGCTCTAGATTCTCTTCACAACCCTTGTGTATGCTTTATTCTTACGGCGTTCATTCTTCAAATATATATATATATATATTTCATGTCTGTGGATATATATCTATACACACACACACACACACACACACACACACACACACACACACACACACACACACATATATATATATATATATATGTGTGTGTGTGTGTATATATATATATATATATATATATATATATATATATATATATATATATATATATATATATATATATATATATATATATATATATATATATGTATATATATATATATACATAAATGACATCTGTACATAAAAACATACATTTCCTATGCTGGGAGCTGCTTACACCCGCGCAGGCGCACTCACCTATGCTTACTGTGAGTTAGATATGTTTACTGCTGCTTATTTGTGCTTACATGTGCCTTATTCATTATGACAGTACCACTTTGATTGAAGGAATCTGGTTAATGGCCCCATGCAAAACACACATTCACCTTTACATGTTTAAATGTTGGCTTTACAGCACAGCGACATTCATTCCACAAGGAAAATTATATGTGCTATAGTCGAACTTGAACCGGGAATGCCTTTACGTTAAGCAGATGCTCTAACCACTACACTATTGGTGTTCTGCTTCATTCATATGTATACCCATAGTTCATAGTAAACCCAAACACACGCCTCAACACTTTACTTACACAGCAGGCATCCATTCTTCTGCTGATAAAACTGCAGTACTACACATCCGCAGTTCCCTATTCCCTACTGCATGTTTACTCACTCCAAGGATATTCAGAACTCCAAAGCTTATAGTCCTGGCACATACGTGTGTTTGATTGTCAGGGTGTTCATGTGGTCATCCAGGTTTAGGCTTCTCTGACTAGAGACCGGAACAGCCCTATACTCGTTTGAAAGTCAGAATTAGCACGTGGACAGAGTTAGTCCCAATGTTACCATTCTACCTGTGTTTACAGACGCAGGGGTTTGCCCACCTCTGACCAGCTTGATATGTCGGCACTACATAATACGGGGTGGGGGGATTCTGCTGGTGTTTCCCTTCACATTCATTACAACTGATTTATTGTGACAATGTTCATTCATATATATATATATATATATATATATATATATATATATATATATATATATATATATATATATATCTGTCTGTACATACACATACATATGCACCTACATACCTATTTACATTTCCCCTACTGTTGAATGTCCACCGTGCATCCCCGCTGGCTTTACATCCCTATATCCGACGGACATTATTCTGGCCAAAACATAAAATTAATAGCCCTTGCATGGCTTGGACCCAGAAACAGACACACCTTAGTCACTGGTTTGACCACTACACCATCCGTGGTACATTCCACATGGATGGTAGCTAGGATATATGACTTCCCTACAGGTATTCAACAGTAGTGGCAACAAATGTGACAGCTGGTTGGTGTACATATGTGTACGGACCTCTCAACCACTCAGGGACTAATTTCTACAGTAACAGGGACAAGGCAAGGACAAATCAGGGACAATCACGGACACTTTTAAAATATTAGTACTATTAACTTGAAACGTTGACAGAATCAGAGCATATGTATTAATACTTATTTTCTGAAGTAAAAGACATCTGTTACTCTTAATTGTTGTCATTATTCAGTGTAATTCACCAACTTTCCTCCAAAGGTCACTGGTTTTAGGGGGGATTAAAAGGCTGGCCAGTTATTGTGCGAATGTTCTGACCATTGGTAGGGTTGCCACCTTTTCATATGGCCAGAATGGGATCTATTCGGGACACACCAGATTTTTCAGGGCAACATATACCCACGGTCAGTACAACAGATAGTACTTTTGTTTTATGCCTAAATGTAAGCTTATTGTTGTAGCAGTTTAGCTGCTTCTTCTGTTTTGTTTACTTGCTTATTCTGTTTCTTGTAACATGTAGGTATTTTACATATGGAAATAACTATTGTATGTGAGTATTACATAAGATTTGGGACATAATTATGTCCTACAATCGCAGGATATTTTACATTTATAATGGTTTTGGTATGGACACAACTGCCCAGAGGGGGAATGTCCCTCACAATGTGGGACAGGTGGTAACCCTGAACATTGGGCTAGACTTAATAATTGGCGGCGTGCTAACACAATGCATTTCACTTCCACTTGGTATAACTATCAACACTACAATAGAATATGGGCACGGGGTTTTAAATGTCATTTGTTCGAGGGATGGGGACTCAATATTCAGCTACGTGCATTTGTGTTTGCTTCTTATTTTTGTGTTCGCAAAACTGTTTTGCATGCTTTGCATACGTTTCAGTATCCACGAACACTGACAGGTGTGATTACTATTAGAGGCAGGCTGTACTATTCAGCATTTTAGGTTGCACGTAAACAGCCGACAGGTCCATGCCTCCATGCGGCGCTTGAACACTCCCCATGCACTCGCGCACATTTCCTATGCATGTGGATGTGGCGGCAGCTCGCCTTCATTAATATGCATATGGTGCTACTGCACCATCTATATGCCGCATGGTCAGTGCAAGCCTAATGCCGTTCTTGCGCTGAGCTTCATGAATCCCAGGGTATATAATTTGGAAAATAAAAAAATATTTAAAAAAAAGGAAAAAAAAAGATTTTGGACTCAGTATTTTGAATTTCAAGATTATGAGCTTTCAAGATTTAGAAGCGGACCCATATGTGTATATATATATATATATATATATATATATATATATATATATATATATATATATATATATATATATATATATATATATATATATATATACATACATAGATACATACATATATATATATATATATATATATATATATATATATATATACAGAACATTCAACAAAGTAAACTGCTATAATTATAGGTAAAAATATAAGAGAAATACACGTTATAGTGAAACAGTGTTACCTAAGATCACATTTTTCATGAAAATCTCATGTATTCCAATAGTCCAAATTCATGATTCTGTGCTTTTTCATAGAGCATTAGAAAATCAGTGTTGGGGGTGTGGCCAAGATTGCAGACTGCTAGCAGCACAGAACTGTGGCTCTGCCTATAATATAATATTCTGACAAGAAATTTAAGTTAATTTTTGAAGAAAACTACTCAAATGTATATGAAAAGATACATAAATGTGGGACTTTTATTATTTTTCAAAAATTAGTACTGAAATAGAAAGTTTTATTATTTTTCCTCAGCAAACACAAGCACCCGCATGTACGGATGTGCACAGACCAAAACAACCAGGGCAATGAATAAAATCCCAAAAGGTCCAGCACAAATGGGTTGAAAACTAAAATAGTTTATTTAGGTAGCTTCAAAAAAACAAATAGCATTCCGGTTTCGGCAATAGCCTTCCTCAGTGCTTTAACAAAACTAAAAATACCTGATCTTTAAATAAGTAACATCATTAGCATTTACAAATGCTATTGGTTGGATTAAACATTATGACAACTCATTCAAACCAGGTTTAAACAAACCCCCTAGCCTGATAATCTAACCTGATTCCTTATTGTTTAGTATAGTGTGTCAACCAACTCTGTCAGTGACAGTAAATGTAAACCTAGCTGTTTTGTGAACCAAGGTGTGCTTAAACAGCGCATTAGTGGCTCTCCTGTTCCTGATCTCACTGAGGTGTTCAGATATCTGAAGCCTCAATGTTCTGGACGTTTATCCAACATAAAATGCCGAACAGGAACAGGTAGCTAAATAAACAATCCATTCTGAACTACAATTCCCAAAACACAAAATGTCATAAACCTTGGGAGTATTGGATCTGGTGAAAGTACTAGTTTTAAATTAGTGGGGACATGCGGAACAATGTCCATGAGGTACACATCCGTTAACTTTATTCCCAAATATAGTAGATTGTTGAAGTGAGGGTGGATCCTTGCATTTGTAATGACTACAATGGGACCCTAAAGTGGGTCCTCTACGAAAAGAAAATAAACATGTGGAAAAGAGAATTCCATTGAGCTTAACATTAACTTTTAAGATGTCCCAATGTTGATTAATAACCCGTTTAAAGGTTTGAAAATTCTGGCTTAACAAATAGTTGTTACCAACTGACTGGGCTGCTATATACATCTATTCGACATCTGACTGTTTATATTGCAGTACATTTGTAATCTGGATTGTTATTTAACAAATAGAGTAATAGTAATAAAAAATGAATGAAAATATTTAAAAATATCAACCTGCTAGTAGAATATATGCAATACTTTATGATTTAATGAACTGAGTTGATCTTGCATGAAGAATTGCAACTAAACTATTTTTGTATTTCACACGAAATATATTTGTTTAGTTCGTTTAATCTAATGCTCTTTCAGGACTACGGAGATATTATGTCATTACAAAACCCTTATAAGAAGAATTGATACTCTTATAAAATTAATATATTATAGGCTTGGTTCTAAATATTAATTAATATATTAAAATGATAATGTCAATTAAATAAATTCTAAATAAATATTATTATATTATATAATATTATATTAACTATCATGAATAATATACATGCTCATGTAGTGTGTTTCCATCTGGTAAATTTTAATATTGTAACAGCGGACATACACTGTATCGCAGCAAAGGTTTATTGATATATTTTGGTTGTGTCAGTTTGTTAATGAATGAACAGCATAATAGGTCAATGTTAAATGTATGAATAGTGAGAGTTTAATATGTTTGTTTGATAACAGGGAAGGGACAGTGATTGAATGCTTCAACCATTAGCTCACTTTTATCTCATATTCAACATACACTATTGGAAAATGAATAAATGGGTTGTTTTCTAATAAATCAACCAATTATTTTAACTACAAATTATATTAAATAAATTATTCGTACTAATCATCTATTTAAATATAGAATAAATATTTATTTGTAGTTAAAATAATTGGTTGATTTATTAGAAAATATACATTTTATTCATTTTCCAGATGAATTTTACCCAATTTTAATGTAATAGTGTATGTTGGTTATGGGGGCTAAAGTGGCCAATGAGTTTGGAAGCATTTCAAGGGAAAGATCAACACTGTCCATATGACTTTGTTAACAAATGAAAATACATAAAACCTCAAATTATTCACTACATTTATTTTATTATTTTATTATGTATTTGAATATTCTTAATTTATTTTAACCAAAATTATAATCAATAAACAACACTTGCATTCTAGTTAATGTCCATGATATTTACAATATTAAAATTCTACTAAAGCATTTATTTTATACACTGATTTATTATCTAAATAGATGAACATTTTATATTATTCATGATAGTTAATATAATATTATATAATATAATAATATTTATTTATTTATTTAATTGACAATCATTTTAATATATTTAATTAATATTTAGAACCAAGCCTATAAGTATATTAATTTTATAAGTATATCAATTCTTCTTATAAGGGTTTTGTACTGACATAATATCTCCGTAGTCCTGAAAGAGCATTAGATTAAACGGAACTAAACAACATATTTCTCGGTGAGAAATTACAAAAAATAGTTTAGTTGCAATTCTTCATGCAAGATCCAACTCAGTTCATTAAAATATAAAGTATTGCATATATTCTACTAGCAGGTTGATATTTTTAAATATTTTTCATTCCTTTTTTTATTACTATTACTCTATTTGTTAAAAGTAAGCATTCAGACATTACAGCAACCGTGGGACAAGTAAACATTTTATGAGCCCAGATAAATGTATATAGCAACCGTAAGAATTTCTGCATTCAGTTTTTGTTTGACACACTATTTGGTATATTCGTGTGTAGTACAAACGATTGAAAAAGAAAGAGGGAAAGTTTTCTGATTCGAATATACTTCGGATGTGCTTATGGTCAAAGCACGCTTAGACTGAGTATTATATCAGCGAGGTTGCTTTAGAACATTTTAAATAGACAGTTAAGCCCTGATTAATGTTTACAGCAACCTTTAGGTTTTTACTCAGTTTCTTATTCAGTTTCACACACTGTATGGGCTATTTTATGTATGACAACAATGATTGAAAAAATAGTGGAGGAAGTTCTTTGTTTCGGATGTACTTTAGTTGTGCTTTTGATCAAAACATGCTGGTTGTAAGTACTGTGAATGCGATGTTGCTTTAAAACAGAAAGCAAAGTTTTAATTTTGAATTGGTTTAATCTGTTGTTCTAGTTGTTTTAATTGATTAATTGGTTCAAAAATGTTGTATATAAGCATACAAAGTGTCTTTGGTGGTTCATCTTGACAAAGCCCGTCATAGTAACGGGTGAAAGCGCTTGATTCATTTTGTTGCCTATTTTGGATTTATTTGTACTATTGATTTATCAACTGTTCTTGCATCTTTTAACTGCTGGTTAAACAATAAAGGAACGTTCGATTTTAGACTGAGAGGTATTTGTTCCAGTTCAAAGAAAAGTTTATTGGGCTTTAGTGCTTCTGCTAACATTTTTGTTACATGCGGAACAATGTCCATGAGGTACACATCCGTTAACTTTATTCCCAAATATAGTAGATTGTTGAAGTGAGGGTGGATCCTTGCATTTGTAATGACTACAATGGGACCCTAAAGTGGGTCCTCTACAAAAAGAAAATAAACATGTGGAAAAGAGAATTCCATTGAGCTTAACATTAACTTTTAAGATGTCCCAATGTTGATTAATAACCCGTTTAAAGGTTTGAAAATTCTGGCCAAAAGTTGTTACCAACTGACTGGGCTGCTATCCATCTCTGTCGACATCTGACTGTTTATATTGCAGTACATTTGATCTGGATTGTTGTCTAACAAAATCCCTCGCCTGACAGATATTGCTATCCTTATATCCCCTCTGGATAAAGTGGTTATGCAGATCTTATTCATACCGGGCATAAGTGTCCTGTGTAGAACAAATGCGACGCATTCTCAAAAATTGTGACTTGGGTATACTGCGGATGATGTGTGGGGGGTGATGACTTCCAGCATGTAGGAATGTGTTGTACTGAGGATATTTGGGAAAAACCTCAGTTTTTAGGGTATGATCTAAATCACTAATAACAGTAACATCTAAGAAAGTGATAGTATCTTTATCAGCACTCAAAGTAAATTGCATGCTCCATTTGTTCTGGTTAAGGTATTCCACAAATTCCTGTAAAAAACCCATGTCACCCCCTCCACACCATCCAGCAATCATCCAAGTAGTGTCGCCAGATGTCAATTTCTCCAAGAAATAAATTATGTGAAGCATCGTAAATAAGCTGATGTTCAATATAGCCCATGAACAGATCTGCATAAATGGGGGCAAAAGATACCCCCATAGCCATTCCCTTTACTTGCCAAAAACATTTACCAAAAAAGAAAAAATATATTTTTGGTAAACATGAGTTCAGTTAAACAAACTAAAAATGTGTTGAATCCAGGGGGATATATGTTAGCCTGATCCAACCAAAACTGCAAGGCCTCAATCCCAACCCAGTGTGGAATATTGGTAAATAATGAGGACACATCCAAAGTACACATTAGCCATTCAGGCTCTAATTGCATGTTGTCAATAATTTGTAAAAAAATTGTAGTATCCTGAATTCTAGCACAAACAAGAGGCAACCGAGGCTGTAGATATTTCATCAAAAATGCCGACAATGGTTCAGTCAATGAACCACGGCCAGAGACTCTGGGTCTCCCAGGGGGGTTGGACAAATTCTTATGGATTTTGGGTAAGAGATACAGATATTGTGATTGAGGGTCAGAAACTGTTAAATGATGAACAGTTTTCTTCTTGATAATACCCTCTTCCAAAGCAAGATTAAGAAAATTTTCAGTCTCTTTTTAGAACTGTAATGTGGAATCTAATAGCATACCCATTATGAATTGTCCATCCCCCAACTGTCTCTCTGCCTCAGCCAAATATTTATGTCCGTCCATAATCACTATTGCCCCTCCCTTGTCCACTGGTAATATTACCAAATCTTGTTGAGCCATCAACTGGTGTATGGCTTGTTGTTCCGATATGGTTAGATTATAATTAATATTCGGCATAAGGGATTTGTTGAAATGCAAATCTTTTAACACACAATCCTTGAAAATGCCCACATATTTATCAACTGGAGGAA
Source organism: Protopterus annectens (assembly GCF_019279795.1). Taxonomy (NCBI): domain Eukaryota; kingdom Metazoa; phylum Chordata; order Ceratodontiformes; family Protopteridae; genus Protopterus; species Protopterus annectens. The sequence continues at coordinate 1,326,282,803 of NC_056735.1, forward strand.
TAAAGTTAAGGGATGTGTACCTTGTAGGCATTGTTCCGCATGTCCCCACTTATTTAAAACTAGTACTTTCACCAGCTGTAATACTCCCACGGTTTATGACATTTTGTGTTTTGGGAATTGTAGTTCAGAATGGATTGTTTATTTGGCTACCTGTTCCTGTTCGACATTTTATGTTGGATAAACATCCAGAACATTGAGGCTTTGGATATCCTAACACCTCAGTAAGCTCAGGAACAGGAGAGCCACTAATGATCTGATTAAGCACACATTGGTTCACAAAACAGCTAGGTTTAAATTTACTGTCATTGACAGAGTTCAGGGTTGGAATTTTTCCAAATATGGTTGGCACGCTATACTAAGCAATAAGAAATCAGGTTGGATTATCAGGCTACGGGGTTTGTTTAAACCTGGTTTAAGTGAGTGTCATAATGTTTAATCCAACCAATAACATTTGTGAATGTTAATGGTGTTACTTATTTAAGGATCAGGTATTTTTTAGTTTTGTTAAAGCACTGCGGAAGGCTGTTGCTGAAACCAGTATGCTATTTGTTTTTTTGAAACTACCTAAATAAACTATTTTAGTTTTCAACCCATTTGTGCTGGACCTTTTTTTTTTTAATTGTTTTTCCTCTCAAGAAGTTTTCTACAAGGGATTCAAGTATGAGTAACTCAAAGAACTCACATATGAAGAGTGTGGTAAAAAAGGAGTTACAAGCTATAATAACAAATGTCAAAGAACTATCTCTCAAAATGTATAAACTGAAGAACAAAATTGACATTATAAAACAGGATTGTAGCAAGCAGTTGGACATTTAAGCAATAACCAATGATGTGGTATGGTATATTGAAGATTTACTCATGGTTGGTGTGGTTTAATCATGAGGGCAAAGTCTGAGTGATTAAATAAAGCCAACTGTGGGTAAATTTCAATATACTACTACCACAACGTTGTTTTTTGCTATTATACAATGACATTATTTAAGAAAAAAATACTTTTCTTAAATAATGCCTTTGTATAATGCCTCTGTGCTGCCCTTCCACAGTTTTGTGGTATCCTGGGGCTTTTTCTGATGTACTGCGCATGCGTATGAGACTTGTGTTCCCATGCTTACACAGTACATCAGTGCTGTGCATAGGAAGCAACAGAGAAAGAAAGATCTCTACTGCTTTCTTTTTTTTTTTTTTTTTTTTTTATTGAAAGCAAAAAAAAAAAGAAACTGGGAGACTTTTAACAAATGAGGGAGGTCCGGGACAGACAAAATAAAAGGATAATCAGGTAAGTTTCTATAGTTTTGCAGAACGTACCTGAATATCCTTTTATTTTTGTCTTTGCTGTCTCTCTCATTTATTTCAGGTCTTCCATTTTCTTTTTTAATTTGTTTTAAAAAAAGAAAAGTGAAAAAATAGTGAGTTATACTAATGGGAAAAGGTCCGGGCAACCGGATCTTTTCCCAATGGTATATTCTCGGATTTACAATTGGCATGCTGGTTGGGCTGGCCAATCAGCATACTCAATTTTGACTATTAATAGCCAGTCATTGTATAACCTAAATGAGGTAATAAAGCAACAATCTGAACAAATATCTTCTATTGAAGAAACTGCAACTGATCTGGATGGCAGATTGACAGAGAGCCACAATGATTTTCTTTTGAAAAGGAACGCAAAACTACTAGAAAAACTGGAAGACCTAGAAAGTAGGTCAAGGAGAAATAATATCAGAATTTATGGAGTACCAGAAAAAGAAGAAGGCAATAATATGATACAATTTCTTAACAAAGGGTTACCTACAGCATTGAATTTGCCAGAATCTCTTTCATTCGGAATTGAAGAAGTCCACCGGTCTTTATCAAAACCAACTTCAACTACAGTATCTTCTAACTCCAGATCCATCATTGTCAGATTTTTGTCTTCCCAAGATAAAGATTTGGTACTGAAGTCTACATGGACAAACTCTCCTATTAAGATAAAGGAAAAAAATGTTTTGACAATGATTACACCTTTTCTGTCATCTCTAGAAGAAAATAATTTGTTCCCTTAATAAAATCCCTCAAAAAGTCCAGCATCAAGGCTCAAATACTTTTCCTGCCAGGATAAAAATATTTCTACCAGATGGTGAGAAGATCTTCAGCTCACTACCAGAAGCCATGGATTATATCCAGAAGAAAAAAATACTAACTGATATAGAAGATATGGATTGGTCTACACAAAGTCTGAAGAGACATGCAACAAAAAATAGATGGACTGTCAAAGAAGGAGAAAATAAAAAAATAAAGGACAAATAAGATATTGTTAAATGTAAAAGACTTTACTGCAAGATTCATTACTTCGTTTATGGCTGGGAAACATCAACAAGGTTAAAGTAAAACTATGTTGTTTTTTTCTCTCTTTTCTGTGTGTATATTATCTGATTGTTCTAATTAAATTCTTAATATGCTCACTGGGGATTTAAAGTTATTCAGTAATATCATAGCTAAATGATATTTTAAGGAAAATATATTCACGTGTGTGAATGGTGGGTTCGTGCTATAGTACATACTAAATATACTTTTGTGATCATACTGCACAGGGCTCCTGTATCAAAATTGTCTTTATTATTATTAGGTGCAGTTAAAACAAAAATATTATGTTTTCTTAATGAAATGAATGGAATGCTTATTTTATGATCAGTAACCATCTAATTATCTAACTAACTGCATATGTGACTATAATAAGGTAATAGATTTGTATTCATGCTGGCTGACAGATATAAGTTGTTTAATGTAAATTAATAACTTCAAAATGCATTACGGGTGTAAGTTGATGTTTTGAAGGGAAAATATGGCTTTGCTAGCCTGCTTAAATATGGGCCATTGGTATATTGTACTGTAGAGGCTGCTCAAAATTTTTTTCTCACAGGAGCAAGAAAAGCTTCATAGTTTGTATTTCCCACTTAAAAGCTTATTTTTGAGTTTCTGTGACTGTTTTAAATGAACATGAGCATGTACAAGGCAACATCAATGAGTATGAGAAGCTAGAAGCAAGGAAACATGGAATGGTGATGTCATGCAACCTTTCAACCCATGCACAGCTTCAAAACATTGAAATAAAGCAACAGATGAAATTTGGAAGGGAAAGAAGTGAATTTTAAGTGAAATCCTGGGTCAAAAGCTTTAAAAGGTATGGTACTGTTATAAAAAAGCATTCTAAAGAAACTAGACAGTCAATATTGTGACTATCTGTCTAGTTTAGAGCTAACAACAGTAAATTAAAGTGAATGTATGACATTGTTTTATGCGAAACGGTGAAGGAAGGTGGGAAGTAAAGATAATGACAGATAGAATGCCCTTAAATGAAAATAAAATTGTAATTCTGCTTATATAAATAGACAGCATGTGAAGTGAACATACATTTTAGTTATATACAGGTCTTTATTATTACTGCAAACATAACTAAGCAGACATATATTTTATAAGGTCATGTCAAAGTACCTGATAAAATGCATTACATTCAATGTTAGTTGCAGTGTAAGATATAATGAAATTATTCAGATTTGTTAAAGAACTACACACACAGATTTGATACATGACTATAAATACAACTAGTGGTCAGTACAACTATCATAGTGTTAAACTGTTTAAACCTTATCAATAGAACAATGTTTTTTTCCTCTTTCTCTCATGAGTACTAACCTTGTATGAAGTAGGAAATATACAAGTACTATATCTGTAAGGTTATAAACACAAAAGAGGACTAAGTATAATTAATATAAAAAGTGTTTATTAGAGACTCACATCAAGTTAGGTTTCATATGGTGAAGTTAACCTCACATTGTTACATTATAGTGTGATTGATTATATGCACTATTGAAAATGGTTCTACTGTGATTAAATAGTGCACGTCCTAAGTTCATGTTCGATTGGGTTACTTTAAAAGTGTTTTATAGCTTATACTTTATATAATTAAAGCAGAAGCTAATTGTGATGTAATTGGTGTGTGAGATGGGGAAAGTGGGTGTTTTGGTTAAACTTTTAACCAAACCTGGAACATTATGTTCCATGTTTGTATGTGTATATAGTTATTGGTTCTAGAAGTCATTAATACATTTATTGATTTATCCATATTAAATAATTCCAGGAGATATGTCAGGCTATTGCATATGAGATGCATTATAGATGTTCTAAATATAATTCAAGTGTATGGTGCTTTATAAATGCTTATCATTAAATGTTAATGGTTTAAATAATAACATCAAAAGAGCTGGTTTGCTTAAGTTTATCAAAATGCATAAGGCACAGATAATTTTCTTGCAAGAAACTCATTTATTGAAGAAAGATTTACAGAAACTATCCTTTATTGGTTATACGGTACTTGCTGATTCTTGTTATGAATTCAAAAGAAGAGGCACCCTTATACTGTGGAACAACACTTACATAATGCCTAAAATATTACACTCATTTTCTGATAAGGATAGCATGTTAAATTTAGTGGTGCCATTGCATTATATGCAAAGGGGGAAATTATATTGGTGGGAGATTTTAATTGCTTATTAACAGATAAATATACTTCTAGAAGTAGTAAAGTTAACTTAACAACACAAGCTAAGAAACTAAATAATTGTATTGCCTCAGTGAATCTATAGGTTCACAGGTTCATAGGTTGGTACTAGGCTATTGGCCCTAGGGCCTATACAAGCCAAGCCATAACAATTCCCTGGATATTTCTTCCCACAATATTTACTTCTCTCGACCCCTGTCTAGCAGAAACATATACAATTTAAGATTACAAAATTCAACTAACTATACACACTATTCATTCAGATTCAGCACACAGACAAATATTGACAAGATTTTCATTTCAAATAGCCTTTATTCAAAAATAAATGATGTCTTAAAAATGTCATGTCCACTTTCTGACCGTAATGCCTTTTTTTTTAGTTTGGCTGTGAAGAATGATGATTTGATAATTTTACAAAGAATACCAGCATATAAAACAAAAATAAAAGGCTTTAGAGAATGGATTCTGAAAGGAATTGATACATTTGTAGAAATCAACAATAATGGAGAGGTAGCAGACATTATATTATGGGACGCATTAAAAGTTTATGTGTATAGCAGAGTTAAAGCCTGGTACCTTCAAAAAAGAAAAGAATGGGACAAAGAACTATCAGAACTACAAATCAAAATAGATTAGTTGAAACTAAATTTAAAATCAAATGATAAAGCAGTACATATAGAAATATCAAACTTAAATCAAAAATACTTAGAATATTAAATCACAAAGTTGCTATAAACTTAGAAAAACTAAAATTACAATACTATTCTGTAAACCCTAGACATTTACATAAATTGGCTGTCAGATCCAAGCAAATCAGAAAACAAAATCATATTAATGAAATCAAATATAGGAGTAATAACTCAGTTAAAAGAACAACTGATCTAAAAGGTATATTAGAAGCATTTTAAAATATATTATAGATCAATTAATGACATGCTTTCACCTCTAGAGACAGACAATATAGTAGATACAGTTCTTCATGAAAATATAAACACTAAGTTGTCAAATCAACAAAACAACATTCTAAATAAGCAAATAACATTAATAGAAGTTAACACACAAATTAAAGACCTAAAGGACAATAAAGCCCCTGGATTGAATGGGATAATCCCAGAAATATATAAGATTCGTCCAGATGACATAATAAATATCTTATTAAATACTTTCTCTATGGTTAAACAAGAGTTAATAATCCCCCTTTCTTGGAAGTACTCAATAATTTCTCCTATTTTGAAATAAGGTGAAGATCCCTAATCATGTGCATCCTTTAGACCTATTTCCTTATTAAACATTGATTGTAAACTTTTTATGTCCATCCTGGCAAAGAGATTAAAGAATATACTACCTAATTTAATACATTATGACAAAACAGGTTTCATCTTACATAGGAAAGTCCATGATACTATTATTAAATTATTATCTTTAAAAGATATTGCGAAAAAAACCAAGAAGCAACTAACTGTTATAAGTTTGGACATAAACAAAGTGTTCAACTCCATCAGTTGGTCATATTTACATAAAACTTTGATTGTTTTAATTTTCCCCCAGATTTTACTAACTTAATATTGAAAATATACGATGAATCGCAAGTATATGTTAAAATTGGTTCATGCTTATCATCTCCATTAAGAATCCTGAAAGAGACTAGACAAGGATGCCTGATGTTCCCATTATTATTCACCCTATCATTTGAACCTTTTGCTTCATATACTAGAAAAGATACAAACATAAAAGGATTTTACTTAAATGAGGAATACTGTCCAAAAATCCAGCTATTTGCAGATATTTTACTAACTTCTAGTGATATAGACATTTCTATACAATACATTATAAATGCTATGAATCAATTTGGGAAAATCTCAGGGCTAAAATTTAACCAAAATAAAACCAAAACATTATCAATCAATAAGAAAATAAATAGAACTCTACTAAAATATAATATAATGCATTTAACTGGGAAAATGATATAATAGTTTATTTAGGGATTAGTATAAAACTTACATGGAAAGAGACTGTTAAATTAAACTATACCAGTCTATTAGCCACAATTAGTAATTTAACTGAAAAATGGAACAAAATGTTTTTCACTATGGAAGGCAGATTTACATTAATAAAAATTATTATTTTGCCCCAAATCTTATTTTATACACATCCACTGGTTGTATCCTATCCTAAACAATTCTTTAAACAAATAGATTCCTTACTACTTACATTTCTTTGGTTTCCACAAAAAACAAGAATAGCACACAAATGGCATGCTAGAGCCTGGTGCAGTAATGGGTTGGATTTCCTAATATGGAATTGTACTCCAAATCTGTTATTATCAATTTAATATTACATTTGATAACATCTCTATATACATCTAGTTGGAAACAGCTACATGACATTCATATAACTGCTAATAGAAACATGGAAACCAAAATTAATTAATCATTCTGAATCGACAAAATATACTGGATACTTCATGAGTATTGTCTATATTGTGACGACCGTGCCCTGGCCCAGCAATCAAGGAGCCTCAATCCTCACCACTAACACCAAGGAGGTCATCTCATACAAGAGGAAGGGATAACTAATGCACACAGTAAAGTCCAATTTCCCTTAAGTACACACAGAGATCTGGGGATGGTTGCTCCCTTGCTCACCAGATCCCCAATAAGACTCCCCACTGGCACAGCTATAGGATCCAGGTCTCAGCCTAACTGGGCAAGCTAGAACCTCCAGTACCCTCTCTGTCCAACCAGTGCTTCATGTCCCTGCCAAGTAGCTGACACAACACTTTGAGATAAGTATTTATACAACTTCATAGACTGTCCTGGGAAAGGCTGACACAGATTCTCCAGCTGTACCCCTTTACCCAGACTATACGGTAATAATTACTGCCACCACCCAGTTAATAATATCAGCTACTAAAAGGCCCTTAAAAGGGTGTCCAATTATTACTGTGCAATATTATTATCCAATGGTAATGTGACTATACAGTCTAAGGGTTATCAGTGTGGCCTATTACAATAAACTCTATATAAATATGCAATGTACTCTAGAGCTTATCTCTAGACAAACCAGCCAGTAGAAGGTTTTAAAAATATTTAATAATAAATAATTAAAACACAAGACAAAACTACTACACCACAGAGATATCTAAGAGTTCAGAGTTCACACAGAAACTTAAAATAATACAGAAGGACAGGTCTGATTTGAAAGAAAAATACCTAATTAAACTTTACTAGCTTTAACTATTCCTACAAGAAATCACAGTGCTAGAAACTTACATGTGAGCATAAGCAGAGTGCTGGTAAGTTGGATATCAAGATCAAAATGCTTTTTAGTCTCTTGTGAGAAATTGTATTTAAACATTACTAACAAACATGTTTGCTGGGTCCCCCCACAAATTACATCATTATTGACACTTAGATTTTCCCAGGCAAACAAACTGCACTATTTAGCAATCTAACACCTGCACAAAAACTTACAATAGAAGAAATTTCACATGTATATGCTAGCAGAAACCAGAGCAATAAAGCACCTTCCACATCTAAATTATAGTCATAAACTTATCCTTAAAACAATGGGCATGACATTTTCATTCAGCTACCCTGGAGCCAAATTCTAACATTAAAGAAATTCATAAGATCTTTTCAATTTCAAAAGGCACATTTGAAATGCTTGGCTTGGTTTTCCTTACAGCAGATGGCAATGTTGCAAGAATCTTGAAGTTCACATTTTACAGTGTTTTCTTACATTTAAAAACACAAGCTTGTATTTTACATTTATTATCAAGAAAATATGCCTGTATTTTACATTTATTTACAAATGCCAAAATTAGATATTGTATTCTATTTGACTAGGCTGACAGCCTTGGCCCATCTCTCCCCAATTGTCACATATATAATAAGAGATTTAGCCACTTCTCATATGGTATAAATCAAATCTTTTACACCTTCAAAAACATAACAGATAATAATTATAACTTAAAACAAACATTCTTTCTTCTGTTTCCATTACCCTATACTCCAGATTGTTTAGCTTCCTTTAATATTAATAAAATGTTGAACCTTAAAGAGAATGACTTAAATTTCTGGCACCAATTCAATCAATAAACTTTTTCTAGCCAGATATAATGATAGTCAAGATAATTGGTTATGTGTACAATCATTACAGCAATTTATTGAAAGTATTAATAAATCTAGAAACTGATTCTATACCAAGGTTGTTACAATTATTCATATGTTGTAATTCGAAGAACACTGAACACAACTGAGCATATCACTCATATATACAATCTTACGTGATTAATTGCTTACATTTGACCTAGCTTTTTGGAATTACTCTATGAAGATTAATGGAGAACCTTTATCAAATGAAAATAAGAAACAATTACTAAAATCAATTAACAACACCTCATCATCACTATATTGGAAATTATATACCTGGAAATTTATTCATAGAAGTTTTTATACCCCACACAAAATTGAACTTATAACCAAAAGTACAGAAACTAAATGTTGGCGATGTGGTGAAATTCTTGAAGCCAACTGGGTTCACATGTTCATCGAACGTAAAACTCTCACACATTATTGGAATAATTTTAGACATTTTATAAAAGGTTTGTGGTTAGTCAAATTACTAGTTCATTGATATTAGTTAATGTACCTATCCCAAGAGTAATTATCAAACACCAGTTACCTGTTCTTTGGTCAATTTTAGCTAGTGCTAGAAAGATTATTACATTGACTTGGAAAAATAAGTAGGATTTTATGTTTGCTGATTTTATTACACTAGCAAAATATGTATGTAAAAAAGAAATGCAAACATTTGTTCTAGAACAGCTAATGTAACACATAAAATAATAGCATGGCAGAAACTGCAAAATTTATTAGATAAATATTGATAGTATTCATTGATAACGCCAATGTTTGTCATAGATGACTGTATATGGTGTAAATAGTTGCTTGTTCAGTATATATTGTATGTTTTGAAATATTTTCCCCCAGATTCTGTAATCTTTCCTGTAGGAATAGCTTATTCATGCACAGAAGGAACTGTTTCAGTGCAGCACGGCAGCACGCCATGCATATTCATGAAGGCATGCTTCCATGCTATAATGCGGACACGTTTCTGTGTATGAGTGCAGGGGGTGTGTCTGAGAGCAGTGCTCTCATAATACGCAAACCCCCTGCACACCAGAATTGCCGTACAGCAATTTAAATAGAGTGAGAATGCTCTTAACACCCGCAACCCATCAGGGTAAGAAATCCTGACAAAGTCATAAAAGACAATCATCCCCACAAAGCCAGAAAGTTGATAGAATAACAGGTTTAGCATTAGCATGAATTTTTGGCAGGGTAAGAATTATATAACGGACACCTCCAACCCATCAGAGTAAGAAATCTGGACAAAGCCATAAGTTACAATCATCCCTACAAAGCCAGAAAGTTGATAGAATAACAGGTTTAGCATTAGCATGAATTTTTGGCAGGGTATGAAGTACATAACGTACACCTCCCAACCTGTCAGAGTAAGAAATCTGGACAAAGCCATAAGGGACAATTGTCCCTACAAACACAGAAAGTTGATAGAATAACAGGTTTAGCATTATCATGGATATTCTGAAGGGTACGAAATGAGAAACACAACAAATACATTTTTTTTTCACACATGCAATAAAGTTTAAGCGTAGCTGCGTGGGTGTGCCCATTGCTATGCTTAGCCCAGCTGAAACAGCATGATAAGTTAAATAGCAATAGATATCCAACATAAGTATAAGGGCAATAGTTTAACTGTTAAAGCATACACTTTTCATGTAGTCATTCATGGTTTGAGCCTCCCTAAAGCCATTTCCATTTTGTATGTGTAAACATTACAATTTGAATTTAGCTGTATATTTATGTAGGAAGTAACTTACATTTCTCAACCAGAGTAGTGAATAGGCCCAGATGTGAGATGGCATTGTAATAAAGTAGTGAAGCTCCCATATAAACACAAGTGTCCCATACAGTATAGTCACACAAGAGTAAATGTAATTACAGCACATTGGAGGATGTCAGGGAAGTTAAACAAATTTATATTATGTAATGAATGATGAATCAATCCCATACAGGTGGTAGTCCAGTAAAATAAAACATAATTAATGCTAAGCATTGCACAGCTATGCTGACCGGGTGTAAGCATTGTGTACATAAGAATACTAAACAATGAGTAGCCCAGCTAAGTGGATTTGCCCATTGGTAAGCAGTGCTGAAACTGGCCCTTTAAGCACTGCCAACCATAGCTAAGCA
>NC_056735.1:1326301114-1326337082 GCF_019279795.1 Protopterus annectens
TGGTCATCCATGTAAAATCAGAGGTGGCTAATCTCACGGCAGCCATGCAAATGGAGACTAGTTGCATGACAGCTGAATCAAACAACAATGCACTATGAACATGTACACAAATGCATGGATGCCGCCTTAAACAATACAACCAGGACCCTCAACTCCAAAAAAAAGGAAGCTGATCTGGTGGTCCCCTGCCATAAAGAAACTGTACAACATAAAGAGGGAACTGATATGGAATAAGGTGAAGTCCCAGGACAGGAAATAAACCATTATCAGCCTCAATGAACAGTTGAGATCCCTCATCAAATACTACAAAGTTAGCTGTGAGAACAGAATTGGACCACATAGTAAAGACAAGCACAAGGCCTCATACATTTATGTAAAGAATCTCCACGGCAATACCAATAATTGTTCTGAGCTACTAGACAATGGTACCTCCTAGACTGAGCCAACAAATAATGCCAATATACAGGCTGGCATCTTGAGTGCAAACATTACCCCACACTCCCCCCTCAAAGGACCAATCACAATACCAGTACACTGCTAGCCACCCAGTATTACTGCAGTACAGGTTAAAACACCACTGTCCAAGACCAAGAATACAGCTTCTATGGGACCTGACAATATCTCTGGCTGTGTTCTACATGAACTACAGAGTGACCTGGCACCTTATCTGTGTGCACTGTTCAAGCACAGCCTCACCTCAGGCTTTGTCCCTACTGAATTGTGCACTTCTGCAGTCACCCCTCTCTACATATTAGGTGTAACTGCAGACCCTAGGAAATACCGCCCCAACTGCCTGAAAAGTCTGTTATGCAAAGCTATGGAATACATCTTCATGCACCTAATAAACAAGGATATGGGAATCTGCAGACTCATGATCCCACACACTTTACCTTTGTGAAAGATAGGTCACACCTGCTCATTCAACCTGGTGAACTTCTTGGCATCAGTCACCTGAGCTGTGGATGAAGGCAAGGTGACACATGCAGCCTACATTGATCTGGCCAAATCCTTTGATAACATTCCCCACTCACTAAGCTCTGCATCAACCCCTATATCACTAGGTGGGAACAGAAGCACAAACACAGGGGTAGATGGGACATCCTGCTGTCATACATTGAGACAGTTGCATATATCAATGAGTTTGTTGTAACATCCTTTATGAGGAATATGACATTGATAATACCAATAGATGTGAGTATTTACGGACTGCATTACCCAGAGTCTACAACTGATTTACCAAGGACACCAACTGTCTGGTGAACACACAAAACATAACAGGCAGACATGGCCAGTCTGTGGACAGCATGCCAGTGGAGAGGTATGTCAGAGACATATCACTGTGAGTCGTAACGTCACACACTAAATGCATGTCCACACAAACCCTGTCAATCTATCAATCCACCATGTGTATAACAACACTGATGACATAGAATCTGTTCACAAATCTGGGGATATGTCCCCCATGTTGGTTGGCTGTCTTCACATGTCCTGTCCTGTGACATATTGCCTCCCACTGTATGTGAATCTGTAGGCCATCACCTATGTAATGTCCCTCACACAGGCAAACAAATGGGGCAAGGCCCACATTAAGGAATGTTCCATATGTTGGAACTAGCAGCAGTGTCCAGGCTCACAGCACAATACAAGGTGGGCACTTACAAAGTGGCATGGCCATAGCAATACCTGACATCTGCACATCTGTACAGAAGACAGACAGAAAGTAGACAGCCAACAGGTTATGCATTAGGATGAATGTTTTGAAAGATACATGTCTGAAACTGAAAGATATGCCATTACTACATGACAGCAGTCCTCAGTGACATGTCCAAAAAAATAAAGCAGTCTACAGTTAATATCAACATATCAAATCAATATTCAATAGGAGATACATATAAACATACAGCTCAAACACCAAGAACAAGATACTCAGTATTTATAGTCCAGCTTTGTATGCAAGGGTGTATGGTTCCAGTACTACAATCTGCAATCTACTCTTACTTGAAAAAGCACTGTTAAAAGTAGTGACATAAAGATACAATATGTGTTAAACTATTTCTATCAACCAGTGCACTGTAGCTAGTGTAACATGCACGTGTGACTGCATATAACCTAGGATACTACCCATGTATGAAACAAATCCAAAGAGAAAAGATTGTGGTACTACCCATGTATACCCAGGTGTCCCATACAGTATACTCACAGCCCTTGCTACTGTAATGACAGCACATAGGTTCAAAGGTAGTTACTAGGCTATCAGCCCAAGGGCCTAAATAAGCCTAGTCTACAAGGTTCCCTGGCTTATGCCACCCAAGAAAATTATTTTCCTGTGCCCCCGTTGAGCAGAGCCACTGAAGTGATCCCCAGGGTGTATTTCCTATTTCCCTTCCACTTATCAAGATTTTTCTTGAAGAGTGCTAATGAGGAACTTTGCTTGACATAGATGGGTAGCTTGTTCCAGAGTATGGGAAGTCTCTGGGACAGAAATCTATCCCTCCAGCATGTCCTGTTTATTGTGGTGACAAGGTTTAGGTCCCTAGAGCATGTAGATTGGAGGGATTGGGATTTCTTTTGGTGTAGCATGTCCAACAGTTCTGGGTTTGACATAGCTTTATATGTTAGGCAGAGATCACCTAGGAGTAGACGATACGCTACTGAGTAAAGCTGGAGTTTTTTGAGATGGTCAGTGTAGAGCATCTGTTTGAGGCCAGTAATCCTCTTTGTGAGGTACTTTTGTGGCCTTTCCAGCTGCTGCAGATGTCTTGTGAGGTACATTCCAAAAGGGGCGTTGTACTCTATAATGGGTCTAATGAGTGTCGAGTAGAGGGGAGCAATGACCTCTTGTTTCCTAGATGAGAACCCTTTTGGGATGAGGTCTGCCATGTAGAATGATTTCCTGACTACTGTGGCAATGTGCTTATCAAAGGAGAGACTACTATCCAACTGTGTCCCCAGGTCTCTATCACACATTCAGTGTTAAGTAGACTGCCGCCTATGTGGTAGTTCATGGGTACAGAGTTTTTACCAAAGGGGATGACAATGCACTTTTTTGGCATTGAGCTTGAGGCCATAGCTCTGACACCAAGCATCTGTCTCAGTGAGGCCTTCTGTAGGATGTCCACATCATTTGGGCACTCAACTATGGCTTCTAGTTTGCAATCATCTGTGAACTTCTTTAGCCAACGGCCTACTGTGTTAGCCTGTGCTTCAGAGAAGTAGATACCAAACAGGAAAGGTCCCTGGACTGAACCCTGTGGTACTCCACTTATCACTGGTTTGAAGTCAGATTTGGAGTCTGCAACTTTTACAGTGTGGGTTATGTCAGTGAGCCAATTGGCAACCCATCTTGTGACGTAGGGATTTATACCTAGTTTAGTGAGGTTAGCTATAATTCACGAATGGGGGATGGTGTCAAAAGCCTTTGCGAGGTCAAGATAGGCTGTGTGAATCACCTTACCCTCGTCTACAACTTTGGTGACTGCCTCTAAGAAGTCAGTCAGATTCAGGAGGCATGATCTGCCTTTCACAAACCCAAACTGGGTGGGGTCCAGAGTTTGGAGGTTAACAATGTCTTTGTTTACAGGCTCGTCAGGCTAATAGGGCGATAGTTCCCGGGATCAGTGGTGGCTCCCCCTTTGTGGAGTGGGATAACTGTTGCTGTGCACCATTCAGTGAGCACAAAGCCTGATGTGAGACTATGATTAAACATGGTGCTTAGGTGGGAAGCCATTTCATTCTGAAGTTTGTATAAAACACAGCCTGGGATGTTGTCCGGTCCCATGGATGCTTTGATTTTGGCTTTTGAGAGTGCAGCTTTTACCTGCATAGTTGTGATTACAGGGACTCTGCATTCTTCCTGCATAGATATGGGTCCTTTAGGTTGTGAGAGGGCAGTAAAGTTAGCACTGAACCTATCTGCCAGGACATTGGCAATATCAGTTGGTTCTGTAATTTTCATGCTGTTGTGCTGTAACAGATCTGGGTGTTGCCACTGAGATTCCTGACATAGCAATAGAATGCTTTGTAGTTTTCCCTAGAATCAGTGGCAATTTTGTTTTCATGGCTAGCTTTGGAGGATCTTCTAAGGGATCGCAATTTCTTACCGAGGTTGACCAGGGAACTCCTTCACTCATGGGATTTTACTCTCTTTTGCAGCAGTTTCTTCCTTCTGTTGTAGAGTTTGTTTATGACAGGAGACCACCAGATTGGCTTCCTTTATTTGGAGGATAGCGTCTTGGTTCTGTTTGGGATAGCACGATCCAAGCACTTGTGTAAGTGCTTATAGAGTGCATCTGTGCAGGATTCAGCAGTCGTAACTGTATTGTCCATCTGCATGGGTATCATGAAGTTCGCCACTACTGTCTTAAGAAGCATGAAGATGGCTTTTGAGAAATATTTTACCATGATTTCCTTAATGGAGGGTGGGGGCGGGATCTGGATATCTCGGGTGATTAGCTTATGATCGGATCGGACCAACGAAGAGTTGACTTCAGGTGTGGAACACCAGTCACTCATGCTGGTAATGACTAGGTCTAGGATATTGTTGCCCCTGTGGGGGGTGGATAAGTTGATCCAGGGCATTGGAATTTATGAATTCCAGAAAGCATTGAGTGAAGGAGTTGGTACATGAGTAGTTTCCCCAGTTAATGGAGGGGTAGTTGAAATCACCCATTATTAGGGTGTTTGGTTGAACCCTAATATTTCCAGTATATCAAGAAAAGAGGAGTGGGAATCCTGGGACATGGTGGGGGATCTGCAACAAGCTACAATTTGGATTGCCGTTTTGCCCAGAGTTAGTGGCACTTGGATAAACTCAGATGCATTATGCTGATTAACTAGCCTGGAGGTGTGGATATCCTTAATGAATATGGACACACCTCTGTCTTTGGTGTTCCAGTTCAGGCCAAAAAGTGGGGTATGAGTTATAGCTTGATTATGCAGGGGTGCTCTCTGGAGCCTTGAACCAGGTCTCAGTCACTGCACAGATATCGATGTTCTCCATTTTAAGGAGTGCCTCAAGGGAATGCATTTTGAGGTTTAGACTTCTAGCATTGAGTAGCATTACCCTCAGTTTTTGCTTGCTTGTTCCTGTTATGGTGGTGAATTTGTCATTTGACCCTTGCCTAAAAAAGGCATTATAGGGGCAGCAAGAGCCTTAGCCATTATCCGGAATCCCAGGGGTGACAGTTGCAGGCCATCTCTGGCAAAGTATCATGGTCTGTTGACCATGTTGTCCCAGGCAGACAGATACTGGATCCCCTTAGAATGACTAATTTCTTGTACTTTCTCCCCTGTAAATTGCCTTCCATTGGATAAAAACAATCAGCATGAATTGGGGAAAGACCACCACAGAAGTACAAGTTGATAATGCAAAGGTCAGAAGTAATGCATTGGCCAGAGGTCAGGATCGAACCTTGTGCATGAGAGGTAAATACCTTAACCACTGTGCTATCTCTTCAGTGAAGCATGTTATATACAGGGAATTAAATACACTTATTAAAGTTGTCATTACCCTGCTATTTTATCAGACTGGAATGTGAACACTGCATACCAGGGCAAAGCAATGCTTAGCAGGTGTAAGCATTGCTTAAATGTAAATGCTAAGCAGATTTGCACACTGGTAAGTGAAGCCTACATGGTGTAAGTGCCTATTTGTTTAACTGCACGTTAGCACTGCTTACTGTCATGCAAACATGTGCAGACATACTCAAAGCTGCTCAAAACTGCATTAATCACTCTGTATCCAACAATCATTGTTCTGCTAGCAACAAAATAAACATCCCTTGCAGGTCCTGAACTCAGGACACTACACACCATAGCCTATGCAATTTACTAGTAAGCCAACTCAGCTGCATTGCTTGAGGATGTTTTATCAAACATACCCAAATTTACAGCCAATTTACAACAGGGAAAAGACAAGTGTGCAATTAAGAATAATGATTGGTATTTATCACTATATATATATATATATATATATAGAGAGAGAGAGAGAGAGAGAGATGAATAGAAACATACATAAAGAGAGAGTGAGATATGTAGGGAGATCCATATATGTGTACAACAGTATATAGATATATTAACAATAAATAATAAGGTGTATACACACACACACACACACACACACACACACATATATATATATATATATATATATATATATATATATATATATATATATATATATATATATATATGTGTGTGTGCTGTGTGTGTGTGTGTGTGTGTGTGTGTGTATACAAATATATACATATACACACTTACACATATATATATATATATATATATATATATATATATATATATATATATATATATATATATATATATATATATATATATATATATATATATACACATATATATATATACATACATATCTATCTATATATATATATATATATATATATATATATATATATATATATATATATATATATCTATGCTGATAGACCACCCACAACTGGGGCAGCATGCACAGTTGGATACAAAAGCAGCCATGACGCTCACATCTGCCCCCCCACAGCCCAAATAAATAAGTGAACAGTACACTGCTACAAAATCATGATAGGCCATACACAATGGACAGACATACAATAATCTCTTAGCAAAACAAATAAAATGCCTGAACATAGCAAAGAAAAATATAACCAGCCAGTAATTCACACATGTTTATTATACTCTGATGTCTTGGCCAAAGCCTTCAAAGAGTAAACATTACCAGAAATACATGCCTTAATCACAAGAAGCAATTAACCCTAATTACATAATAGAAGGAGGAAGCTACTACATGATAGAACAAAATCCCAAAAAACTACGGGCACTCATAAAATCGTCTAAGGCCAGCTTCGAGAGAAAAATTGCACAGGACACTAAGGATAATCACAAGGCTTTCTTTAGTTATGTTAGGAACCTGGGTGGGAATTCCCAGATATGCTCAGAATTAGTCCAAAATGACAAAAAATACACCGAACCCACAGACATTGCCAACATCCTAGCTGACAGGTTCAGCGCAAACTTCTCCCCTCCCAAAAGGGCAAATATCTATCCCAGCAGAGTGCTGCCCCCCCTGACATCTCAGATGCTCAGGTAAGAGCCGCCCTCTCCAAAGCAAAAAACACAGCATCAATGGGACCAGACGGTGTCCCGGGCTGCATCCTACAAGAACTCCAAGAAGAGCTAAACCCAAACATGAAACTACTGTTCAATTTCAGCCTTACCACAGGATATGTACCCAAAGAGTGGTGTACAGGAACAGTGGTCCCTCTCCACAAAGGTGGTGCCTCAACGGATCCTGGAAACTATCGCCCCATAAGCCTGACTAGCTTGGTCTGCAAAGCTATGGAAAGGATCATCATGGACCTCATAAAAAAACATAATGGGGACCTACAGACACTGGATCATACCCAGTTCGGCTTTGTTAAGGGCAGATCCTGCCTCTTAAACCTGGTCAATTTCCTTGAAACAGTCACCAAGGCCATTGACGAGGGGAAGGTGGTCCACACAGCCTACCTGGACCTCGCAAAAGCCTTCGATACGATGCCCCACTAGGGCATTATAGATAAGCTCACCAGCTTAAATATAAACCCCTATGTCACTAGATGGGTTGCAAACTGGCTCAAGGACAGAACCCACATGGTTAGAATTGCTGGAGCCATGTCAGACTCCAAACCAGTTACAAGTGGTGTCCCACAAGGCTCAGTCCTGGGACCTCTCCTGTTCGGTATATATTTCTCGGAGGTACAGGCCAACACAGAAGGATTGTGGCTGACCAAGTTCGCAGATGACTGCAAACTGGGCACTATAATCCACTCTCCAGCCGACACAAGCATCCTCCAAAAGGGCCTCATAGAAACAGACAACTGGTGCCAGAGCCATGGCCTCAAGCTAAACACCAAAAAGTGTATAGTCACCCCCTTTGGCAAAAACAAAGTGCCCACAAATTACCACATAGGTGGTAATCCATTAAGTACAGAAGAAGTAATTAGGGACCTGGGGACCCAAGTTGATAGCAATCTCATTTGACAACCACTTGGCCAAAGTGGTTAGAAAAACATTTTATATAGCCCACCTAATCATGAAGGGATTCACATCTAGATCAGGGGAGGTCATCCTGCCTCTTTACTCATCCCTCATCAGGCCCATAATTGAGTACAATGCCCCTTTTGGGATGTACCTTACCAGACACCTGCAGCAACTGGAAAGACCCCAAAAGTACCTCACCATGATGATCAAAGGGCTCAAACAGATGCCATATGCTGCCCGGTTAAAGAAACTCCAGCTCTACTCAGTGGTATACCGCCTGCTCAGAGGCGATCTGTGCCTGACGTATAAAGCCATGTCCAACCCGGAATTAATGGACATGCTGCACCTCATAAAATCCAAATCCAATCAAGCTACGCGCTCGAGAGACTTGAACCTCAGCACTGAAATAAATAGGACATGCTGGAGGGACAGATTCATAACCCAGAGGCTCCCTTCATTCTGGAATAAAATCCCAGTCCAGGTTAGGCAAAGTCCCTCATTGACTCTCTTCAATAGGAATCTTGATGAGTGGATGGGGGATCATAGGTTTTCCCCGGGTATCACTTCTGTGTCACTGTTAGACAGAGGCACAGTATACTAACCTCGAAAAAGGGCATAGCAAAATTAATTTAAAATGGGTGGCGAAAGCCAAACACACTCTGGCTAGGCTTATAAATGCCCTAGTTTGCGCTGAACCTGTCAGCTAGGATGTTGGCAATGTCTGTGGGTTTGGTGTATTTTCTGTCATTTTGGACTAATACTGAGCATATCTGGGAATTCCCACCCAGGTTCCTAACATAACTAAAGAAAGCCTTGTGATTATCCTTAGTGTCCTGTGCAATCTTTCTCTCGAAGCTGGCCTTAGACGATTTTATGAGTGCCCATAGTTTTTTGCTAATACTGATCAAAGATGCCCTCCCTTTTTGGGATTTTGCTCTATCATGTAGTAGCTTCCTCCTTCTATTGTATAGTTTGTTTATGGCTGGGGTCCACCAGACAGGACGTCTGCCTTTGGAGGATTGGGTCTTGGTTTTATTTGGGATTGCATGATCCATGCATTCCTGACTTGTTTGGGGAACAGCCCATACATAACAGGCTAACCTGTGGCCATTATGTGGATGGCCCTACAGTTGAGAACTATGCAAAGACAGAACTTTGTCAGACTGAAACCCATGGAAAAGTTGCATGTGCAGACAAATCCTGTTAAACTAGCAGTATTCCAAACATATAACAGCAATACTCACACTCTGCACCTACATCTTGAACCTTCCCCACCATTTAGTTGGCTTGTCTCCACAAGTATTGTTGTAAGAGGTAGTAGCTCACACAATTCCAGGATGTCTTCCTCACAAGTAAGGGAAAGGGCCAATGCCCACATAGAGTAATCATTTATAGGAGTGTGTTGCCATGACATTGGCTATTGGAAGAACTACACAGCTGCTCTCCATGCAATTAGCAAATGGGGAACCCCAATAGGTGCACAGGCCATCACCTGATCATAAACATCACCTATAAAAGCCATGCTGCCACCTATTCAAACCAGCTGTATCCCTGTAGTGCATAGAGAGAGAGAGAAATAAGTGAAACATAAAGTGGAAAAGAGAAGAAAGAAAAAAGGTAAGTGAAACATGTAAGCAAGTAATTGAATGTAGTACTTGGTCTGTAATAATGGGAAATATGATTTGGAGGAATATATGCCTCAACAAAACATGCTGTACTAATATCCTGCTAAACAGCTGCTATGACCATAGCATCTGGCCCTCTCTGCAGGAGGAGATATCACAGATATACCTCTCAGCTGTACAGATCTTCACAGAATGCCCACATTTTACCATCATATATTTTTGTCTGTTCCTCCTGAGATCTGTACTTTTCTGGCAAATAGCTGAGGATTGAAGTCATCAGGTAATGGCAAACACTTGAGTTTAAGACTCCACATCCTTAAGAACATTCACTGTAATGCTAAATGTATCATTCTACAAACTTCTAATGTTTGTAACAGGTATATTTAAAGTCTGTCCCTATTTATCCCCCCCATCATTTTAGTCCTTGTCCAGATGTGATGCTCTGGGAGGGTGTGAGGTGGGACCACATCTCAGGAGCCTGTCTCACCTGGGAAAAGACAGCTCATATATGACAACTGCAGGGGTGTCTGTCAAACAGTTGTGACTGTGTCACTGTTAGGCCAGTTAATGGGATGTTTTCCATATCCATGTTACCTGTGATTATGAGTATGACACGTTTGTCTTGTAAAGCTAAGACACATATAGTGGGCATGTGCATAGTACAGTACTGTTGCAGACATGTGTGTTGAACTGCATGTGATATATTGAATTAATAACATTCAACTGTACAGTGTTCTGCTGGACAATAAGCATATTTGTAACTGATATTTGTAGTCACATACACATATACCTGTGTCATGTCAACCAAACCATTGACAGGTCTGTGAGCAATGACATTGTAACATAATAGCCTACTTATGACTGTTGGATATCTTCCAGGTTATCACAGTGATGTCAAACCCTACTGTGCAATCAACATACTAATATAGGGTGCCGCTACATTAATACAATATCAATACTGATGTGCCCTTTGACACCCATGTATGTGTGCCATTGTCCAGATGTACTGCTGTAACAGGTTGAGAAATATGATTGAGCAGCAAGACTGTAACTACAGTGTGCCATACTAACATACAACAGAAATGTGTACTAGATATCCCCTGAGCACATGCATGCATGCTTAAGTTCAGCTGGAAGGCACAAAACTAAATCACATGGGTTTCTAGCATTCATGTATATAGGTTGTACATATTGCACATGTGTGTAATATCAGTGTCAGTGCATACAACAGACAGAAATGTGTACAGCTACTGGTTGTTGCAGTGCCCTGACACTGATTTGGTTACTAGAGTAGGCATGATATCCAGCTATTAATCAGAGAAGTGTCCACCTGTGTTATCACCCTCTGTCCATGCCTACCACTACCAGCTATATCTACACCTATATACGGTAGATATCACAAGTGTACACACCCCTATTAGACTGCCAGGTATATGTGCTGTATGACAATCAGACCAGAGAAAATCATTTCATAATGTTTCTCATCTTTATGTGACCCATAACCTGTACAATTCCATTGAAATACAATCAAAGGTGTTTCTAGGAAGGTTACCAACTATTGCCAAGTGAAGGTGTGCCATGATGTTAGAGTCCAGACCAAGATGGATGAATGCTGTAGCCATCTCAAGAGGTGTGTACACAACATATCAGTTTAAGGATGTGCACACTCATTCAGCTGGCTTATTGTACTGAGTATTATTTCCATATGTTTTCATAGGCCCAGTTGTTATATTTTTAATTGAATTGTACAGGCTATAGGTCACACTACAAGTGGGAATTGGTTTTAAATGAGTTATTGTGGTGTCATGTTGCAATTGCACAAATACCAGGCAGTGTATCAGGGGTGTGTACCCTTTATAGCCACTGTAGCTATATGGACACAGCAGTACCTGAACTGTATATCCAGCCTCCACCAAGGTAGAGTAATCCCCTTTGGTGGACAGCAGCAATCCACAAACCACATAATAGGTTGCTACATTGGCTGTACAGGGATACATAGGTACAGACAACAACTTTGAAGCAAGTCCACCTATATCTGAGCAAGCAGTTAAGTTCACAGTTGATGTCCTGTAAGGCTGACTATGACAATCGATCGGACATATCCACACCACCAAGGACAATTGCAACCGTCTCTCCAGATGAAACAACACAATTCATCCTGTATTGGGGTAAAGAACACCTCATACACACATGCCGTGGATATAAGCAACCTGCATCACACAGGTTAGGTGGGACCATCGCCACCCTGTCCACCCCAGTTGTACATGGAGATATGCACATCAACCACACTCCTCCCCTCAGCAATGGTGAGCATGTACATATTGCCTACTGATGGCAACAACAGCATCTCTCCATGAGGCATAATAACATCAATGTCTGCCGCCTACATGAACTCAGGCATGTGCTCAGAGCTCCATCACAAACTACAGTAAAACACAGACCTGCCACCATACACACAACATCCACATGGAAGATGACCACTGTCCTCCCTCTACACAGAAACAAATGGAGAATAGAGGGTTATGCAATCAAATGTCCAACATTGGGTAATAAGATAGCTCAAGGACAGGTGTGTAATGCAAGCTGATATAGCCAGGATACCTTGGGGGTTCCAGTGTAGTCTGGGTTATTTGCAAGTAATATCCACTGTTGATGTGCATTTTGACAACCGTATGAGGTCCTATGATCTTTTCCTGTTTATGTGTTCCAGGTAACATGCAGAGTGCTCGCCTACCAGCATTCTCTGTTGGAGAAATAGACATCATCACCCAATATGTGATTGGACATTATGCCCTGTCATGTGGATGGAGAGCAGAAGATGTGTGGGAGAAGACTGCCCTGTGAAACAGTGTGGTTCACAGTGTAAATTATGCTGGCCTGCGTAGCAGAACTTATGAGCATGTGCAGCATCAGGCCACCAACCTCAAATGCCATGCCCATCAATGGGCTGCTGCTGTAGTGAGGGACCGGCTAGCCACAGGTGGGGGCCCAGCCATCCAGCCCCCACTGACACCCACTGAGGAGCTCTTCACCACACTTGGGCCACACACCAAATCCACAAGCCATGATGCTGAGGGAAGCATTGTGGAGGTGGGTTGCACACACACACTGTATGAGGAGCATGCAGGTAAGGGCCCAGTGGGGATTAGTACACTAATGTATCAGACATACATGTATGTGTATTGTATCTACATGCATGTGTCAGGTCCAATTTCAGTTGTGGATGGAGTTTTCTAATGCACAGAAGTGCACATCTATGGTGAGGATAGGACATTGTGTATTATTGCGTTTAGTACTGTAGATGTGCAGACATGCTGCATCCATCCTATACCAAGGCCACATGTGTTTCTGCTGACAATAACTCCCTCTCACAACTACCTAGGACCCTCTGGTCTACATATGGGACAGCAACCTGAAGCTGGTGAGTATTACATTGTTCTGTCGTTGCCTGGCAATACCCCAGGCATGTGAAGTGTATGCAATTTACCATGCACACAACCATCAGTTAATAGCTATATTGCTTTATGTAATAGCTATATTGCTTGTTGTGCATGGTCAGTTGTGCAGAGTTTAACTGTATTGCATCACGGTGGTCACCACTGGGGCTTATCTGATGTGAATTCAACATTCCTGTAGCATACCTCACAAATTGTCAGTGCCAAGACATCTGGACAGGGGC
Source organism: Protopterus annectens (assembly GCF_019279795.1). Classification (NCBI taxonomy): domain Eukaryota; kingdom Metazoa; phylum Chordata; order Ceratodontiformes; family Protopteridae; genus Protopterus; species Protopterus annectens. The sequence continues at coordinate 1,326,314,438 of NC_056735.1, forward strand.
CAGTAAATTGTGCTGGACAAACGGCCTAAGGTAAGGTCATGCATGACACATTACTGGTATAGTGGCTATAAATTGTGTACACACCCCTCTTAAGATGCAAGGTGTTCCTGTTACATCCTAATTAGGACCACAATGTGACAGTCCACACCACTTCCAGCCTTTAATGTGACCCATAACAGGTACAGTTCACTTGTAAAACCAAGCATCTGTACTCATGTATTGCACCTACAATGCAGGCCAACTGTGAGGGTGACAGACATCCTATCAGCATGATGTTTCAGTCAGGTATAATACCTCATGCTGCCATATGTGTCACTACACTCACTGTGGCCTGTTTGGCTATAATATCACATACATGGGCATTGTTAAGGCACACAGACCACTTCTGACCACATATAGGTTTCAAACATATGGATAGTCCAGACACATCTGTACAGAGTACTGTACAATGGTTTTACCTGCTGCATGTGAGGCAGATACTGTTACCACACTATATAAAGAATTGGCAGCGTGAGGTGGTCAACAGCCGTGTATGGTATACACATCAAAATGGTATAACCCACACATGATATGATCCTCACCCACACACAGTTACCAGCATTAGGATTATAACTTCTGCCTATCTAAATAATCCTACTAGAGTGCTACACAGGTATGAGATGTGCGACAGAGCTTATACATTACCACTGCTTCCAAAGGTACTTCTGAGGTGGATGACATCAACAGGTCTACTAAATTGGAGTGAAGGGAAGTGTAAAGGGTAGTATACAGGTCAAAAATGGTATGAGCCAGACAGTACATGATTCACACACACACACACACACACACACACACACACACACACACACACACACACACACACACACACACACACACTTGCCAATACTGGGATTAGAACTCCTGCCTATCTAGGTATTCCTACTACAATGCTACACAGTTATGAGACATACCACAGAGCTAATACATTTGCACCTCTTCCAAATGTACTTCTAAGGTGGATGACATCAATAGGTCTACTAAATTGTAGTGAAGGGAAGTGTAAAGGGTAGTGCACAGGTCAAAAATGGTATAATCCAGACAGTTGATGATTCACACACACATACATACACACACTTGCCAGTACTGTGATTAGAACCACTGCCTATCTAGGTATGTTTACTACAATGTTACACAGTTACCGCATGTGCTACAGAGCTTACTAAACTTTCACATGGCCAAAGCTGCTGATAACTGCATAGCTGTGGTAAAGTATTACAGGTGGCAGACAGTCTGCCTTCTGTTCCACCCATACATCATGACAGTTCTTTCTATCTTGCACTTCAACTAGCATTATGGCTTGGCACTTCACCAGGTTATTGTCTCAAGAAGTGTGGCACACCTGTGAGCCATCAGCAGTACTCGTTCATCACAAATGTCACCCCAGTACATACTAGTTATGTCCATCCCTCCTGGCATCTTTGAAGGGCGGTTATCAGTGTTTTCAACCATTAACCTGGTGCACTTATCCATTCTGGGGCACTGTTGCAACTGCCACATGTACACAGACAACCCTCCCCGCTAAACTCCAAACACTCAGACCTGTGAGGGTTACCCATATATCACCCAATGGGGACATATGCACACTCCAGCAAAGACTGGACTAGCAGGTCAAGAGGATAAGATCAACACTTGCATTACACCATGTGGAACACGTAGCTCATTATGACACCCACTTTGACAGCCATGACATACAGTAAAAACCCACACATCCACCTTCTCAGAGGCACTCAATGGATGTCTACCCAAACAGCACAGACCAGCAAGGCAGGCACCCACTCAGTCACTGCAACATGGCACATGCCAAGGGACACATATTTAACCTACACAGTATGCCCCCAACCTAAGCCCCTAAGGCTAACCACCTTGCACAGTACAGTGATCATGGGTAGCTCAATACTGAGGCATACACATCCCACTCACTAAGTTGAATATGGAGCATTTAACAGCCAAATATCAATCACAGGCCAGCATCTAACACATGACACAGCCAGGCATGTCACTCCACAACAACTACAAGTATCACTCCATATACACGTGGGTGTGAATGACTTGCGACACACCTCCCTGGATTACATGACAGGAGTCATGATTTAACTTTCTGCTTATGTGGTCCAGGCAGGTGTGACAGTAGCCCTGGGCAGTGTACCGCTGTCACCCAGAATGATGCTGCAGTACTATCAACAGATAGTTGACTGTAACATTGGCTTATGTGCTATGTGTCATTCTCAGGGGATCCAGGACCTCTCTCCTTGGCATGTCATGATTGACAGCACCTAATGACTTGCCATGGATGTCCTACATCTGTCACCACTGGGTTGCCAGGTACTGGTTACGTGTCTTGCCACCCCTATGGTGCCTTATTAGGCAATGTTCCTAATGTTATTACCACCATAACAGCTACACATGTATGCAATCTGAGGGTCATGCTGCTCAACAGTGGACATCTAACTGTCAGGATGCAGTCACTCATAGCAGTTGGAGTGGCAGACACATGTCTGCTGTAATGGAGAGGTGGTTCACAGCAGCAGACAGCAGACCTGCAGTATCAGGCTATGATGCATTCCACAGCTGTCAGCCCCCAAACATGGATCACACCTCACCTCTACAGGTGGTGTTGTCTCCATATTCATTATGGATAGGAACACTTCAAGACTAGTATCCCATCATAATGCATTAGAGATACTTCCTGTGCAACTCCTTTCAGATAATAGTGCAACCCAGACCATAGCCTGCTATGGGTCCACATCTATGTCCCTAGACTGTCAATGCACATTCCTCAACACCCTGCCATCTCTGATGGTCCAATGCAACACTGACATAGTACGAGTCTTCAACTTCCCCTCCATCACGTGGAGAATGTAGCCAATCACCAGTACAGTAGCCCAACACTTCTGGCATTCATCATTTCCATTGCCCTAGACCAGCTCATACTGACCCCTGGTAAAGGATGCAATAACCTTGACCTGTGTTGACCACTTAAATATGGAACCGTTGCTCATCCCCAGATGTAAATCTCTGCATGGTGAGATTCACACAGGCTGTAATCAACATGGAACTCAACATGTCAGCCACAACCCCCCCCCCCACAAAGATAACCACCTGGTAAAACCTCTCCAAAGCTGACTTTGCAGCCATGAAAAGAGATGTGGATGTCTTCACTGCACCCATGGCAATGGGATGTAGCTGCATGACTGTGAAATCATACACATAGGCACTGTACAAACAGGTACATGAATGCATGGTACTAGCCAGAGCCAACAGACACCCAGACACTGTCCTCCAAACACTGGGAGACAATGTGATGGTCCCCTGCCATTAATAAAGTGTACATCAGAAAGAGGACACTGTTGCAGGGAAAGGTGGTATCCCATGACTGTTGAACTCCCTTATTAGCCTCAAACACAACATTGGATCCTGGATGGAATCCCCAACAATAATCTATGGCAGCAGAGATGTAGCAGACACTGATTACAGTCAAAACAGCCTTGACCGTTACATCAACAACCTCCACAGCATTAAACACAAGTGCTGAGAGTTACTGCCTAAAGCTAATACCTATCCTGAGACGACAGATATTGGTCACAGTCTTGGCAACACATTCAGTGCCAGGTTTACCCCTCTCTCCCCCCTCAAGTGAAGTGCTGAGTGAATGTGTTCTCACATGCTGTATCCCATTTCCATTCTGGGCATCTATGTGTCACCAGGATGTGGCCCTGCAGCAAGGCCACAGGGTATGGCAGTGTGGTGACACATCCACCATTTCATAGGCAGGGTACAGTATGTGCATGGTAATCCCCAGTCTGTAACACAGTGATTGCGTATGCCTTACAGATTATAGGGCTGAGGGTTGTACAGAGGTACATGCTGATGTACAACATCTGTTGTAGAATGGAGAATGGTACATGTTCTGGTTTGGGCACACCTCCGATTGCTAATAACCACAGCCACAAGGGATATTCATCAACCAAACACACTGTGATTACTACACACACACACACACACACACACACACACACACACACACACACACACACACACACTTGCCAGTACTGAGATCCATAGGTTCATTGCTTCACAGGTGTGTAGTAGGTGAATGGGCCTGAAGGCTCTACAAGGCTACGCCAAGAGAATACCTTGGCATCAGGCCACATGACAATAGTCCCCAGTGTGGCTCAGGAGTATAGTCACTGGAGTGCTCCCCAGGGATGGGTATTGTATTCCCCATCCATTCATTCAGGTTTCTATTGTGGGTGGCCAGTGATGTGCACAGCTTCCCATGTATGTGATCTATATACCATAACATGGACAGTGTCTAGGTTGTGCACATGTCCCACATGCATGTTCTTTGACATGTGAAAGTGTGCTTAAGGTCTCTGGGGCATGTTGTATGGACAGATTGGTATCTTCTGATGTAGCATTCCTGACCTCATTTGGTGAGACCTGGCTATGTAACTGAGATAGTGATTGCACCTGCATTGACAGTATGTTATGGGTATTCATTGGAGTTAGTGGTGTTTGTCCATACAGTGCATGTGTATAAGGCATGGTATTCCCTTTGTAGGGTATGTTTGCAGACTCTACAGTTGTTGCAGGCATCCAGTGGGGAACATGACAAAAGGGCCACTGTGCACATTGATTGGCCTAGTGAGGGGGTGGAACAGGGTGCCATGTCCTTTTACTTTCTGGATAACACACAGTCAGGAGATGTAACACATCAAAGTACTTTCTGATGTCAGTGGCACTGTTGTGGTCAACAGGCATGTTATCCACTGCAATCACACCGTGGGTACTATCTGTGAGACAATATGCAGGGGAACTACCGATATAGTGGTTGTTGCCTAGCCAAGTGTGTTTGTGTATGATACGTGGGTGGAGAGTGGTCTCTGAGTAAAAGAAGGGGCTGCCTATATTGTTCACTAATTCATACTGTCACATAGTCATTGCACATGGCACTAGATTTAGGTCTGTGGATTGCCTACACCAAACTCTATGGTGTTTGACAACTGCTGGCCTTATGTTGAGGACATATACTAGGTCCTCAACATAATAATTTAGCAAAACCCACTTGCAGTGGATCCTGTTATTACACAATCACACCAGCCCCCACACAGGATACTGATGACAGACACACACACACACACACACACACACACACACACACACACACACACACACACACACACACACTTGCCAGTACTGAGTTTCAAACCCCTCCCTAGCTATGTATTTTTACTACAGTGCACAGCATTTCTCACGCGCCACAGAGCTTATAGGATTGATGTTGTCCCAAGGTACTTCTAAGGTGAGGAACATCACCAGCCCTTGTAAATACCGGCACTGGGTGATGTAGTGGGTGAGAAACAATATTTTACCCTACTCACACATTTACATTTGCCAGGGGTGAGTTTCAAATCTCTATTTAAATATCTTTTTACACCATTATGTTATGCATTTACCACATGCATCACTGACCTTACATGGTTTAGGGTTGCCAACAGGTACTTCTAAGGTGGATGATATCTGCAGGACTGCTAAAGTCAGTCACTCAGATGTGTACTGGGTGTAAATGGGGCCAATATCTTTGAGGTATGGACATACATATGTACGCACACAAACACTTGTCAGGGATGAGATTCAAACACATACCTATGTAGTTATTAATACTATATTGTTCTGCATTTATCGCAAGTGCCATGGAGCTTACCTGTTAGAGAGCAGTGCAAAGTATCTTTGAAGGTGAGTGACATCAGCAGCAGTGTTAAATGAAGGGTAAGGGAGATTTAGTGAGTGTGAATGGCCTCAACCACATTCATCTAGAAACACACACACACACACACACACACACACACACACACACACACACACACACACACACACACACAACTTTACATTTGATTGACAAGACTGAGATTACAACTGCTACATGGATACCTATTTGTACTGTAGAGTTACACAGTTATCAAGAGCACCACTGACACTATAGGGCTGAGGGCTAAAGAAAGGTATTTCTGCAGTGAAAGACGTCAGCACATCATGTGATATAGGCCAATGGGATGTGTAGTGGGTGGGACAAGCCTCATAATGGGATTCTGTCTGTCGCTTCTGTCTTTCTCTTCCCCACGTCTCTGTGTGTGTATGTTTGACATATTATATAGTATTGGCCTTAGATATGTGTGTCTATTCCTATCCAGTGTGTGTGTGTTTGTGTGTGTGTGTGTGTGTGTGTGTGTGTGTGTGTGTGTGTGTGTGTGTGTGTGTGTGTGTGTGTGTGTGTGTGTGTGTGTGTGTGAAGTATGAATGGTGTACAATTTGGTGTGTGTACACAGACAGCTGTGAATAACCAATATCTGTAGTCCACTGTGTTGTGAGACATGGGCTTCATTTCTCTAAGTGTAGGAGCATGCCCAGTATGACCTTCTATATTGAGTGTGTGCATCCATTCCAGGGAGGGCTGGACTCCAGTTCAGGGTTTTGTGTGCTACAGCTGCACCTAACAAACTGTTTCTGAGGATATCTGTAAATAGGTTGCCAATATGGAGACACAATGGGCTTAACATACAGGGGATACTGTAACTATTGTTGTCTGTACTGCTTGTGTAACATGTTTGGTTGTAGCATAGATATTCTGACATATGTACTGTTTTACACTGTGGTGTGTCATGTCATCAACTACTGACAGTTATCATTCTTTGCTCATAGTTATTTACTGGGAAATACAAGATGAATGAAGCTGAGACCAATACACTGAGGCATATAAACTATACATTCTGGCACACACCTGCCATTGTGGAGGGATAGCTACAGACAATAGATTGCTGGTTCTGTGTAAATGGTCCAGCACCTTGTTAGTATGCTGACTGGGGTTCCCCTCCTTGTGCTTTTCGCAATATCATGGAATGGCCATATCCTGCTGGGGCCATACCTCTCAGCTGTACGGATACATCCAGGTTATCCAGAGACAGGACTCATATATCTGGTCAGTCTACCTTCACATTGTGGTTTACAAGTGGTTTTGTGGCTATTCGTTCATGAGTTTGCAGTTGGGAGTAGTATGAGTGGACATTTGAGTTTCAGACTTTACATACTCCATGACATTCATGCTTTTACACCTCTCCATCTGTTTTTCTTTCCTTCACCTAACATTATGTAAGCAATATCTCAGAGGTATCCCTATAGTTGGGCCTTTATCCTAGTAGTATTTATGGACTGATGCACAGTCCTTGCAGTAGGACATGGGGAGTCATGCTGCTGGAATTTGTCAACATGGCCTTGCATTTTATTTTCTGTTTACTGTTAGGTTGTTAGTTGGGACCCCGTGACATTCCGTACATTGGCACTATGGGTGAGGCATGGGCCTTTACCAGAGGACTGTAAGCCATTTGAGAGTGCTACAGGCCATCTGTTACTACATTTCTACATGGGATTGTGTGGGGGGGAGCACACCTGCAGACTTTAACATTTGAAATGACTGTACTCGTATTTCAGTTACTTTGTTGGCTTCCATTTCATATTGTATTGTGACCTCTCATGCAGACAAGAGGCATATCAGTAGAGTACGCATGTTAGATCTTAATAGCATATATTTCAGTTTCAGACTTTTTACCCTTCAGAAATGGAATGCACCTGCCAGACCTGTTTTAGTATGTCTGTGTATGTCTGGTGGGGGGCTGTTCACCATTGCTATCATTTGGAAGCCTTAGCCCAGCCTTTCTTCATGGTCATCTACACCTGTCCTGCTGGGTGAGGCTGGTGGTGGATATGTGACACTCATTGACATCCATGTGTGTGACCTATTGACAGTCACAATTCTTTGGGCCATCACATGTATTGCAGTGGGGTTGTCATCTTGTGTAGTGCTGCCTAGTATGTTGACACCAGTATTTGTTATGAATTTCCTGCTGTCCCATAATAGCTGTCTGCTGCTATCCCATTCAGCAACCCAATTCCCTTGCACATTTGCATCCATATCATACATACATGTATGGGAACATACTACTCCATTCAGTAATTGATCGGAAGAGTGACTTACCTTGTTGCTGGGCCAGTATTGAGGACAGTGCTGGAGGGCTGACTATGTTGGATGCACATAGTACACTCCCTGTACATGGAAAAGGTCAGGCAATGTCATGTTTAGCATCCTTTTTACTGCATGTGCAAATTGGAGAGAGGTATCAGTCCCTGTGTCCCTACAGTGTCAGTGTGTGTGCTATGCGTTGCCTCTTTGCCAAGGCCTGGGAATATTGTGCAAACTTCTACCTACAGGGGCAGGCTCAAGATGTTCCTCCTCCGATTCCCTCTATACCTGTGCTGGCCTTGACAATGGTGGGGGGCTGTGTGGCCCTGCCCCATGCTGTTCCTGCTGCAGCTGTTTCCACAGGATCATATTGTGTAGCATGGCACATATTATGAACATTTGTGTACATGTAGCTGGAGAGTACTGCAAGGCTCCACTGGATATGTCAAGGCAGCGGAACCATGACTTGAGCATCCCAAACACATGCTCTACAATGATCCTGGTTTGTGCGTGTGCTTCATTGTGTTCTTGTTCGGGTGTGTGTGCATTTCTGATGGGTGTCATCAGCCACGGGTCCAGTGCATAGCCAGCATACCCCACTAGATGGCCATATGGGATGTCCCCCTTGGCAAACACCTGATACAGCTGTGAGCAATGCCAGATGTTGGAGTCATGATAGCTTCCAGGGCTGCCAGCACATACATTCATGATAATGCCCTGGGCATCGCACATAACCTGACAGTTGATGGAGGGGAAGCCCTTGCGGTTTATGTAGATCCTGCCCCACTCACCAGGGGGTGCTTTGATGTGGATGTGCGTGCAGTCTATAGCACCAACTACCACAGGGTATTCTGCTATTTGGTGGAAGAGATGCATATTTGTGGTCAGCACCTCACGGGCGGTGGGGAATATATGTGCTCATTGGCATATTGTGTCATGGCATCCAGAGACTGGTGGAGTACCCTGGATGCTGATGCATATGAGACCCCCATGATATCCCCAGTTGGTCTTTGGAAGGTACCTGTGACATGTATTCTTAAGCCTAGACATACCTTGGTATCCACTGGGATGGTTTCCCCTCTATTAGTTCTGTGTGTAAGGCATGGCCGGCACAGCTCAATGATTTGCTGTAGAATGTCCCTGTCCACCCTATAGCACTCTAATATCTCCAGCTCATGTAGGCCATGGTAGGTTACCCTGGGTCTGTACAGTCTTACGCATTCTCCTCCTCACCACTCTCAGTCTCTAGCACATATTGATGGAGTAAAGCAGCAGCAGCCTCTAACATTTTTAATTAGTTTTACCAGTTATAAATCCCCCATCTGTATATACCGGTGGTGTAGAGTTTGTGGGGAAAAAAACAGTCTGTAGGGTGTTTGCATAGTTTATATTAGTGTGCTGGGCTACTGCATGTGTAATTGGCTGATTCTGATACATTCCACCTGCCAGCTATGCTAGTTCTCCTTGATTGCCTTCCAGCTGCTGTTCCCCCTTCCCAGTTCCTCCCTATTTAAGCCCCAAGGCGCCCCACACATACCCTGTGCTCAAATGTAAACAGTGCTGCCATTTCCTCTTTTTTTCTTTTTTTTTTTTTGTTTGTTTAAAACCCAGTGCGTGGCATGCACACCCATTTAGGCTATGTACACACTGCTCAGGCACATCTGGCACACCCTCTTCCTTACCTGTGCTTACCTAAGTGCAAACACAGGCTACAGAGCTCCAATAAGCTTACAACAAGCATGACACACCCTCTTATGAAGTCACTCAGCTCTTATACTTTCACTGTTGTAGTGCTGCTCCTACACAGTTAGGTACAAGCTGACACTTTGAGGAAATCTGTGATTCAGCATAAAACCCCTCATTTGCATACCCCAGTGTGTAAGTCATTAGTTACTGCACTTAGACCCTTTCCCCTTGACAACCAGTGCTCCCTGGTATTGTTTGCATTCTGCATGCCATTGAGTATAATGGCAAAATGCAGAATCATCTTAAAATTGAATTTTCTCTTTTTTTTTCGCCACAATCCCGTTTGTGTGCCTCTGCCCTAAGCTTAAATGGCTGTGATCAGACAAAAAAAAATGTTTAATTTTATAAAAAAATAAACTATTATTAATGCCAGTGGTCTTATATTTGCCCTTTAGCACATGTGTTTAACTGTAATACATGCTTTCCATGAGCTGTCCTGCCTCCATTTGTTCAGATGCAGAAATGTATTCATTTAACTGAATACATTTCTGTTCTGACACTGTTCCTGCACGGATTCCAGCCAGCTTTGTGGATTACAAAATCACCTCATTTGCATGTTTTTTACCAGCAAATGAGGTGATTTGCATCCCACATGGCTTTCCATGCAGGAACAGTGAAGGGCAGCTCGTGCACGTGTGAACAGCACTTTCCTGGATTGCTCAGCAGCCATTTTCCATGCAGGAGCTCCTACACTGTTCCTGCATGGAAACTGGCTGTTCATGAATACCGGGTTTGATTGGTTATGTCTAATAGAAAAACAAAATAAAAATGCTTTGAAAAAAAAAAAGAAAATCAGTGTTTCTGTCTGGGTTTTCCAGTGCCATGAGTAGGAGAAAGAAGAACCACACTACCACACTAACTTTGAAACTTTTTTTGGTTTTGTTTTTTTCTGTTTTTTGTCTTATCTAGGACATTAGAAATCAAGGGAAAGAATGAGAAGCTATACAGCAGGCATGGTTCCCAAGTTATGGGGAAGTTTTTTGATTGCCCAAGCTCCTCTGCATTGTGCAGTTAGCAGGACAGGGAAAGGTGATAATTTTTCTACAGGCCAGCCTTCACTGCCTCTATTTTTTCACTACATCAAGGCGCAATTTTTTGTGTAACTTCCTCTCATGCTGCATTGTTGGGTTTCTGTGAAAAACATACCAGCAAAGGCCAAACAGGAAAACATACAATATCACCAATTCAACTGAGCTCAGCGTCCAAGAACCAACAGGCAGAGTAGAGTTTTTCACAATATTTATTTCTTCGTCTGGTACCTCGGCATTTCACCTACCGAAGGGTTTCTGTACATGTGGTCTGCTACCACATTCTGATTGTTTGGAGTGTTCACTTCTTCTTGATTGGGGTTTATGAATGGGATCTTCTTTTTAAAGTGTGAAACCGATGGATTTTATTTGAAGTCTGGTATTGGGAAGCTTGGGAATAGTTGCTAAAATATATTTGAATGCCTTCCTACTTGCTGGATAAAAAGGTTCATGAAGCTATTTTGTTTTGTGGAAGAGATATCATTGAGGCTACTACATGCAGGATAGATCACATACATTCTTGAAGGGGGATGGACAAAGGATTGATTTCTAGAAATTTATGGAAATGCCCTGAAATTGCAGATATTTAGCAGTGTACCTGAGGGCTTTCAGAAGTTCCTTCTGGGAAGATATTTATAGCAGCAGTCAACTAGGTAGGAGTAAGGGTAAATGTGGATGCCCTTGATTCTTAAATGTGCACAAACTGGACATGTGCACTTGTTCAGAACTCTATACCTGTAGAGAGGCCAAAGGCAGGGAGGCAAACTGAACTTGTCAGTCTATCCACATCCATTCACACTCTCCCTTTTCCCATTTTTGCACATGGGGTTGAGGTGTCACATCAACAGTGACCATTATCTATAGTCAGTGTTCACACTGCTGGAGTGCCTAGCCCTGCTGCAGTCATTCTTCTGTACAACACATGCATACACACTCATGCCTGTGGCCAATTTAGAGTGTCTAATGCACTCTACTGCATATCCTTGGAATGTACAAGAAACTGGAGTACTTGTGCCAAAATGTGACTCTCTCTCTGAAAACTGAAGAAATCATCTGTACCTTCAGTGATTGTGAATGTGGAGGTAACCATCCTTTCTGTCCACTGTAATTATTCTGAAGAAAGACAAAGGAAGTGTAGGAATCAGAAAAAAAACATAAATGAACAAGAAAATAAATAAATTTATTACTGCTATTGTTATCATTTGTATTGTTACTGTATGATGTCATTAGCATTGTATGCAGACTGCCTTTGTTACTGTGTCTTGACTGCATTTATTAGTTCTGCCTTCATATTGTTGTGTATTAATCTTGCCAATATCCTGGCAAATCATGTAAAGGCATGTGACAAAAATACTGAAAACAGAGAACATGAAGCTGTACCATTTAAAAAATGTGTCCTGGCCTCAGCAAAGGACATGCAATTACGATTGCTTTTTAAGTAAAGTGCCCTGTGCGATGTTCAGAAACAAACATACAACATGAGCCTAAAACACAGGGGTCCATCTGCTAAAAGTCTGCCTAACATATAACTTGAGTACCTGTCTTCAGCACAGACCAAAAGGTGCAATCAACAAATAAAACCACTAAGCTGATACATGAAACTACCGTATTTCCCCAAAAATAAGACCGGGTCTTATACTCTTTCACCTGCCGAAATACGCATTAGGACTTATTATCAAGGGATGCCTTATTTACCCCCCCCATACAACAATCTACATTTATTCATTTATTCATGTACAAAAATTGACATTTATTCATGCACACAAATCGACATTTATTCATGTACAAAAATCGACATTTATTCATGTACACAAATGGACATTTATTTGGTACTTTTCTGTTATTGGACAACAGTTCTAAGTAACACGTTAACAGTTGTGTGAGAATTCTACATAAACAGTCCAAGAAATATTTCAACTTCAGAATATCTACACCTTGGCTTTCACAGTGCAATATTTCATGCTTAACAGAAAGTGTAGAAAAATCTCAATACGTGTGTATTGGAGGAGGGGAATAAAACTGAAAGCAGAAGCAATCCATTCTGTTGACGCGATAATGAAAAGTTATTCAAATACAGTCATGTCATCTTCTTCTGGAACATTTTCATAATTGTCCAACCCCTGAATTCCAGCCTGAGTTTCTTGTGCCTCCATTTTCTGTAGAACCATTGGCCCCAATCTGTCATGCCTAGCAATAGAGCTCTCCTTAAATGAGCACTGCTTGCCCAAGTAGCCTGCTTGTAGTGCATTGGTAACACAGCTGTCAGTGATTTTATCCCATGAATTTTTCATCCAAGTCACGACCTCTTGCAGGCTAGGCTTCACAAAGTTTTCATGCTGACTTCTCTCCATTCTATTTTCAATGTAGTCATTGAGTTCCATGTGCAAATAATCCTTGAATGGCTTGTTTATTGCAATATCAAGAGTCTGGAGATAGGCAGTCATTCCTGCTGAAATCATTATTTGATCTATTCTTCTCCATGCAAGGAATTTCTTCATGTCTTTAACACAGTGAGTGCTGGCTGAATCCCAGAATAGAAGACCTCTTTCACCACCTCGCAAAACAAGTGGCAGCATTACATCGACCCACTTCCTTATAACTGCTTGTGTGCATCAGGCTTTTTCGGTTTCAAGAACATAAATGCCTGAAACACGTTCAATCTTATCTTTTTTGCCCTTACTAATGATTAGAGGTGGGGTTTTCTTTCCATTTAGATGAATTGCCAAAATACAGGTAACACGTGCACTCTCGTAAGCAGTGGATGGAATGTAGATCGATGAGACACCCCTCTGATCAATTGCTGTTTGAGATCCTTGGCCCATAAACACTGCAGTCTCATCCATAGCAATCATGTTGGAGAGTTGGTATTTAGAAAATTTGATACTATCAACATAGGAGTTGAACGCATGTGCACATTTAATAATGTCAGTATTTTCCAGCTTGAACAGTGTTGTTGATCTTCTTAGAGACAGTTCATATCGCTGAAGGAAGCCATCCAGCCAATGTTGTGATGCTTTGAATTCTTCTGGGGATATTTCTAACTGTGGCACCATAGCAAGGGCAAATGCTTGAATATCAGGGGTCCTGTCAGAAGTACGAAGAAGCATTATGTTGAATGCATCTTCGTCGAACTGTAAATGTCGAAAACGCAAAATGACAAAGCGGCTTTTAAGCAAATTCTTTCCCTGGGAAAGAAGTCGCTTGGCCGCTTCCATCACTTTGCCATTTTCGGCACTGTAGTGCGATCTCGGAGTTGGTATATTTAAGTAGTGGGGTGGGGGGGCACAGACCTCCACATGGGGGGTGTGGGGCAAAGCCCCCCACTTAAAATAGTGTTTAGTGTGTTCTTTTGTTTTTTTTGGGAAAAAATTCGCTGTTTTGGCTGTTCGCTCTTTTTTGTTTTTGTTCTTTTGTGGTCGATATAACAGCGTTCGATCTTTTGATTGTTCGCTGTAATAACATAGACCCGAATATCAACCCTGCACACAACCAAAGCCTTTGCTCTCCTGTTAGCAATTCATTCACAGATGATGTCTTCCAGCTCAGGAAATAATGGTTGCTGACCTGATCCACACTTGCACTTCTTAGCATTTCCCACATTGGCCTGTTGACTGAGGTTATCGTACGCTGCACACCATTTTCAGACCATTCAGAGATCTAACTTCTTCTCTTTGCAGAAAGCCATCAGATTCTTTCCACAGGAGTCCTCCATGATTCCTTTCTTGTACTCAATGGAATAGCTCTTTCTTTCTGCACTCATCTTGTCTGGGGGGTGTTAATTGAAGACTTACGAGATCAGAGTGGCAACACAAAATGGCGACAGTTAAGAAGACACAACCACAGCCATTTGTTATCAAGTGCTCGTGCTTTACGCACGTTGTCTGTACTTTGACCAATCAAAGTACACCTGCCAGTGTTTATGGGCCAAGGATGTCAACCGTCAAGTGTGAGTGATGATCAGGGTTACAGTAAGAATCATTGAGGACTCCCAGGGAAAGAATCTTATGACTTTCTGCAAAGGGAAGAACTTGGGTGTCCAAATGATCCAAAAATGATGAGCAGAGTACGATAACCACAGTCAATGGGTGTCAATAATTTTTATTTATTTATTTATTTATTTAAATATTTATTTAAATAAAAAAATTTATTTAAATTTGTTGACCGGAGTGTCCGACTGGACGTGGGTCCATTTTCAGCGGAGGCCCGGGGAGAAAAATTATTTTATAATTCAACATGTCCTTCATGTGTTGTTGACTGTCTTAACTGGGGCTTATTTTTGGGTAGGGCTTATATCATGACCACCCTGGAAAACCATGCTAGGCCTTATTCTCTGGTTAGGTCTTATTTATGAAGAAATACGATATATACTGTCCTGCTTTTTGGACATTAAGGTGTCAAGAGGTTAGAAAGGAGTGATAAACTCATAGGATATAAAGAATTTCCTCCTCTTTCTGGATATGTTGTTAATCCCAGATGACCTCAGTGATCACTCCCTCACTTATATTATTAGGCAAAAAAACAGTACTACTGTCCCCATCCAAGTCAGATAGTAAGAAATATTTTGACCTCAACCAGTATCAAAATGAACTCACACTAGTCAACTGGTCACCTCTTAAATCTCTCCCAATAGATGAAGCAGTTAGTCACTTTAATAATACTTTTCTCACTATCCCCAATTCTATGTCAAATCTAAACAGCCCAATGGCTCTCAAATAACACTAAGAAACTTATCTTAAGTAGGAATAAAGTCTGGGCTAAATGACAAAAGCCTAACTGATAATGTAAAAAAGCCATCATACAAGATAAAAGAACTTCTATACTCAGCTTCAGCAATCTTCACCACACCAACCACATAAATTTTTGGTCCTCTATCAATAAACTATTATCCCCACCAAACCCATCTGGCTCTGACTGCCTTACAAACAGCTAATGCCTTTAACACTTTCTTCACTTCAACCTAGCTAATCAACAAAACCCAGATACCTCCATTAAACCCATACCCACTTCTCAAATATTGTCCTTAATAAACTAAAACCCCTCTGCTGACCGATTACCAGCAGAATAACTAGGTGCAAAGCCTTAGCATACCCCATCTCTATACTTAAAGTACAATTCCATCAGTCTGGAAAATCTCTTATATTATCCCTCTTTTAAAGGAGGTGACTCTACTCTATAGCATTACTATCTCCGATTGCAAAAACAAACAGTTACTAAATCACCTACTAGACCATAAACCCAACATGGGTTTCGACCATACCATAGTACTAGCACAGCCTTACTATCCTTCACAATTAACAAAAAATACTCCTTCTTCAGCATTCTCAATCACCAGCTTCTTCTCCATCGTTTAAAATCTTTCTCTAGATAACCATTATCCTGGTTCTCATCTTACCTAAACAAGCAGTTCTATGGGACAACCAACTCTCTGATCTTCTCCCCCACTATAGGAGTCCCTCAGGGCTCTATCATTTGAACTTCATCTAGCTACTCCACAAACAACTTCAATATGCAGATGACACTACCATCATTTGCTCAGCCTCTCAGAACTTCACTCTCTCACACAAAAACCTTCTCAACTATAGAACAATGGTTCTCTAATCATTGTCTTCTCTCCTGCTCTTTTCACCCACCCACTTGTCTTCCTCTTACATCCGATAATGGGACCATTATCTCTCTGATAAACAACAAATTGACAATCAATTAAAATTTGACAATCATATTAATCTTACAATAAAATCTCAACAGAAACCCTGAAGCCAAAATTACAATAGCTAGAACCCACTTAATCTCAACCCTTTATATGCTTCCTCCATATACACAAATCTTAACATAATCTTAAAAACCCATATAGAACTCATCATTGTTTTAAATCTCAAGAAGCTAGGGTGGCTTGAACTACCACACCTCATGCAATACTATCAACTCACTACTACATCACCCTGACAATATAACAATCCCACCAACAAAATACTGGTCCAAAAAATTCAGCAGGTGACTCCACATTCTCCAACTCAATTGGCAAAATATGGAACAAGTTACCACAAGACCTTACATCCCTAACTTCACTCTCCCTATTTCAAACTAAACTAAATTCTTTCTAAATAACCATTGGCTCTGTTCTGGTTAGCTCTCTTTTTTTCCCATCTTTATCTCTACTCAAAAGTTTATACAACTTGTTTTAAGATTTATTGCATATTTTTTTTGTTTTCCTATTATTGTATATTGATGTATATCTTGACATTGTTTAGTAGTATGTAGTGGAGCCCTCCACTAAACAAATGTAAAATAAATAAAATAAAATAATGTTCTGTGGTAAGATAAACAGATAAGGCAAAATCTGGACTTCTTCAAGTGAGTAGACAGAACAAAGAAATTCCAAAACCTTTTCTGCCCTAGAAATATATGTATTGCAGTGTAATTGAACCCAGACAATCATTCTGAGTCATTTTTGGGTTCAGTCAGTCTGTGGAGCCAGAGACTCTTGGTCACACAGGCAGGCAGATTTTGAGAATAGTCAGAGACTTTAGACTTTTGCAGACTTTCAGATTTTCATCTTTTTGTTCCAGTCATAAATGTCTGCTGTTTGCTGCCAGCTATCCAAAAGACAGACAGACAGTAAAAGGGCCCTGCTGAAAGATTGGCATAGCTTTCTACATACTGGAAAAGGAAGCACAGACTGTAATGTTGCATTCTTCTAGTTCTGGGACTGGAAAATCAAAATGGCAAATTCATTCTCAGTGAGAAAAAGTGGAGTATGTCAGACAGGGGCATTTAACCAGGACTCCCTACAACTGAACTAAAATTTAGCATACAAGATGAGCCCGTATCTAATGCGAGGAATAATCATCAGTTTTAGAGAATGCAGAACTATTTTACAGTGCCATCAAGGATCAAAAGACTTGACTGGACACTGACTAACTTGTATGTTGCATGGCTTACCATACTGTGAGGAACTAAGTCATTTCATGTTTGTCTGACTTTCATGCTGTACAACAAGTTAATTGTTACTGATTGATGATAACTCAAAATTAAGTAAATAATTTATTTCTTCAGTGCTACTAAGTTATGTTTTTATAAAAATCATCTTGGCATATGTTAGCTGTTTTAATTTTGGCTTGATCGCCACCTAGAACAATCTAATTTGGAAAGAGGACAAGTAAGTGTTAAGCCATTTTATTCTTAAACCAAATGCATTGGTTACAATATAAGGTATTACATTCCAGCCTAATTGTCCTAATAGAAGAGATACAAAATAAACCTTTTTATTTTCTTTATCCTCAAGAATTTGTTGATTTTTTTTTTTGGACAAGGCATACTGCCTCTGAAATGCAGAGAAGATAAGCGGTGGTGATAAAGGCAGAATTCATTCATAGGTGGATTGTGTCTCTGACAGGAGCAGGAGTTCTGACACTCATCTGTGTCCTTACTTCTGTCCTGTTTTGGAAAACGTAATGCGTCACTTTTTTTTAATTGTTTCATTCCCTTAAACTATTTAACCATACTCTATCTTCTGTAAAAGGATTATTTTGGGAACGGATATAGTTACTACATTAACTGGCAGTAAGGGTTGAAAGAACTGCCTCTCTGAAATAATGGTCATGTTCTGCTTCTCTAGTTTCTTAAATGTTTTCTGGTAAAGGAGTGCCAGACAGGAGCACTTTATAACAGGACTTACAGGCATTGTTTCCTCATATTTTCTGGTAGGGGCTGGATGTCCAGGCATGACTGCAGTCCTGGTACAGGTGCCAAGCAGATCATAAACCCAGTTTCTGATATTTGCCAATTGTTCTTGTGGGCAGAGGTAGTGATATAATCTATTCTCTGAAGCTCAAGCAAACCTTGGTAAACAGTTCTGATTCCAAAAAACACTCCATAAAAATAATGGCACCAGCAACAACAGAAACACTTGTGGTTCTTATATTTTTATTGTTCATAAATTTAGCGCTTCCATCTTACTAGAAGAATTCATCAAAATAAAAACATTCTTTGTTTGCATTTAATTTATGCCAACCATTAACACAACTAAGACCAATCATTGGATAATAGATTTACATCATTTCCTGCCTAAATACAGTTCTGACTTCATTCATCTAGTTTGATAAAAAATATTTGCATTAAATTATATAATATTAAAAACACAGTTAAAAAATCAATTTCACAAGTTCTTTACAGTTTGCTTTTGCTTTTTAAATCCTTTTCCTTTTAAAATAAAAGTTTTTCTATTTATTTGATATTCACAGGTTCCCTCATAGTTTGTGTGCTGTCATTTTTAACACAGGACTAAATTAAAGTTGCCAGTTGAGCCCCAGGGGTCCCTGCGTTCGAACGCAGTTGCCACAATAATTCACGGTACTCCAGAAGTTTCTGATTGTCCACCCTTGGGCTTCGGTTCAACTTGCTTTAACACCATTTTCACTTTCCTTCAAATGCTTATAAAGGTCCATCAGTTTCAATGCATTTAGAAATGTCATAGTGATGTTCATAGACCCTATTTTGTTAACTGTCTCTCTGTCTTCCCCACATAGTAAGAAAAACAAACTATCTCTTCTGAGACCCTGATGGAATGTGTAGTGCCTCTATCATGGCCCTACCAATATGTTCTCTGGCACCTACTCACACACCATCGGGGAAGTGTGGACAGCAGACCTCTTCTGAGGACCTCTACTAACACCCCTATGTGGTACTTCACCCTCATGATGGCTACAGGGAGACTCTGCCATCTCTGCAATTGGAGTATTAATTCTACCCTGATCAACTGTGTCACCCTTAGCCTGTCCTGTGTCTGATGGCTCAATGTTGTGGGTATGTGTAGGCATACTAACTATACTCAAATTCTGAGCAGGGGATGTGGGGACACAACTTCAGTGTCAGACTGACCTTCTGCATCCAAGGACTGTTCATCTTCATCACTGCCATCATTATCAGAGGCTACCAATACTCTAACGCCAGGCATTAGGAGGTCCACAGTGCCAGTGGCAGGCTCACCTGTGATAACAAGCAATAAACTCAAGACAGAAAGAAATAGAAGAAGAAATTATCAAACTTATAAAACGTAAAAGTGAAGTTAAGCAATAATAGATGCAAGTGCAATTTAAAAAAAAATTAACAGAGTCTTAAATCAACTTTAATTAAAATAATAAATAAAGGAGCACCTTACCATTTGCAGGTGTTTGTGGAAAAGCAGTACCAGATGTGCATAGACAGAAAAAAATGGAGATGGAAGAGGGATGATAATGCAAATGACACAATAAACATCAGCTATATCTGCATATTAATGACGAGCTTATTCTTTTCTCCAGGTTTCCTTCTATTATATTTTTGTTGGACTTGATTAGTCCCCTGAGTTGCTTGTTGAGACTAATGAGGGAGATCTTTTTCTTTTGGGTATAATCCTTCCTATTTTTGAACAGGATTTTCTTTCTCTTGTTGTACATCCTGTTTTAATTGTGAGTTCACCAAGGAGACTTGGTTTTGGAGAATGTCCTAAGTTTATTTTGGTTTAGTACTTCTTGTATGCAGTTATTTCCATACTTGTACAGGGTTTCTGTAAACACTTCTGCATATGCCACCATGTTCTCTGAGTTTGGCGGGACTTGGAATTTGGCTATCTCTTCACTTAATAGGAGGTAGTTAGCTGAAGACAAGTTCTTAAAGGTTCTGGGGTTTGCTGGGAGTTCAGCCTTTATACTTATTTCAAGGGTGACTACTTTGTGATCTGGTCTGACCAGTGAATATGTTACATGGGGGGATGCAATGTTCCCTCATATTTGTGAGAACCAGATCCAGGATATTTGCACTCCTACTAGGTGTGCAGACTACATGTTCCAGGGTATTTCCATTGCCAAAATCCAGGAACCGCTGAGCCTGCATGTTAGTAGTTTCGTATGTATCCCAGTTTATGGTGGGATAGTTGAAATCACCCATGAATATGGTGTTGGCCTTAATTGTGAGTGACTCCAGTACATTCTAGTACATGATATGTTTATCCTGGGTCATAGACAGGGACCTTTAACTAGCAAGGATATGTCATGGGACTTTACCTAAAGTTGGTTGGACATGATGCAGCTCATAAATGTCATACTGTTTGAACGATCCTGAGGTTTGCTTACTTTTTATGTAGATTGATACACTTCCACCTCTTGTCCCTTCTTGTGCAGTAGATGATCTAAATGTCTGGAAGGCATTATAGCCTTGCAGTACTGGGGTGCCTTCCACAGCTTTAAACCATGTCTCAGTAACTGCACACATGTAAACACTCTTCAGGTTAAGAAGCACCTCCAGGGAGTGAAGCTTCTTACTGAGACTCCTATCATTGAGCAGTAACACCTTTAGTTTATCTTGTCTAAAATTAACAATGCTGGAAGGCTTATCAGACTGGCATTGCCTAAAAAAGGCTTTGGTGATAATGTCACTGGCCTGGTGTCTGACTTGGATGTAATCACACCCATGGTCTCTCACAGAATTGACATCATCGACCACCTGTAGAAAGATATGGTCACTGAAGGATTTGTTGGCTTTGACTCTAATATGTTTGAGCCATGTCAATGGACTGGCTGGACTATCACCATAGTTTCAGCATCTGAGAATGGCAGTTTATGAGGGACAGATTTCTTGGGAGTCATATTTCTGTATGTGATGAAAAATAAAAGCAACAAATATGTTTCAGAAACTTAAGCAAAGTGACTGACCACAAAAGCAATATGAATGTATGCAAGCATCATGAACATCAATTAAACATATTCCTCCCTGCGACTACACACAAGTAATACATAACTTTAAAAACCTCAACCAAAACAAAAAAAAGAAAGAAAGGAAAAAAAAATTAAAAGCAATGACAAAATGCTTTAAGGATGACAAGAATGTTCAAGTCTGTAATACATAGCAGCATTTGCAAAATATATGAATTAAAATGCAGGATGTTAAACATGCTTACCTTTTGAAATATTCTTTGAATAATGCCAGGTATATATCACAGGCTTAACATATTTCTTGGACAACAATGTAACCTTGCCATTGTTACTAGTCCTAAAACAATTTTTGTAATGGCCTGTACATTGTTGGAACTATCCCTACAAGGGAAAGACATAAGGTGGGACTTGTCCTGGATGGAATGTTATTGTATTGCAGAACAATTGCACTTCCATCTAGTCTAATCCTTCATTCTCTCCTCTAGTCAGTGAGGCATTGTATCAGTCCAATGGCTCTCCCCTTCCCCTGTTTCCTCTAATTTTACAGCCAAGGCACTAAATCTAGCTTTTTATCTTAACCAGTGGGTAGCCTTATTAATGTTTTTGGTGTTTTTACTCCTCTCTGACCTTTTATCTGATACCCTCCATTATGTAAAATGATGCATCAGCCCATCTTTCTCTTCTTTATCATTCCAGAACAACTTATGCCAAGCGACCTCCATATCCCATCTTTCTTTTTACTTAGATATCATTTCTGTGGCATCAGCAATGTCCCCCTCCATCTCCTGCATCACTGCTTGCATCTCCTCCATCTTACTATCCAGAATTCTTGCACTGCAGACAAAGACTATCAAGCCACAGTCCCATATACCCTTATTTATTAGTCCTCTGTGTCCTGCACTTTGTTTTCTACTTTCTAGCTTCTACCTGAACACCTGCAACATCTCTTTTAATCATATCAATCTTCTTCTCTTGTTTCATCATTAGTTAAAGGTATGATCATTGAGCAATACCTTTCCAACTCAGTACTAAGCACTGTTGTCCTTTCTTAGCCAAGAAGGTTAGTATCATTGAGAAGTACCTTTCCAACTCAGTCTACTAAGCCTGTTGTCCTTCTAAAATGTTCTTAG
>NC_056735.1:1326337582-1326477582 GCF_019279795.1 Protopterus annectens
TTAGGATAAAGAAAGAAACAAGTGCTTTATACATTAATACTTTTGACTTCAGTAGATTTGAAGTCTTCTTAAGACACTTAGTCTTGCTGGCTGGATTCTGCTAAAATCAAAGTCTGGTTATATTTGCATTCACAGTCTGTTGCATACAGAAACTTGCAGAATATACACTGATGAGAAAATATACTTTGCAGCACCTGTCTTTAAGAGCAGTAACCAATAAATTTTATAATAAACCAAACGTACTTCTGTTACAGCTTAAAGTACTGTTCCACTTTACTTCTCATATAGTACAGATGATGTGAGAGATATAACATTTACCACAGGACAAATGTGTCCCTACCAATACCCCCAACATAACTGGATTAATACAGATCTTTATATACAATTTTAGTCATGCACATGCATATACATTTCCTCTTGGTATTCTATTTTGGAGAATTGCTCATCCTGTAGAAACAATACTAATTGTTGCAGATGCTGATGCAAACTGCTGACTTGATATTATTTTTCAGCTTCCTTGTTTAACAATGTCTTGTCACATTTTTGCTGAATTTATAAGAGGCCAGCTTTTCTGACAGTGTGAACATCCTGTATTCTATTTGGATCTTTGTATAAGAACATCTGTTCTTGTGCCAATGTTGATGGCCTGTTGTCCATTCTTTTTATATGCAGAAAAACATGTTTCTTTAAGGAAAACACATTGTCACAGTGTTCTTTAAAAGCAGATTTTGCATTTTTGCTCTTGCATACATCCTTTTTTAAGGAAAAAATGTCCATTCAGCAGATTCCTTATTTTCCAAGCCACGATCATTTAGTATGGACGCTGATCACATATTACTAAACTCTGTTTCTGCATTTAAGCAAGCTTTATTTTATATCTAATTCATGTTGCATATTTGTAACAGAATTACTTTCAACCTTAAAACCCTGTTGAGCATAATCTTACAGTGTGGACGTACTGGTTAGGGTGGGGTAGGTGAGTTAGGGTTAGGAAGTGGGTAAGGTAAGTGTGCGATAGGGACCTTAGGGTTAGGGCTGGGTTAAGGTAAGTGGGTAGCTAGTAATGTATGTCTGGTTTAGTGTAGGGTTTCGTGAAGTGTATGTGTGTGGATTATTTATTTTGGTGTGCTTGAGTTGTGTGTATGTTTGTCGGAACAACAATTTTTTTTCCCTGGGAAAAAATTCACTATTCTGACTGTTCGGTTTTCTGGTGTTTTGACTGAATGGGTTCGATATTATAACATTCAAAGTTTTTAGACTTCGATGTTATAATATAGACCTGTCCCCCACACCCCCCCTACTTAAATATACTAACTCCAAGGTTGCACTACACAGACAAACACACGAAAATAGTACCATACATGCTACATTCCACTCGCACACACACATCACAGTAACAAAACACACTGACACACACTAAAGCCCCTAAACAAAACCCTTAAACATAAATACTTGCCTGAACTTTCAGCTATCCATGTACAGAGCACAACACCAGAAGCACTACTTCAACATCTCCGTACTGCGGGATTTTGAAATACATGCTTCTGGGATTTCAGAATTTTGAGCTTTCGGCTTTATAATCTCGGGATTCTGATATAAAACTGTTCACCGTATTCCTGAAATCTACACTATACAGATACCTCTAATGGCCTTTACTGATGACTTAAATCTCTATTTTATCTTGCCTAATACTGACTTACCAAACATTTTACAATCTATTGATACCTTTTCTAAATTTTCTAACTATAAACTAAATATGGGCAAATCTTCTATCTCTCCTTTAAACCTAAACTATATTTTGATTATCTACTCTCCTGATACAGAAATTAAGATAAGATACTCATTTAAATATACGGGTATAAACTTTTACCATGACCTTACCCTATATTACAGAGATATTCTAATGAAATTATGGACTACAGTAAAACAGGATATTCTTAGATGGAATAAACTTAATTTACCTTTCTTATCTAAAGTCACCATAATCAAATTGAATATTCTCCTCAGATTATTATTCCAATTTAGTGCATCAAATCTCACAATTCAATACAGACTTTTTAAAGATATTAATGCAAGTCTATCAAACTTTCTTTGGACTCCAAAATCTGTCAGAATCAGCTACCAGAAACTGACAAACCCTAAAAATATTGGTGGCTTAGGCCTCACAGACTTTAAACTCTATTATGATATAATAAACTCCAGTAAGCTTATAGCAATATCAGAATTTTATGGAAATCATAACAAATGGAGTCCTATATGGGTTAAATTGTGGTACAGCTTTGTATGTAAATACCAATGCAATCCCAGAGCTTTACTTTCTTAAATAAGGAGAGTCTTAAAACTTTTAAGATATATAAATTTTTAAAACATATAATTAAAATATTTCAAGATTTGATGGATATGCTACATCTAAAAGAATTAGTGATGACACTTCAGCCAATTCATCTTAACCCTAACTTTAAATTAAATAACTTAATGATAAATCTTTCTAAAAACCCATTACTTAAGGATAAAACTGTTTTTAACTTCTGTAACTATAAAAAAAAAAAAGTTCAACTGGTGACCTGAGAGAGGCTTTTAATCTGCCCAAAACGTATCTTATAATTCTGAGTCAAAGAAAAGAACTTATCTCAAAGCTTTTGGATGATCCTAAAATTAATGAATATAATGATAATCTGTACAAACTGTTATGGACTACATTTACTTCCAAAAAA
Organism: Protopterus annectens; assembly: GCF_019279795.1. Classification (NCBI taxonomy): domain Eukaryota; kingdom Metazoa; phylum Chordata; order Ceratodontiformes; family Protopteridae; genus Protopterus; species Protopterus annectens. The sequence continues at coordinate 1,326,340,297 of NC_056735.1, forward strand.
AAGTTACCAAACATCTATAAACTAATTACATCTATTCTCTAGTCTTTCGGCTTTTCCCGGTTAGAGGTCGCCACAGCGGAACTCCCATCCGCTAATGATTGGCAGAGGATTGTTATGGTGCCGAGTTGCCAGCCCGACACCCAACCTTCAAAGAAGGCATGCCTATTCACGCACGCACCTACCTGCATGTTTTTAACATCACTCGACCACGGGGAGGACATGCAGACTCCACACAGAAGGCGCTCCAGCCGAGAATCGAATGGGAGAACCTCTTGCTGTGAGGTGACAGTGCTAACTGCTGCACCACTGCGGCTCAAACTAATTACATCTATTAAATATCAAAACTCTAATGATTATTCTAAGTACTGGACTAACCTAAATCCTTCAAATGCACATAATCAAAAAATCCAATCAATTGAATCATCTCTAAAATTATTAACTTTCAGAAAATGTTTATATACCCAAGTAATGTTAGTAAATAATGTCTATTTGACTCCCAATAGACTTCGCAAGTTTTTCCCCACATCATCTCCTAATTGTTCTGCATGTAAACATCAAAGAGCTGATTTACTACATATTTTTTGGAACTATAAATGCTGTTATAAACTCTGGTGTTCCTGAAAATCAGGCTAGATAAAATGGGATACAAGAAATCGACCTTATCCTGGGAATTTGCACTATTACATATACCCCATCCTGGTTTGGTAGAACTAGATCTACATGTACTAATTATTCTTTTCTCACTCGTCAGACTTTATATTTTTCAAAATTGGCTTGACATAAAAGTTTTATGGGATGGATTTAAACAAACTGTGCTAAAATATATTGCAGCACACAAATTAATAGTAACTAATCAAAATAAACATTCTTATTAAATGCACTGGGGTAATCTATATAATTTACTTTATAGTCATATTTTATATAGTTCTACCTTTGAATACCTATAAGAAATTAGCTGATGGAGTTAGCAAAAATAAATTTTTATCAGGTTACCTCATAGTTTTTATTATTTCATTGTTACCATATTTATTACCTTACCTGCTTGAAGCATTTAACATTTAACACTTTTGTACATATAGTTAGTGTTCTAGTTATATTATGTTGTAAGTTCTTTCTTTCTTGTACAATTAATTGATGTTATTAACAATTAAAAAAATGAAAACATTGAAAAAACAGTGCAGAATTTTATCTTATGGTATATTAATGCCAGTTATATTATTTACTCCAGTTACTTCTCACTTTGGTTTTGTCTCCCAGTTCAAGGAATTCTTATTGTTTTGACTTTTTTCATGACAAAGATTTGACATGTGCATTTACAGTATTTTCAGAAGAGTGAAATATTTATTTATAAATACCACTGATCTACAAGGGTGGACAGGATCCAAAATCCAAAACAGGTGAGTAGTTAAAATGCTCTGACTTGTGATCCTAGATTCATTAAATCTTATCAATACTGTTGATGTCTTGACACATGAACTACTGATACCCCTGAGTTTGAGTTAATTAAAGAGATTAGTTAATTATTTTACTTTATTTTAGTTATTAAGTATATAAATTGTACTGATTGGACTCCTTTTGTGGCATGTCCTAATTATGCAAAGAAAATAAGAGGAGTTATAAAAATGCACTAAGTATAAATACAACTGTAAAATTCAATGTGCTGTGACAATGAGCAAGCAGCAGTAAAACCCAAGATAACACTTAATGCTCCTCAGTACAATATATGTTCCATGGTGTGCAAATCTGGCATGGCTATTCTAAGCAGCTGAGAAATTTATTTGCTGTGTATCAAATCTGGTATATCACTTTGTTGTTGTAGATGCAGTTTCAGATGTTTGATGGAGGAAAAAGGTTTGGGGAGTTATATGAGGGTTTTTAGGGAACAGCTCCAAATAGAAGAGCCTAGATGAAAAGGCACCCTATCAGAACAGGCAAATGTTAATAGTGGGATGACAATGTAACAGCAATTGAAAATAAAGGTCAAAGAGGACTGTTGAGCTGTTAGGTTCATAGGTCCATAGAATAGTGCTAGGTGAACTGCCCTTATGAGCCATTTTAAGCCTAGCCAGTTACTCCACATAAAAATCAAACCCTGCGCTTTGTGTCTATAAGGCAAACACCTTAACCATTATACCAACCTCCATCCCTTACATTAGTACTAGGCTAACTACTCTTGTGAGCCATTTTAAGGCTCGTCAATTTCCCCATGTGAGAATCCAATCCTACATCTTGTTTCTGTAAGGTAAACACCTTAAGCATTATGCCACCCTCCCATGTTATTGGGAGGCTATGCAATTGCCTATGTGAATGAATGTGTACAATAATGTATCCACATGGAAACACACCTTTGAATGAATGTGAGTCAATCCATGTGCTTAAGTTCCAGACAATGTTGAAGTTTCTTACTTGCTAAAGAATAAAGTGACAAATGTGATTTTGAAATGTCTGCAGTTTTGTTGTGTTTCTAACAATGGTAGACAAAGGATGAGCAGAGAATAATCAAAGGTAGGAAGCAGTAAACTTTTGCCAGTTACACAGCTGCCTGTCTGTTTTGATAACTGTTAATGTCATTACATGTATAAAGCACTGACGTAATTTTATTCCCACATTCTAGATGTGACTGGAGAATGTAAAAGACTCCAAGGTATTTTATGGATTGCACTAGTTTCAAAGGACTACCATTTGGCCTGGTGAAGTTCCTTTTTATCTACACAAGCTGAGACCCTTGGAAGTTCAAAACCACTGCACTGATTTCTTGAAGTGTAACCTTTAATCTTTTGTGATCATTGACTTGGTATAATGAAGCTAAAATTAAACTGAATAATCTACATTTGGTATTAGGTAAGTTGTAGATTGCCAGATAACAAAAATCATCTGGATATAGGTTGATATTCCTTGTCCTTAGGGACATAACAAGAGAACAATATAGATAGTGAATGGCAAAAGGAATATAGGAATATACGAGAAATAGTAGGAAAGTGAACATGAGGACCATAAAATGCCTAACCATATACACTTTTAAGCAAACACACTTAAAAGTTTATGCATTTCTTTTCAAGAACTAATTAGGGCTCACCTATCAAACTGAGAGGGGTTCTGAATGGCAATCCTAATGTAAATTTGTGTCTACCTATCCAGTCATCAAGACTAGTCTTGCAGGTAGTCAGAGTAGGCCTTTGTTTTTCCTGAAGTGGTAGTGGTAACTTATTCCATAGGCTGGGACATTGAGGTAGGAACCTACCTCTCCAGCTCTTTTATTTAGTTGTTGGTAAAGACTTAGTACAATAGTGTTGCTTTTTTATAGAACCATTGGTTTTGAAAAGAAACAGGAACTTAAATAAGACTGTGCCTTTCATGGCTCAAAATTTGAGACACAGGTCACCTTGGAGAAGCCAGTAACCTAGTGTGTAGAAGAAGAGTTGGGCTAATTTATTGGGATAGCTGATGGGCTTAAGGAATTTAATTTTCTTGTTAGGTATTTTTGGTCCCTTTCCATTCAGTGTTAGCTTTTGTTTTTTTATTTCACATTTGTTCACCGTAAAATGTCCGACTGGGCAGAGCTGCCCATTTTCAGCAATCATCCAGGGAGAAAAGCTCCAGTACAGTAATAGAATGGAGAATATGTAAAATAATAACATTTGTAGTACCACACAATAATAATGTACAGTGTTAATACAAGGAATATAAAATTTTAAACACTGGTAACATTTGCGGAATACATTACTAGCTGCACAAATTTATACATATAGTAAAAATAGAGTCAAGACTCTGCAAACTGTAGATAACATATATAGTGGATACTTCAGTAAATCACATACAGTAAATTGTAAAAGTATGCAGAACAAAATGTTGCTAATATGCATTCTGTAAGACAGTTTTGAGATAAATGAGAGGAGGTGGGAGTAGGAATATCGGAAGGAGGGCTAGAGCAGGAGCATATCCATGAGTTGGAAAAGTAGGACTTAAAAAGGTTCTTAAAGATATGTTTGCTATTTAGTGATCAGATATCTAGAGGAAGAGTACTCCATGTTTTTATGGCAACATTAGCATAGAGGGAGTCTCCAGAGTTATAATTACTTTTAGAAATTTCAACCAGTACTTTGTTGGTGCTTTTTAGTGGATGGTTGCTGGTATAGTGGCATAGTAGTTCTTGTGGGGCTGTTTTTTGTTGGTGGTAGATAGAAGATTTGGTGGGCTATTGTAAGCTGGTTAAAGGTTAACAGGTTTGGTAAATCTAGCCAGGATTGTTTTTAAGGAATTGGCAATTGTGGGATCTGTAGGATGAGTTGGTGGCAAATTTTGCTATTTTGTTATATTACCTCCCTGATCAGTTTCACCAATACCATAAATCAACATGTAATATTGTCTGTTAAGGTCACCTTTGTTTAGGTTGATTAGTACTGGGGAGGCATAGAGTAGTGTGGAGAGTAGGTTGATTCTTGCAATGGTGACTTTACTATTGGAGGTTAGGTAATTTTTGCATCTATACAAAAAACAAAAAAAATCCTTGTTTTCCCACCTTTCTCGACTAGTTTAGACCAGTATACAGGCTTTGCTTTACTTGGATAGAATGAAGTTTCTTTGCTTACCAGTGGGAGTGGGGAGCCTTGAGCAGCCTATCTGCCCCTGAAGGAGTCATCACAGCACAAGAGCTTGTAGTAATTGGTCATTTTGGACCATTTCCAGCTCTTTTGAAGTTTCCTGTTTAAAATCCACCCCTGAGCATTTTTTTCTGGCTATACTACTTAGAAACAGCTCCTTGTGGTCCTGCAGAGTGGTGCTAGCAGCAGAGAACTGAGAAAAACGACTTCTTTCCTGATCTAAGTATTTTTTGCTGTTTTTACTTGAGAGACCTTCCTTTTCTTACTTTGAACAAGTTTATACTGCTTTATTACCTGTTTTTTGCATTGTACATTATCTGCACTTAAAGTTACATTTGGTCGAAAGTCTGTTGTTAAATTTAACCGTTGAGGCTACCCACTAAAGTGAGCTAGCCTATGTAAGTGATTTATTACTGTTTTTCCTGCATTTCTGTGTACTTTCTAACTTAAAAAACAAAAAAAAAAAAAAAATCATTGTTTTCCCGCCTTTCTCAACTAGTTTAGACCAGTATACAGGCTTTGCTGTATTCTGGACTGTGGTGTAGTTCCTGTGTTGTCCATTGCCTTACTTGGATAGAAGGAAGTTTCTTTGCTCACCAGTGGGAGTGGGGAGCATTGAGCAGCCTATCTGTCCCTGAAGGAGTGACCTCAGCACAAGAGCTTGTAGTAATTGGTCATTTTGGACCATTTCCAGCTCTTTTGAAGTTCCCTGTTTAAAATCCGGGTTTGCGCGGCTTTGTGCGATTGTGCGCATAGTGCAGTGTCGGTTAAACAGGCTTAAACTATTCCTGGCGCCGCCAAGTCTGCACTTCAATTTTTCCCTTAAGAAAGCTCTACTTTCAACAAAATCAGTCTATTTGCTTTATCATAAGCCTAGCACTTGCTCCTAAAACCTTTCTTTTAAGCGAAGCACCCTTAAACTAACGTAAGCACTATATCCACCTACAACCCGTGCTAATACCCACTTCCCTTCAAAGTCCTCTCTCTGACCCAGTTACACATCACCCCCTTATACTATTCTGGCATGTCGAGTGGTATATTACTGACGTCCTCTCCAGTTCAGCTGGTTAATCTGGGAATCCTGAGACAATGTTGCAATTGTCTCATGTACACAGACAACCCTCTCCTCCTCCCAACAAACACAAACACATGTGAGAGATGCAACTATATAGCCAAACTGGAGGCTGACCTCTCTCAACACAGGACTAGCAAGACCAGACAGGAGGAGAAGGTAACCACACACATAACAAACCCAGTCTCACATAAACCAACCACAACTACAAACCAAACACATAGTAACACAAATACATACTCAGAGGCTCTAATAAAAAACTTACCAAAACAACAGAGGCTCCCAAAGCAGACATCCAAGAAAACACCACCTCAAAACTTTGCACAAGCAACACATAGTACACAAAGACAGTGTGCCAAACAATCACAGCCCTTAAGGCGAAACACCATGCCTGCTACACTAGTAATAGGTGACTCTATAGTCAGACACACTGACGTCCCACTTACCAGGCTGAACAAAGAGAGGGTAATGGTGAGCTGCCTGTCAGGAGCTAGGATCTGCCACATAACACAAGCACTCAGGTCACTCCAAAGCAAGCACAAATATGACTCCGTCATTGTCCATGCCGGCGTGAATGACCTGAGATGTACCTCCTTGGACTACATGAAAAGAGACATAGAGGAGCTCTCTGATTATGTAGCCCAGGCCGGTATGACCCTGACCCTGAGCAGCATCTTGCCCCCACCAAGAATGATGCCACAATACAAAGACAAGATGATCAGCTTTAATAATGGGCTCAATTACTGGTGTCATTCTAGGGGGATCTAATGTCTGTCTGCTTGGGATGACATGCTGGACAAGCCCCTCTGCTTCGCAAGGGACGGCTTGTACCTGTCACCACTGGGCTTAAGGATATTGACTAAGGCTCTTGCCACCCCCAGAGTGCCTTTTTTAGGCAAGGCTCAAAAGACAAACCCACCACCTTAGAAAACAATAAAGGAAAAAAACTAAGGGTAATGCTGCTCAATGCCAGAAGTCTAAATCTCAAGATGTAGGCTCTCAAAGGACTCCTCCGTATGGAGAGCATCGATGTCTGTGCAGTAACTGAAACCTGGTTCAAGGCTCCTGAGAGCACCCCAGCCCTACCAGGTTATACCTCGTATCATGCATTTTGGCCCCAAAACCTGGGCCAAACCACAAAAGGAGGGGGAGTGTCCATATTCATTAAAGACACCCACACCGCCAGGTTAGTGGCAACGCATGAAGCATCGGAGACTATCCACGTGCAACTAACCATAGGCAAAACTGCTATACAACTTGTAGCATGCTACAGACCACCCTTGCAATCTCAGGAACTCCATTCAGCCTTCCTGAAGACACTGGAGGGTATGAATGTCTCACCAAATACCATCATATTGGGAGACTTCCACTACCCAAACATAGACTGGGTGCATTACTCAAGCCCCAGCACCCTAGCCCAAAGGTTCCTGGAATTCATCAATTCAAATGTGATGGAACAACTAATCACCTCCACCACAAGGGGAAATAATATACTTGACCTGATCATCACAAACATGGGGACAAAATGCTCGACACCGGAAGTATACCCCTCACTAGTGAGATCAGACCATAAACTAATAACCCTAGATATTCATATCCCACCTCCACCCCCAGCACAAAAGACCACAGTGAGAAACTTCTCAAAAGCCGACTTTACATGCCTTAGGACTGAAATGGTATTCTTCAAGCCCCCTGGGCCAGTAGAAACCACATCCCACACTGCTGAATCCTTCACAAATGCTTTCTATGGGCATCTCCAAGAATGCATGGATCATGCAATCCCAAATAAAACTAAAACCCTTTCCACCAAAGGCAGGCATCCTATCTGGTGGACCCCAGACATAAACAAACTTTATAACAAGAGAAGGAAGCTACTGCAAGACAGAGCAAAATCGCATAAAGGGAAGGCATCCCTGATCAGCACTAGCAAAAAACTAAGTTCGCTAATAAAATCATCAAAGGCTAACTTTGAGAGAAAAATTGCTAAGGACACTAAAGATAATCACAAGGCCTTCTTCAGTTATGTTAGAAACCTGGGCGGAAACCCTCAGATATGTGCAGAGTTAGTTCATAACGGCAAAAAATACATTGAACCCACAGATATTGCCAACATACTGGCAGACAGGTTCAGTGCAAATTTCTCCCCTCCCTCTCCCCTAAAAGATTAAATAAATATCTCAGCTGAATGCAACCTCCCTGAAATCTCAGATGTCCAGGTGAGAGCTGCCCTCAGCAAAGCTAAAAATACAGCATCCATGGGACCTGACGGTGTCCTGGGTTGCGTGCTATGTGAACTCCTAGAGGAGCTAAACCCGCACATAAGAATGCTGTTTAATCTTAGCCTTGCTACAGGATACGTTCCTGAACACTGGCGTACAGCTACAGTGGTCCCACTCCACAAAGGTGGCACCTCTACAGACCCTGGAAACTACCGCCCCATAAGCTTGACCAGCCTGGTCTGCAAAGCTATGAAAAGGATCATTATGGAACTCATAAACAAAGACATCGGGGACCTGCAAACAATTGACCCTACCCAGTTCGGCTTTGTAAAAGGCAGATCCTGTCTTTTAAACCTGGTGGACTTTTTTGAAACAGTCACTAGAGCCATCGATGAAGGCAAAGCAGTTCATACAGCCTACCTGGATCTGGCAAAAGCCTTCAACACAATACCCCACTCAGGCATCATCGACAAGCTCAACAGCTTAAATGTAAATCTGTTTGCCACAAGATGGGTTGCAAACTGGCTAAGGGACAGAACCCACAAAGTCAGAATAGCTGGAGCTATGTCAGACTCTAAGCCAGTCACAAGTGGAGTCCCACAGGGCTCTGTCTTGGGACCCCTCTTGTTTGGCATTTATTTCTCAGATGTGCAGGCAAATATAGGGGGGTTGTGGCTGACAGAGTTCGCAGATGACTGAAAACTAGGCGCCATAGCGACACACCAGCTGACACATGCATCCTCCAGAAGGGCCTCACAGAAATGGACGACTGGTGCCAGAGTCATGGCCTTAAACTAAATGCCAAAAAATGTATAGTCATCCCCTTTGGAAAAAACAAAGTACCCACAAATTACCACATAGGTGGTAATCCATTAAGTACAGAAAAAGTAATCAGAGACCTGGGGACCCAAGTTGACAGTGACCTCTCATTTGACACCCACGTCGCCAAAGTAGTTAGAAAGACCTTCTACCTTGCCCACCTTATCATTAAGGGATTCACATCCAGATCAAAGGATGTCATTGTACCCTTATATTCCTCCCTTATCAGGCCTATGATTGAGTACAATGCCCCATTTGGTATGTTCCTCACCTGGCACCTGCAGCAGCTGGAGAGACCCCAAAAGTACCTTACCAAGAGGATCAAGGGTCTCCAGCATATGTCATATGCTGCCAGACTGAAAAAGCTCCAGTTCTATTCAGTAGCATACCACCTGCTCAGAGGTGATCTGTGCCTTACGTACAAGGCCATGTCCAATTCAGAATTAATGGACATGCTCCACCTCAAAAAAATCAAATCCATCAGAACCACAAGAGCTAAAGATCTAAACCTCAGCACAAATATGAATAGGACATGCTGGAGGGATAGATTCATAACCCAGAGGCTTCCCGCACTCTGGAACAGGATACCCATCCATGTTAGGCAGAGCCCCTCACTGACTCTCTTCAAGAGTAATCTGGACGAATGGATGGGTGATCGTAGGTTTACCCCGGGGGTCATCTCTGTGTGATTGCTAGATAGAGGCACAGTAAACTAAATTTAATTTAAATTGTACACTTTTGTATCATTACATGGGGTGGCGAAAGCCACATACACTGGCTAGGCTTATAAATGCCCTAGGGCAGATAGCCTAGTACTATACTATGAAACTATGAAACTATAGAGGGTACCTAGTTTTTTGTGAACGTTTGTGATGGTTTGAGATACATGTTTGTCAAACTTCATATTGTGATCTATGATTACTCCTAATAGTTTAGTTTGTGTGACTGGTGTGATAGGGGTATTGTTGGATGATGTTATTTTAAATAAGGGAGTTGAGGCAGTAGCTCTAGAGGGATGGAATAGCATCAGTTGAGTTTTCTTTGGGTTGAGTATTAGTTGTGAGTCAGATAGCCAGTTTTCTATTGCTGTAAAGGATTCTTGGGTGATTTGTTGTAATTGTTGGAGGGATGGGGCAGAGCAGATTAGGGTAGAATCATCGGCATATTGGACTAGGTAGACATGGAAGGTGGCTTTATGTAGATTGTTGGTAAAAATGGTGAAGAGAAGGGGTCCAAGGATGGATCCCTGTGGAATACCTAAGTTTACAGGAAGAAGAGGTTATATGGTGTTTTCCCATTTAATGGCTTACTGACGATTTGAGAGATAGTCTTTGAACCATGATAGTGTGGAGTTGTGTAGTTTGAGATCATAGAGTATGGTTAGTAGTTTGGAATCAGAAACCATGTCAAAGGCTTTGGAGATATCCAAGAACATGTTAGAGACAAGATTACCTTTTCTTCCATTGTTGATTTATGGTATTGCTGAAACTGATCAGGGAGGTAGTGGTACTATGGTTGGGGTGGAATCCATGTTGTGTTTTGGCCAGGAGATTGTTAGCTAGTAAATAGTTTAGTATTTGGGAATGCAAACATCTCTCAAGGATTTTTGATAGGGGATAATATGTCAATTAGACAATAGTTTGACAATTCAGTTGAGCTGCCACCTTTGTGTATTGGTATTGTATGAGAGATTTTCCAAAGGGTTGGAATATGTTATTCAGCGATTAACCACTTCAGACATATTTGTAAATTTCAGCTTCATATGTACAGAACAGTCAGCATAGTGCATGCTGGTGATTTAAGTGATATTAAGACTGTATAGTTTTATATCTGCAGTAGCAGATAACTGAAAATTATATTGTTGTCATAACTCTGCTTCAAAGAATCCCAATGAATTGCCAAAATATGCACAGATTTCTTGTGAAAAGCCTAGTCTATTTCTGTTCACTACCTTAAAAATCCCAATGTTGTTGTCTGCACATACTCAGTCCAAGCAATCAGAAATACTGCTGTAAATTACAGAAAAAATATGGAGAACCAGGAAATAAATAATTAAATTAAATTACACTAGATGTTTTTCCATGGAAGGACAGCTTGTGTTGTGAAGCATACACAAGGTCATAACAGTGCTAGATGGTCAGGGATCCTATGTTTATCTAGTTTGTATTATCATTGGATGAATTAGACACAAAGCTCATTTTTAGTTCTAACTTAAACACAGTCAAACAAGAAGCATGCATGTTTATATCATTTATCACAAAATATAGGTTACAATCAGAGCTCCATTATTAAAACATACAAGTGTATATGCCAAGAAATTTCTCAGGAGATGAATTTCTAGAAATCCATTAATAAAATACATGCCAAATGACTATAATTAAATAAGTAATAATAAGTTTTGACAATACAGGAGGAGTTTTAGCTGTCTCTAAGTGTGGAAAAAATGCCATGGCAGCAAAAGGTGTACAACGGCTTTTAAAGCTGTTGGTGTTTAGTGATGTATTTCACTTTTGCCTGTCATTTTGGGTCAGAGTGAAGGCAGTTACAGTCCTTAAATATGCTAAGTACTGTCTGCACTGTGGTATGGCATCTATGTGATAGCATGAGGTTCACTTTCTTTTATAGCATCGAAGTTCATAAAAAGGGACTTGACTGTACAAGCCTTGTTATAGCTGAGTTCTTAAATATGAACTTGCCTATAACAAGGTTATTTTTCTATCATTTCAGAACATTATCCAAACAGTCCATAAATTATGGTAATAATAGGATTATCTTATAATACTACCATTATAACATGTAAACATATGCACACTACTGTTAGATTCTTTGCATACACTACCCAATCATCACACCTATCTGGCTAGAATAAGTACACTTTGAGCAAAATATATATTTTAGAGCAAGTATACAGTAAGCAAAAGATACATATACAGCCCCTGTTCATGTGCATTTTGTTTTGTCTCGAAATAATTTTTGTTTCTAGAAAAACATTAAAGTTCAAAGTTCTTAGTGATACATAAAGTATCTTTTCAACATGGCTTTAGGCCCAATCATAGCACTGCCACTGCCATCCTATATTTTACCCACACTGTTGCTGAAGCCAGGGACAAAAATCTTCTTATATCTCCTCTCTTTCTCAACCTCTCTAAAGCTTTTGATATTGTGTCTCATTCCAACTAACTGATCTTAATCTCTCTCCATCTACTATCTAGTGGTTTTCAAGCTATCTCGCAAATAGACTCCATTCTATATGATAGCAATCCTCTTGCTTTCCCTTCCTACCTGTCCAAACTGGCATCCCTCAGGGCTCAAATCTTGGACTTCTCCTCTTCAACATCTTCACTAACAAACTCTACTCATCCTGCACCACCTCCTCCCTTATACAATATGCCAACGACTCTACTGTTATCTCTGTCTCTGATAACATCACCAACCTTCTATCCCTCACCCAAAATACTTTCTCATTGGTGGAAAAGTGGCTCACTGACCACCAACTCATACTTAATCCCAAAAAGACTAAGCTCCTACTATTTCTTCCTAAATCTCTCTCCCACCACAAATGCACCTTTACCATCTCCTCTCCAGACAACACTCTTATTAAAGCTGAGCCACACACCAAGGTTCTTGGTACTATAATTGATGACCAGCTTAAATTTGACATCCATATACAACCATGCATTAAAAAAAACCAACCAGAAATTGGGTCTGCTCTATAGAAATAAGAAATTCCTAGCTCCCAACTCCAAACACACTCTTGCACAAGCCTTTCTCCTTCCATGCCTTCTCTATGCCTCTCCTATCCTGACCCACCTTCAGTCATCCCCACTTACCAAACTCAAACAAACATATAAAAACACAGCCAGACTCGCATGTGACCAGCCATACAAATCTCATCACTGCCATGCCCTGAACAAACTTCAACGGCTTGAATTCCCCCAGCTCCTCCTTCTATTCCAGTATCAACTCGCACACTCACTACTATATAAACCTTCATCCTGTCCCTCTCTCTCATCCATTGTATCCCCTTATACCCCAGCTCATTCACTTTGTAGCTCTGACTAGAACCTACTAAACATTTATAAACAAAACAAAAGTATTGGCAAAGTCCTATATAGAAACTCAGTGTCCTACTCCTGGAATAGGCTTCCCCAGACATCTGCAGCATTCAAAGTACTGGCCTATTTTCAAAACTAAAGTCAAAAACTACGTCCTGAAATCAAAATCGTGCCCTTACACTACTCCCTCTTAACTTCCATCTCCACTTTCACTGTCTGTATGTAAGCCACTTACTCTCACCTACAGCTACCTTAGAAATAATGTATTTGCTGAATCTGCTCTCTCATTGTGCAATTTATCACTTTTTAAAAAAAAAGTTTGCAACCATTACTTCCACTCTGACTTTCCATGCTGTATACCCCTGGTACTATATTTTCTTTGTAATTTTTGTTCTTGTGCATGCATTCTATATATTACTAGCTGTTCATATGTGTTCCCATTCTTAATATTGTATATTATTGTTTAAAACTTTTATTTTTTGATCCATGTATAAAATTTCATCATAGAATATCATTATTTTTGTCAACTGGAGCTTTTTTTCTCATGTCTCCACTGAAAAAGGGCCATATGCCTCAGCTGGAACCACCCGGTTAACAAATGCCAAATAAATAAATAAATAAAATATTAAACCACTAAATCTAGAATAGAGAAAGTCCAAACCACTATTGTCTCCAAACGAATGAAAAAAGAAATGCCACGGCCGGACTGCAAAGAACCGTTTTTTAATACTTGATTAAAACGCTTAAACGCTTAACAATAAAAATACATTTTTCATCCCGTTTGAATACAGGACTTCTTCAGAAACTCACACAATCTAAAAAATTCTAAGACTGGTTTTTATACATTGTTTCAAAAAAGCGTGCCAAATCTTACAATTACTTTACTTCTTAAAGACATATGCATCTTAACAAGAGAGACTGGAAAACTTCATTTAACGTTGACAGCTTTACGAATTCCTATATTCTACATAAGGAAAATGTTACAACATAACCAACTTTACAAATGCCTATGATCTAGTAATATATATGCATAAAATTTAAAAATTTAAAAATAGAATAAACATATATGAACATGTGAGATATATGTATATATATGTGTGTGCACATACATCTCAAACAATATTTGTATTATATGAAATATGAAATGTAAACTATGATGTAAATAAAGTATATATATATATATATATATATATATATATATTATGTAATCATTACAATGTACGATGATTCAAAAATACTCAAGTTATATCTTTATAAACTTGTATATGTACAATTATATAGTTGCATTTCAATCATCATTTTGAATGCTTACAAATTCTAACATAACATTTCATGAGATATTTAATATTTAATGGGATATTTGATGAAAAATATATATATGTATGTATATATATAATATATAATAAATTCAATAAAATTCATAAATTAACAAATTCATAAATTCAATATTTGTATAGATTATTTATTATTTTTAAAAAACTATTTATATTAAAACCTATCTTTCCAAACTTTTCAACCTCAACAAACACATTATTGAGCATTTATCATTTAAACCCGAGTTTACAAAGGCATTTAATCTGAGTTGCCAGATCAACTCCATTTTCTCTAATAATAAAGTTGATGGCCCTCCTCTATCGTCTTGTTGGATCTGCTGAATTATTTTAAATTTAAATTTATGTTGTGGGTTCATTATGATGTGCATTGGCAAAGCATTGTCCTCTCTTTTGTGTGTTATACTTCTTAGGTGTTCAGATAGTCTATCCCTTAATCTTCTATCTGTTTTACCTATATAAAAAGAGGGACATGCTTGGCACTTTACGACATAAACTACCCCCCTGGTATTGCAATTGAAACTTCCCTTTAACCAAATTGGAAGAGAATTGATGACTATATTACTACCTTCATCTATTATGTAACAATAGGGACAGCACCCACATTGTTTCATACCTGTGTTTGGATTGGTACATTTTCTTTTTCTTTGAAATATTTCTTTATAGCTAATGCCCTTTCTCCAAATCACTTTTGGTGTGAAATTAAAAATGGTGCTTAATTCCATTTCATCTTTTAATAAAGACCAATTTTTGAAGATGATTTCTTTTATACCCAAATGGTTAGATGAAAAACTCATAATACACGCTGAGTCAAATTCATTTTGAAGGGGTGCAGTTACAGCCTGATCAAGATCCAAATCACTTGCATCAGCCTCTTTATTGGTGGTATCTACCTTAATATTGAGTATTGGTTCATAAATGCCATTCATTCTTTTCAATGTTACTTCCTGGATTAAATCCTCTATCAATTGGATAGGATAAGGTCTACTAAGAAACATTCCCTTTAAAACCATACATTCTTTTTGAAATTTCTCATCAATTGATATCATTCTTGCGGCCCTTACTAACTGGCCTTTTAGGACCGAATGTTTCTGATGCAAGGGATGAGCACTAGAAAAATGTAGAAATTTATTTGAATATGTTGGCTTCCTATATAATACAGCTTCATAACGCCCATCATCATTATTTTTTGACACCTCAACATCCAGAAAGACCATGACATTATCATGGAACAAATGGGAAATTCTAAGAATTGAGTTGTATTATTCATCATATCAACCAATTCTGTAGCTTCACTTGACGACCCTTCTATGATCATGAAGATGTCATCAATGAATCTACCATAAAATTTTACGACGTCTTTGAACAATCTAGTTATGAAAATATATGAGGTCTCCCAATGTGCCAACACCATGTTGGCATAACTGGAGCCACATGGTGAGCCCATTGCCACTCCTTCTCTCTGTTTATAATATTGTTTATTGAATAATATGAAGTTGTAAGATAAAATTATATCCAACATCTCCTGAACTAAGGTTATCTCTGCTTGAGGTGCATTCAATTTACCCATTCTAGCCACTACCCATTCAATGCCTGTTTGTTGGGGAGATACAAGTATACAAATCTTTTATATCCAATGTTATAAAATTATGCTGTTGTGAATAAGAAAATTTGTTTAAACTGGCTAAAAATGCCCAAGAATCCTTCAAAATCCATGGTTCTTGTATTACATATTTCTTCAAAATTGAATCCACGAATTTTGCACATGCATAAGTAGACGAATTTCTACCATCCACTATAGGTCTAAATTGTGGATTATGAAGACTCTTATGTATTTTAGGTACTCCAAATATATATGGTGTTCGAGGGGCCAAAATTGTTAAATAATTAAAGGTGTGCAAGTCTATTCTTGCCTCTATAAACAACTCATTGAGAAAACCTTTTATGAACTGGTTAGCTTTATTATATTCATTAAGTGATGCTTTTACATAAGCATCACCTTCCAATATGTTAATGATGCGACTTTCATAATCCGGTAAATCCATAAAGACCAGACCTCCGCCTTTATCAGAATTCATGATCCTGATATTGGCGGACATCAAACATTCAAGGTCCTCCCTTTCCTCCTGGACTAAATTATTGACACAATTGAGCCTACACTTACTTAGTTTTCTTAAATCCAATTCACAAACCCTCTCAAAGATAAAGAGAGCATTTTGTAAGGGAGGATTATAGACACTAGGTACTCTAAACCCAGAATTATGTGGTGCCTGATTACCCAATAACATTTTCAAATTTAATTTTCTAACAAATAGTTTCAAATCAC
The DNA here is from genome assembly GCF_019279795.1 of Protopterus annectens. Lineage (NCBI taxonomy): Eukaryota > Metazoa > Chordata > Ceratodontiformes > Protopteridae > Protopterus > Protopterus annectens. Next base: position 1,326,356,720 of record NC_056735.1, read on the forward strand.
AAATGGTTTCAGCTAAATTCATCTTAGATGATGGGAGAAAAGTTAAGCCCTTGGATAGGGTATCTGCCATGTGATCTGAAACCCAAAAAGAAGAATAGTTATATATGGTGAAATCCCCTTTTCGATTTTTTACCAGTGTGGGGGCCATATGTTCATTTGACTCATTGGTCATCTCCTGTTGTTCCGATTCTTCCTCTTGTTCTATTGTTTTTTCTGAATGGATCTCTGAAAACCCTGATTGTTATTCGATTTAGCTATGTTGCTTGAAGGCCCTACTTTTGGGTTATTCCGTTCCTTTAGTCTTTCACTTTGTCTTACTTGGTCATTGGCCAATTGGTCATTATTTGTCTGTTGGTGACAAAAATCAGACGATTGATCTTGATTGCTAACCGACAGCATATTATGCCTGGTATTTATCTCCTGATTATTGAAGCTAGTCTGATCTGCCAAAGACTTCAATCTTGTTTGTGATGTTGGAGGTGAGGGGTATGCTCTACCTTCGTTATATTGCATCTTGTCTCTGTCCAGTTTTTTAATTTTTGTATACCTCATCTTCTCGATGTGTTTTTCAATGCTTTGAAAACACCTTAAATAATCATATTTATATTGACTAAAATCACTATGTTGTTTTATAGTGACATCTATTTTTTCGATATTTTCTGCCAGTTCTTTAGCTTGTATGGTATAATGTTTCATCATCATTTCCATCAACTGTATACCTTGCTGATTAAAGACCTTTATTAGGTCTTTATGAAATTCAGAACCAGTTACCAAACCAGTAGGATAGCGCCAAGTTCTTAGACATTTAGGAACTATATCAGCTTTTATACATTGTTGAAAATACTCTATTTCAAGACTGAGTTTCTTAAATTTCAACATGCTGCTGTCCAAATTATCTAATAGATTGGCCAAAAGTGGGCTATCATTCTGTTCCGTTCCTACCTCACTGTTCAAATGTCCCGGTCTATTTAGGCCCACTGGTGCTATTAACCAGTCTTTCAAATTTGGGATTTGTGTTCCTGTGGGTACTATATTAGGATTGATTCGATCTTGTATACACATCCTCTGTGTTACTGGTATATTATTCCCAATATTGAAGTTTGCCTCATTTCGTGGAGAGACCATGCTATTATTATTATTACCATTAGTATTTGATGTTAGTGATGTCCCACCTATTGCACAAGGTAACTGTGGCAATTGCCCAATATTAGGTGCACTGAGAACATTAATAGGAGCATTAAAGGCATTGGAAGCATTAGCTTATATCCTTGATTACCAACTATATTCCCTTGAGACTGCGTTGGTTGTTGTATATCCGATACATCCATCCGATCTCGCTGCCCATTTGGAATGAATGAAATTGCATCCAGTCTCTCATTCATTGTCTCTACCTTCTGAGACAATAAAGCTATGAGTTGCGTTAACTTGTTCATTCTGTCATTTTTGATTTCGGTATCAGTAGCTCTTAAAATTTACGGCGTTCCTTGCAAAGTGTCCTCAGCCATGTTCTCTCAAACAAACTCCAAACCACTATTGTCTCCAAATGAATGAAAAAAGAAATGCCACAGCCAGACTGCAAAGAACCATTTTTAATACTTGATTAAAACGCTTAACAATAAAAATACGTTTTTCGTCCCGTTTGAATACAGGACTTCTTCAGAAACTCACACAATCTAAAAAATTCTAGGACTGGTTTTTATACATTATTTCAAAAAAGCACGCCAAATCTTACAATTACTTTACTTCTTAAAGACATATGCATCTTAACAAGAGAGACTGCAAAACTTCATTTAACATTGACAGCTTTACGAATTCCTATATTCTACAGAAGGAAAATGTTACAACATAACCAACTTTACAAATGCCTATGATCTAGTAATATATATGCATAAAATTTAAAAATAGAATAAACATATATGAACATGTGAGATATATGTATATATATGTGTGTGCACACATACATCTCAAAAAAACAATATTTGTATTATATGAAATATGAAATGTAAACTATGATGTAACTAAAGTATATATATATATATATATATATATATATATATATATATATTATGTAATCATTATAATGTACGATGATTCGAAAATACTCAAGTTATATTTTTATAAACTTGTATATGTACAATTATATAGTTGCATTTCAATCATTTTGAATGCTTACAAATTCTAACATAACATTTCATGAGATATTTAATATTTAATGGGATATTTGATGAAAAATATATATATGTATGTATATATATAATATATATATAATAAATTCAATAAAATTCAAAAATTGGTCTTTATTAAAAGATGAAATGGAATTAAGCACCATTTTTAATTTCACACCAAAAGTGATTTGGAGAAAGGGCATTAGCTATAAAGAAATATTTCAAAGAAAAAGAAAATGTACCAATCGAAACACAGGTATGAAACAATGTGGGTGCTGTCCCTATTGTTACATAATAGATGAAGGTAGTAATATAGTCATCAATTCTCTTCCAATTTGTTTAAAGGGCAGTTTCAATTGCAATACCAGGGGGGTAGTTTATGTCGCAAAGTGCCAAGCATGTCCCTCTTTTTATATAGGTATAACAGATAGAAGATTAAGGGACAGAATATCTGAACACCTAAGAAGTATAACACACAAAAGAGAGGACAATGCTTTGGCAATGCACATCATAATGAACCCACAACATAAATTTAAATTTAAAATAATTCAGCAGATCCAACAAGACGATAGAGGAGGGCCATCAACTTTATTATTAGAGAAAATGGAGTTGATCTGGCAACTCAGATTAAATGCCTTTGTAAACCCGGGTTTAAATGATAAATGCTCAATAATGTGTTTGTTGAGGTTGAAAAGTTTGGAAAGATAGGTTTTAATATAAATAGTTTTTTAAAAATAATAAATAATCTATACAAATATTGAATTTATGAATTTGTTAATTTATGAATTTTATTGAATTTATTATATATTATATATATACATACATATATATATTTTTCATCAAATATCCCATTAAATATTAAATATCTCATGAAATGTTATGTTAGAATTTGTAAGCATTCAAAATGATGATTGAAATGCAACTATATAATTGTACATATACAAGTTTATAAAGCTATAACTTGAGTATTTTTGAATCGTCGTACATTATAATGATTACATAATATATATATATATATATATATATATATATATATATATATATATATATATATATATATATATATATATACTTTATTTACATCATAGTTTACATTTCATATTTCATATAATACAAATATTGTTTGTTTGAGATGAATGTGCACACACATATATATACATATATCTCACATGTTCATATATGTTTATTCTATTTTAAAATTTTTAAATTTTATGCATATATATTACTAGATCATAGGCATTTGTAAAGTTGGTTATGTTGTAACATTTTCCTGATGTAGAATATAGGAATTCGTAAAGCTGTCAACGTTAAATGAAGTTTTCTAGTCTCTCTTGTTAAGATGCATATGTCTTTAAGAAGTAAAGTAATTGTAAGATTTGGCGCGCTTTTTTGAAACAATGTATAAAAACCAGTCTTAGAATTTTTTAGATTGTGTGAGTTTCTGAAGAAGTTCTGTATTCAAATGGAACGAAAAATGAATTTTTATTGTTAAGCGTTTAAGCGTTTTAATCAAATATTAAAAAACGGTTCTTTGCAGTCCGGCCGTGTTTTTCATTAGAATAGAGAAAGCTTTGAATGTACACATTAATGAATAATATGAAATCTTATGATTGTTAAACAGTTACACTGTACCTCAGGTTTCTTGTAAACTGATTTGCCTGCCATAGTTCTATGGAGAGATAGAAGTTAATAAGCTAGTAAATCAAATTGCCATCTAGGAACTTAACACTTCACAGCGATCCAGCATTGACTCCTCAGTTGCTGTTTTGAGTCGACTGCGTTCTTTGAAAATTAATTGCTGAGGTTAAAGATACAACTGGGAAGGCATATTCCATTGTAGAATTAATATGCCAGAGCTTCTAAATTACAAGCTCTACTGTCCTGTGACAGGCAGCAAGCAATAAGAGTATTTTCCTTGTTGTCTTATTGATATAAAATGAAAGCGATCAATGCCAAATCAAAATCAAACTCTTTAAACATCTGAAAGTCTGTACTGATTCTATAATTCCTGCTCTTCCAGTAATGCAGGGATGCTCCAGTTATTTTCATGATAAATCTCTTCTAGATGCCATACTGTTTGCTGTAGACTACTGCATAGTGGTCCTAGCTTGCCTTTCAGAATTTCCCCAATTTCTGAGTTAGACTATCAAATACCCCAATGATTATGTCACTATCATTTTGTTAGTTTATCTATGAGCAAAAGATCTACATTGAGTGAACTTAAAAAAAGAGTATGATGCAGAAGCTCCAGACCTGAGCGCTGGAATACTCCACTGTCCAGCTCCTGCTTGAGCTTGGTAACACTGACCATCATTTAATGCTGAAAAAGATCTGTTCTGCAAGTAATTTGTGATCCAGTCAATTTTTGGTGGGCTTAGGACAGAAAATGATAGCTGATTTATTCTTTGTTTTTATTATTCTTTTTATCTGTATATATTTGCTGTTTGTTAATCAGGTGAATGGTCTGGTGTATGGATCCTGACTCAAGTGACACAAAAAAGTATAAACAAAGCACATTAATATTTAAATATAAAAGTAAATGTGAAAAACATTGTTTGCTGTCATAAAGACAGATATGGAAAATGAATGGTTATGTGACTTTGACAAGAAAACTTGCCATCAAGATGACTTATTAAAACTAATGCATAACTCATCTATATCAATATTAAAATGATAGATCAGAGAAGTCATACTAGTAGAATGACACATTGCCTGAATGAAACAGTGGGACAAAAGATTAGATTAACAGGAATCATTTCAGATTATTGGAATGATTTGCACAGAGACTCAAGTAATATTAACTTGGCATGAATTACTCAGTGAAAAGCATTTGCTAGGTGCAAAAAATGCTTACCTTCATTCATTCCTCTATAGATGGTGTTAGTAAATGATAATAGATGTGCACCATTACCATACCCTTTTCTGAAGCCGTATCAATAGTCTCTGAGCAACACGTAAAACCTTGAGTATTATTTTACTTGCAATACTACTTTTTATTTGTTCATTTGGGCTAATGGTAGTAAAGTCTCCATGCCAGGAAAGAGTTGGTCACTGTTTGGGAAGTGAGATAACACTTGCAAACTTCTAGCTGTTAGGGAAAACTCTGTAGGAAAATCATGTATTTATAACATATCCTAAAGGTTTTGGTTTCTGCAGGGTCCAGATGCGGGCTTGGATTCTTTCCTTATGTCATCGTCTTTTTGCATGGTCGTTGGATTTGATTTGTAGTGAGGGATTGTTGGCAAGCAATGGATTCTACTGTGGTCTTCAGGATCAGATACGAGGTATGATCCCCTATCCGTATGTCTGCTTACTGAGTGAATATCCTCGTTTGTTTTAAACAGTTGATCATTACTTGATACTATTGTTTCGCATATATAAAATGCTTTTTACACATTTTTTACTACGGGGATGGTCGCATTTGTCGATCCACTAGTTTGGTCATTAGAGGGTTGCTACATAGCTCTTTGTTAGAGTGGATAGATCCAGATTTATTTTGGCTCCCTGATGCACCGTGGATTTATACATCTAAGGGCTTCATTAGTATTGTGTACTAAATGTCTATCCGACATTTTCTTTTTATATCGAGTTATATGTTTTGAAACTGATAACTTGGTTGCTTTGGTTTTTTGTGCTTGTATTTTAATTTACATTGTAATGGTTTTGGTAGGAGTCTGTTTTGGGATGTGATTGATGTGTGTGCTGATTAAGTATGTTTTGGGCTTGTTCGTTTTAAATATTTGCTATTACTATTTCCGTAATGCTCCTAAACTGCTTTTTCTTTTAAGTAATTGAAGCTCACAGCCTTGATTGTATTTTAGTATTGCTATGTGAATACCGCACGTAGCTTTCAACACTTTTGGAGGGTTGGCTTTGAGACTATGTTTCGTATTTGCAGGTTTTGTATTGTCGCTTTGGACATTTTCTAACTCACATTGTTTTTAATCATTTTTTAAGCGCAATGTTGATGTTTTTGTAATATATATTTTTTGATTACAGATGAAAAGATTGTGATGTGCTTACCAATATAATTATTGCATTATTGCTTTATTGGTTAATGATCCCGCCAAAAAGGGCTGTATTTAAGTATGCACATTTCTTTGTAAATTTATCTGATGAAGCGTAGCTCTGCACTACGCGAAAGCGCTTATTCATATCTTTTATTAAAGTGGCTTTTGGATCTATATGGTGTTTTGCTTTTGGACTTTGACAACAGTTAAGAATTTGAATCGTGTTGGTGTCTCTTACTATTTTTTGAGTGTATATCCTAAAGGTTCAACAATAATTGTACTGAAGCTTTGCCTGAACATATCCCAACATTCAATAGTTTAGAATTCTGCATACAGTACATATTTACTGGGACTGCAATAAAATGAAATTCATTAGTAAATCCTAAGGTGCAGTCAGCTGTTTAACATGTGGTATATTGTAAGGATTACTTTGTTAAGTTTTGCTGATGAGCAAATAACATTGCAAATATGTGTGTGTGTGTGTTGTAATTTCATAACTGCTCAGTTCCTCTCACCAATTAACATTTTGTCGGTGGGATCTACTGCCTTTATCCATGAGCCTGGCTCATAGAACTAACATGCCATTACTCCAACAACTTTGAGAGGCCAATCTTGAGGAGAAAATTATACATTTTCTTGAGAAGGTTTTGTTAATGGTCAGTGAGATGGAAGCCTTTCCCACAAAGTACACTCGAGATCAGGAAAAAAAATGACTTTAGATAACTTCTCTAATCATGACCATGCAATAGAAAATTACAAAGCAGCATCACACAAAGAAGATGATAAACAAAGAGCACCGAGAAAGCACATACACACACTAAAACTTAAGTTACGAAGTAAGTGGTAAATGCATCTAGGATGACCAGTTTGGATTGTGAATTTATAACCTATGAGAGATGGACTTATATAGCCAAACTGGAAGCAAAGCTGTCTTCACCCAAGACTAAACTAGAGAGTCAAGAGGCGAGGGTAAACACTTGCACCACACCACACTCATCACATAGTCCCTCAAAACCTACACCACCAAAACACACACCTAGAAACACAAAACACACACCTAGATTCACAGAGGCTCTCAATAAAAATCTGCCCAAGCAACAGGGACGTCCAAAGCAGAACTGCAAGCAACCTCCACCCCCCGCCCCATCACAACCCAAATGACACATAGCCCACAAACTCAGTGTGCCACTCAACCACAGCCCATAAGGCATAACAAAACACTCTAGTCATGGGTGACTCTGTAGTCAGGCACACTGATGTTCTACTCACCAGGTTAAACAAGGAGAAAATTACTGTCAGCTGCCTGTCGGGTACCAAGATCCGCCACATAATGCACACACTCAGGTTACTCCACAACAAGTACAAATATGACTCTGTCATTGTCCATGTTAGTGTGAATGACTTGAGATATACCTCCCTGGACTACATGAAAAGAGACATGGAGGAGCTTCCTGATCTTGTAGCCCAGGCAGGTATGATTCTAGTACCTGAGTAGCATCCTGCCATCACCAAGAATGATACCACAGTACAAAGACAAAATGATTGACTTCAACAACTGGCTAAGCTTCTGGTGTCATTCTAAAGGGATCCAGTATCTGTCTGCCTGGGATGACATGATTGACAGACCATGATGCTTTGCCAGAGTTGGCCTGCACTTGTCACCCTTGGGATTCTGGATACTGGCTAAGGCTCATGACACCCCTATAGTGTCTTTTTTAGGCAAGGCTCAAATGACAAATTCTCCACTGTAACAGGTGCAAGCAAGCAAAATCTGAGGGTAATGCTACTCAGTGCTAGAAGTCTAAACCTCAAAATGCACTCACTCGAGGCACTTTTTAAATTGGAGAACACTGACATCTGTGCAGTGACAGAGACCTGGTTCAAGGCTCCAGAGAGCACCCCTGCATTACCAGGCTATAATTCATACCACACCTTTCAGCCACCTAACCTGGACTGAAACACAAAAGGTGGAGGCATGTCCATATTCATTAAGGATATCCACACCTCCAGGCTAGTTGCCCAGCATAATGCATCCTTGATTATCCAAGTACAACTAACTCTGGGCAAGACCACAATCCAAATTGTAGCTTGCTACAGATCCTGCACCCTGCCTCAGAATTCCCTTTCCTCATTTCTTGATACACTGGAAAATATTAGGGTACAACCTAACACCCTAACAACGGGTGAATTCAACTACCCCACCATTAACTGGGAAAACTACTCATGTACCAACTCTTTTGCTCAATATTTTCTGGAATTCATAAATTCCAATGCGTTGGATTAACTTATCCACAACCCCACCAAGGGCAGCAATATCCAAGACCTGGTCATTACCAACATGGGCGACTGGTGTTCCACACTAGAGGTCAGTTTCTTGTTGGTCAGATATGACCACAAGTGAATCACCCTAGACATCCACATCCCACCCCCACTCTCTTTAGGGAAACTACCGTAAAAAAATTCTCCAAAGCTAACTTCATCCTTCTTAAGGCAGAAGTGGCAAACTTCATGACACCCATGCAGACGGACAATAGAGGTATGACTGCTGAATCCCACATGAATGCACTTTATAGGCACTTACACAAGTGCATAGATCGCACTATCCCTAACAGAACTAAGATGCTATCCTCCAAAAAAAGGAAGCCAATCTGGTGGTCCCCTGTCATAAAAAAACTCTACAACAGAAGAAAGAAACTGCTGCAGAAAAGAGTAAAATCCCATGATTGGAGGAACTCCCTGGTCAGCCTGAGCAAGAAGTTGAGATCTCTCATAAAATTCTCCAAAGCTAGTTACGAAAACAAAATCGACACTGTTTCTAAAAACAATCACAAAGAATTCTATAGCTATGTCAAGAATCTCAATGGCAACACTCAGATCTGCTCTGAGTTACAGTGCAATGGCATTAAATATACAGAACCAACTGATATTGCCAACATCCTGTCAGATAGGCTCAGTGCTAACTTTACCCCCCCACCCCCTAAAGGGCCCATCTCTATACCTGAAGAATGCAAAGTTCCTATAATCATGGCTGCACAGGTAAAAAACACACTCTCCCAAGCCAAGAACACAACATCCATGGGACCTGACAATATCCCAGGCTGCATTCTACATGAACTACAGAATGAAATGTCACCCAACCTAAGTACCATGTTCAATCATAGCCTCTCCTCAGACTTTGTGCCCATTGAATGGCGCACAACAATGGTTATCCCACTCCACAAAGGGGGATCCACCATGGACCCTGGGATCTACTGCCCCATTAGCCTGATGATCCTGGTCTGCAAGGCTATGGAACATATCATCAAGGAACTTATAAACAAAAACATTGGTAATCTCCAAACTCTGGACCCCACCCAGTTTGGGTTTGTAAAAGACAGATCATATCTCCTAAACCTGATAGACTTCTTTGAGGCAGTCACCTAAGCCATAGATGAGGGTAAGGTGGTTCACACAGTCTATCTAGATCTCGCCAAGGCTTTCGACACCATCCCCCACTCTGGAATTATAGATAAACTGACTAAACTAGGTATAAATCCCTATGTCACAAGATGAATTACCAACTGGTTCACTGACAGCACCCACACTGTGAAAGTAGCAGACTCCAAATCCGACTTCAGACCAGTGCCAAGTGGAGTACCACAGGGTTCAGTCTTGGGTCCTTTCCTGTTTGGTATCTACTTCTCTGAAGTACAGGTTAACACAGAAGGTCTTTGGCTAATGAAGTTTGCAGATGACTGCAAACTAAGAGCCATAATCGAAACTCCTAACAATGTGGACATCCTGCAAAAGGGCCTCACTGAGACAGATGCCTGGTGTCAAAGCCATGACCTCAAGCTCACTGCCAAAAAGCGCATTGTCATCCCTTTTGGTAGAAACTCTGTACCCATGAACTACCACATAGGCAGTAGTCTACTTAACACTGAAAGTGTGATAAGAGACCTTGGGACACAGGTGGACAGTAGTCTCTCCTTTGATAATCACATCGCCACAGTAGTCAGGAAATCCTTCTATGTGGCACACCTCATCCCAAAAGCTTTCTCATCCAGGAAAAAAAAGGTAATTGTTCCTCTCTACTCGTCACTCATTAGATCCATTATAGAGTACAATGCTCCTTTTGGTATGTACCTCACAAGACATCTACAACAACTGGAAAGACCACAGAAATACCTCACAAAGAAGATTACCAGCCTCAAACAGATGCCCTACGCAGACCATCTCAAAAAATTTCAGCTTTACTCCATCGCATATCACCTACTCAGAGACGATCTTTGCCTAACATACAAAGCTATGTCAGACCCAGAGCTGTTGGACATGCTCCACTTAAAGAAATCCCAATCCCTCCGAGCTACATGCTCTAGGGACCTAAACCTTGTCACCACAATAAACAGAACATGCTGGAGAGATAGATTCCTTTCCCAGAGACTTCCCATACTCTGGAACAAACTACCTATCTATATCAAACAAACCTCATTAGCACTCTTCAAGAAAAATCTTGATGACTGGATGGGAAATAGGAAATTTACCCTGGGGATCACTTCTGTGGCTTTGCTCGACAGGGGCACAGGTAAATAATTTTCTTGGGTGGCGAAAGCCGGGCTACCTTTTTGGCTAGGCTTATATAGGCCCTAGGGCCAATAGCCTAGTACCTACTTATGAACCTACCTATGAACCTATGAAAATGAAGTAATGTTTCTGGCATAGTTATTTTGTGATAGCAGTTACACATGTACTGTCCTAAATAAGGCTAATTTATCAGTTAGAGCAGGAAGATGTATGAGGTTTTCTCCTATGTTTAAGACATTTATATGGTTTGAATTTTGATGTTAACAGGAGTAATTTGATAGCTAGAATATCTGTAGGATAAGTCAACTACTTTCATTTTACTATATGGTACCAATTCTCAAGCCATCAAGTGTGTAATTATAAATAATTGGAAAATATTTAGTGTTAATTCAGAATTACTAGCTGCTGTGGATAATATTTCACATTTTACATTTAAAAGACAGAGTAATTCAAATATTTATTACAACATGATGTAGTTAACAACTTTATTATTAAACAAACTGGAAGGAGTGAAGGTACATAGTCCTGTGGAGATTGTAAAATGTGCAGATTTGTAGCCAGTGGCAACTCTATAAATCTGGTAGATGTTGAACAATTATTGCACCAGAAGATGACAATTGTCACTCATCTGGTGTTGTGTATTTGGCAACCTGCAAAGCATGGAAGCCATTTATGCTAAGAAAACATAAGACCTCTTTTTAAAAGTACAGCTGAAGATGTATATGATATTAAAAAATATGTTAGATAATGCATTATACAGGCATTTCTAAAAAATGTATGCATTTTAGTAGTGATGTGAATCCTTTTTTGGAATGTAAAGTAATTATGTGGCAAATATGTATGCATGCAATAAAATGTCCTAGTATTAATGATATTATAAATATTCATAGTAAACTGAAGGCACTGTCATTAATTATTATGTAATAGCAATGAAATGTTTTGTGACTGGAAGAATGTGTCTTGCCACAATTCATGATAGATTAAACATGGGCATTATATGAGTGTATTTATAGATTCATAGGTTCATTAGTGTATAGTAGGCTAATGGCCCTGGGGCCTTTACAAGCCTAGCCATAGGATTACCCTGGCATATTGCCACCCGACCTTAGTTCCCAGTGCCTCTGTTGAGTAGTGCCACTGGAGTTATCCTGGGGTGAATTTTCTGTTTCCCATCCACTCATCAAGATTTCTCTTGAAGAGGGTCAGCGAGATGCTCTGCTTGAGATGTATGGGACGTCTGTTCCATAGCATGGGCAGTCTCTGGGTTATCAACCTGTCTCGCCGGCATGTTTTGTTAATTGTGGTAATGAGGTTGAGGTCTCTGGAGAGTGTGGTACAGACGGATTGGAATTTCTGTAGATGTAGCATTTCCAAGATTGCTGGGTCAGACATGGCTTTGTAAGTGAAACAGAGACCATCTCTAAGTAGGTGATATGAGACAGATAATAGTTGGGGGTTTTTGAGTCTGTCCATATAGGACAAGTGTTTAAGGCCTAGGATCCTCTTTATGAGGTACTTTTGTGGCCTATCCAGTTGTTGCAAGTGTCTAGTGAGGTACATGCCAAATGGGGCATTGTACTCGATGATTGGCCCAATGAGGGAAGAGTAGAGGGAGACAATGACCTCTTTCTTCCTGGATGCAGAATCCTTAGTAATAAGATGTGCCACATAGAAGGACATTCTGACCACATTGGCAATGTGGTGATCAAAACAGAGGTTGCTATCAACCTGTGTTCCCAGATCTCTTATAATGCCCTCTGTGTTCAGTGGACTACCATCAATGTGGTAATTCATGGGAACCGGGTTTTTCCCAAAAGGGATGACGACACATTTTTTGGCATTGAACTTAAGGCCTTGGTTCTGACACCAGTCATTGGTCTCAGTGAGGCCATTCTGTAGGATGTCAACATCACTTGGGGAGTTAATAATAGCTCCCAACTTGCATTCGTCTGCGAACTTTGTCAGCCAGAGTCCCTTTGTGTTGGCCTGGACTTCAGAGAAGTAGATACCAGGAAAGGACCCAGGACCAAACCCTGTGGGACTCTACTCGTGACTAGTAGACAGTCTGACTTGGAGTCAGCTACTTTCACACTGTGGGTTCTATCTGTGAGCCAGTCTGCAACCCACCTAGTGATATAGGGGTTAATACCAAGCTTAGTGAGTTTTTCTATGATTCCTGAATGGGGAATGGTATCAAAAGCCTTGGCCAGATCAAGGCAGGCTATATGAACCACCTTGCCTTAATCCACAGCTCTGATGACTGACTCAAAGAAGTTAACCAAGTTGAGCAGGCATGATCTACCCTTCACAAAACCAAACTGTGTGGGATCCAGAGTTCCCTATATCCTTGTTTACTGGGTCCATGATGATGTGATCCATAGCTTTGCATATCAGACTCATCAGGCTAATGGGACGATAGTTCCCAGGGTCTGTAGTCACTCCTCCTTTGTGGAGAGGGATGAAGAAGTCAAAAAAGTTTGTTGATTAAAGCGCTCAGAATTAATTTTTGTGTTCCTGTGTTCAGCAACAATATGGCATTTTGTTTGTTCATAGGTTCATAGGTGTGTATTAGGCTAATGGACATGGAGCCTTTACAAGCCTAGCCCATAGGATTACCCTGGCATCATGCCACCAGACCTTCGTTTCCAGTGATTCTGTCAAGTAAAGCCACTGGAGTGATCCCTGGAGTGAATTTTCTATTTCCCATCCACTCATCAAGATCTCTCTTGAAGAGGGCCAGTGAGGTGCTCTGCTTGACATGTATGGGAAGTCTATTCCATAGCATGGGCAGTCTCTGGGTTATGTACCTGTCCCTCCAGCATGTTCTGTTGATTGTGGTAATGAGGTTGAGGTCTCTGAAGCATGTGGTGTGGAGGGATCGGGATTTCTTTAGCTGTAGCATTTCTAACAGAGCTGGGTCAGACATGGCTTTGTAAGTCAAGCAGAGATCGTGCCTTGTGTTTTTCTTTTCCAGGAGCCAGAGGCATTGAAGCATTTATAGTTATTAATCAAAGGGAAGTAGACAGTATTAAAAAGTGTTCATTTGCTAAAGGCCTCCCTACCTGTTCGTCACTACTTGGGACAAGATTATAAAATTCAGCAACTCAGTACATGCTTGAAAATTTTTGAAAAGAGACAGACAGAGGGAGACCAGCTGGGGGATTTAAGTGGCATCCTGAAACACATAGGCAAACAAAGGTAGAAGTAAGGGGAAACAGTCACCAGGCATGGATTAAGCTGCAAACATTCCCTTTGGGAACTAGCCTTTGAAGAAAGTCTTTGGCAGGACAAGAAGCACAGGGATACAACTGAGGGCAGTGCCAAACAGGGGTTCATATTATGTTATTGAAAGATAATGTATTTAAATGCTCAGAACTTCAAAATGGCCGCATTTCAAAGATTGCATTGTGGGATCACAGTACAGTGAAGATTGGGATCTTTGCCCTTTCCTCACTGTAGTGCGATCTCGGAGTTGGAATATATATTTAGTGGGGGGTGTGGGGAGGTGCATCCCCCCACAATAAAAGCTTCGATATGCGGCCGTTTCGATGTTTTGAGTGTTCGATAAAGTAATATGAACCCCCAGACAGAAGTCAGGTCCTAGACAGCACAGGATTGAGCAATCTTCCACGGAAAATGCTAGGAATGATAATGTCAGGAAGGGCCCCTCACATTCTGCAGCAGCTAATCAAACCAGTAAGAAAATGAGATCCAGAAATGAGGTGCAGCAATAAACACTAGAATGAGTATATGATTCTGACTCTCAAGATGAATTATTACTGGGCATATAGATGGTTTGCTAGTTCTATTATAGTGCTCATTCCTGAAATCATCCTCTTTTACTACTCCACACAAGCAGTTTAAGAAAAGACAGCCAAGCAGTTACAGTAAATAGTTGCCTTGAGTCAGCTATTTAGGTGGAGGTCATGAAGAAATAATTCAGTAAAGGACTTTAGGATTCCATAATTATATGTGAAAAGATCTTGGGTCAGTTCTAATAGTTTAATTGTAGAATGCAAACATTGTTATTATTATTTTTGGTGTAAACAAATGTTAATATGCTGTTCCTTGCAATGCAGCATATCCCAGGAATACTACACCTCATGGAGCATAACCTTTCACCGGAATGCATGGATATGCCTACCTGATCAGAATTGCATGGAGTGTTTAGCTCTTGGGTATATACCTTCTCATACCTGCAATATGGATAATGGATCTGTTCTAGTCTGCAGGTCTCCTTTATTGGTGACTTCTCTTGTTTTCCTTTTTTGTTTTATGTTTTAATGCTGGAAAGAACATGATACTTTGTGATCCACTCTTCTTGTATCTGTCTCCCTTTCATATATTGTGACACCCTATAAAGAACCCAATCATATATCCAATGAGTTCAATGGAAGATAAGAATGTGAATCTTTAAACTGTGTTTACCTAACTTCTCAAACAATTAGATTGCTACAAGAACCTCTTGTACCCAGAAATAGCATTTAGTTTTATAAAACTGTGATTTGTAATTTTGACTGTTACCGATGCATATCCATCTAAATTCATGTAACAGCTTATACAGTCAATATTTTCTTTTGTGTTTAGTGTCATTACTGTGCTTGGTCAATGATGTTACTGTTAATTGCTGTCCATTTTTGGGGATGGAATAGTTTTGTTTGTTTTTAGGTCATCAATCTAGTATGACAGCCACCAGAATCTGTTTTGCCTGAGTGAAGGCATGTACATATAACCTCATGTTATAAGGAAAATAGAAATTACACTCCAGCACAGAAAAGATTCTTAGAACACAACAAGTGGCATGGGTGAAGGCAAATCTTACAACACAAAGCTTTATGGTTTGGGTCTATGCATAAAGCATCACAGAAGTTGTTAAAAATTATTTTGTGGATTGTGATAAACTGATACATATAATAACATGTACGACAGTTGGGTTACCATTAGTACATCGACAGCCCATTCCACCAAAACCGAATTCACCGACATGGCAGATCATCGACAACTGAAGTGCCAACATTTCCCACACGGTAAGTAATCATTTGGCAATCAACCGTCAAAAACCACCAACAAAACACAGCCAACAATGTGTGGGGCTTTGCCCCCACACGCCCCTTCATAATTATTCCAACTCCGAGAACGCACTGCTGCGGGTGTAAAGGAAAAGTTCAGGTTGATAGCCAAACGGTTTCTTACCGTGTGGGAAACATCGGCTCTTCAGTTGTTGATGATCTGCCATGTCGGTTTCGATGAAATGGGCTGTTAATGTACTAATGGTAACCCACGACAGTTATACATAGGACTAAGAAAGCCAAGGGACACATGTTAGTGTTACAAGAGATATAGTTAAAAATCACAGATGAGTATAAGTTATTGTTATGTATATTGATTTATACATTGTTATTAGTCATACTGGAGCTTTTCTCCCCGGGCCTCTGCTGAAAACAGACAAACTCTCCAGTCATATTCTCACAGTAAACAAATGTAAAATAAATACATAAATAAAGTTTGTCATATTCCTTGTCAGCACATAGAAATTAATGATTACGGCTGATTATGTGCAGATTGTAGGATGATACTTTTATGTGATGCTGGAAGCCTGTATTAAGTGATTATTGAGGGGAAACATCATACCAAAACTAGGCATTCTTTATAGGATTTGATAGAAAAAGAACATTAGACTAACATCTGGAGACATAGAAGTAAGGATAAGATAGGGTTCACTCGTTTTCAGAGATGAAGCTTAAGATGGTAATGGGTTGGGGTATGTATTTATTTATTGCCATTACGGGGCATACAATTTGTTTGTGATATTCAGAACAAGCAAAAGAACATATCCAACCACACAATAATGGAGCTACACCGATGGAATGAAGATGGAGAAGGAAAACAGGGTAAGAGAAGATGGGTACATTATGAATGGGAATACTAATTAGAGGAGGATACCCCTCTCTAAACTCACAGGCAAAGTCCTCCAGAAGAACTACAGTGAGAGCGATTGATCTGGGGCATATGATTGGATATAATGTAGGCAGCCATAAGAGCACTGTTATGGCAGAATGGAAATATCACATATGGTAGTAACAAGGACAGCAGATGAAGAAAGTAGACTAGCAGATATACAAAGGGCAGCATGCAAAGAAAGTAGACAAGAAGACCTAGAGACACCCGTAACAGACAGTTTTAAAACGCAAAGTCAGGATACTAGCAGTTGTGCAAGCAAAGGCTGAATGCTTTAGCAGAAATTATTTTTTTGGGGGTTCAAGGTGATAAAAATGTGAAATATAAAACAGTGGCATTTAAGGAAAAAAAAAAAAAAACATCAATGTATATTTGAAATAGAAGACACCAATGGGAATAAGCCTTTTGAACAGAGTGACAGCAGACAAATATCCAAAGACTTTTATTGAAAGCTCTACCCATCTGAGATGATGAAATCACCTGATACATGGCTGAAGGAGAGCAGGATAGGAAAAGCCCTATTGGAAGAAGACAGAGGATACTTGGATAACCATAGTAAACTTCAAGAACTAGGTCTGTAGAGGAGGGAATGCCTCAGGACCTCTTCGACTCACCAACAAATTCTACAGAAGGGAGGAGAGGAACTATTCAAAGCACTGTTGTGTATGCATACCTTAATACAGGGAACTGAATCCATTTTTCGTATAATGAAGCATGCTGGGATAGTAATGATCTCCAAAGGGAAGGAAAGTAGAGAAAGAATGTTATATTTCAGATCAATGTCCTTATTAAATAAATTTATTAAATTGTTAGCAGATTTTAGCAAAGCATTATGATGGGTTCTACTCAAGCTTATTCAGCAGTGCCAATGCAGTTTGTCAGTGGAAGACAAGGAACTGATAACTAGTTTCTTCTGTCCAAATGCTTAAAGGGATATCAAGGTAAGCCCAGAGGAAGAAGTGGTACTTTTTGACTTTTAATATTCGTTTGATTCTGTTGAATGGACATTCCAGCTCAAAACAGTAGAAAATAGGGAGATAAGTAATCCAAACTTCACCCCCTGCATCACCTCAGTAATGCATGCTAATCCTGCCTCCACCCCAGCCTTAACCCCACACTGTACCTTAAAAAACCCTTCCTATAAACACTGTCACTACACAAGACACACTGAGACACACAAGCACGCACCGACAACTCTACTACTCTACTATAATATGCTCACTGACATGCAAACATGCAACACCTATACCCTTACCGAACCTCTACCCTAACCTAACACTCAGACACACAAATACACAGTCCAACAACACTCAACTGTTGGCACTTCAGCATATAAGACATTCAACTATTTGGCCATTTGACAATCTCAGCCACCCCTAGTAATGGGGTAGGGAAAAGTATTGCTCAACAAAATGCATGTTAACCACCCCCCACACACACACACACACACACACACACACACACACACACACACACACACACACACACACACACACACACACACATGTGTGTATACACACACACACACACACACACACACACACACACACACACACACACACACACACACATATATGTGTATACACACACACACACATATATATATATATATATATATATATATATATATATATATATATATAGTGGGGGGGCTTGCTTCAACATCAGTGAGCTCAGGGTACACTTGTCCCCCTGAAAAAAAAAGTGTATTTCATGACCTTGGAAGGGCTACTGTTTTAATGGGTAACCTCCCAATGTGTTTGATGCTTTGGAGTCAAATAATCATGTTTTGGGATCAAATAGTCACTTCTCACTTAACTGTGATGTGACTTTTGATTGTAGACCAAGCTGCAGCTGATGCATACCACCCTTACTAAGACAAAGAGAGAAGTCAACTACAATGCCTGGTATGAGACTAAAAACTGTGCTATGTCTGTGAGGGCTGCTCTACCTATTTAAATTGCTTGGGACTGGTGCCACTGAAAATCTGGTGAGTAAATGGGCAAATAGTATTAAGTCCTGGACATGGGTGGAGAGGGGCAGATATTCAGCGACTACCATGACTGCCACCTATCTCCTATTTCTATTTCAGTGGAAAGTTTTTTAAGTTTAAATTTGTACAACCTGGGCAGACAGAGAAAGAGAGAGAGAGAGAGAGAGAGAGAGAGAGAGAAAGAGAAGAGGCAGTTAACTACTACTAAAGCACTGTAGTACTTAGGGCCAGACTAAAAACACAAGGCATACCTGTAAGGCCTGTTGTTGCTAGGGCATCATGTCACAACTACTTCTGATTATTAATTTCCAGATGTTTGTGGAGAGCAGTATTTGCTCTGTGCTACCACTTCGTTGTTATTTGTATTTCAGTGGGAACATTTGCTAGTTTAAATCTGGAACAGTTGTGCAGGCTGCTGGCCTGTTGTGCTTGCTGTGCTGCTCTGCAGACAGCTACTGTTCGACTACTGTAAATAGTACCATTCACTTTCACTTCCCTTTCACTTTGTCCATAAAATAATACACTAGAGACGTATTCACTCTCTTGTGACCAATACTGCCCTGCAAAGACTGTCTTCACCAAAACAAGACTATTTTTTTCCAATTTTTCATCCCTCTGTGGAGTGACATTCTGTTTGGTAAAGTAAGGTACTAAGGCTGTCTCTTTCATCTTGTGTCTCGCATATTTGAAGTCAATTGATGTTTCTAAAATCTATAGTAATGGTGAATAATTCATTTTTATTATGACATTTAGCAGTCGATCTTATTGTTCATACTGTCTATGGAATGACCCATATTTTTGCACAATACCCACTTAATAAAGTGAAGTATCTTTCTCATTAATATGTTGATTTAAAATTTTACACAATTTAACTATTATCTGTTGTTTTATTTACTGTATGCATTTAATATTGAACTTAGTTTTATTTGCTTCATGAATTAAAGGCTAAAGTAATAACTTTCCAATGCTACTTAATGTCACCTACCATATACTAAATCACTTGACCCCTTGTACTATCACCATCCTCGTGGAACCATAGTCTGCTCTACCTGCATCTTGATTGGTTACGAGTACTTGGAGTACTGAGGTGATATAATAACTGCTTTATGTTTGCCAAACATCTTATACTCATCAAATACTGACACTGCCTATGAGAGATGTAAATATTTATTCAAACTGGAGGCAAAGTTTTCATCATCTCTTCCTTTTAGTGTCAGTAAACATCATCCTTCTGCTACACCCAAACATGTTGAGGTGGTCAAAAATGTTACTTAAGCCCTTCAAACACTTCTACAGAGAGCCCCAGTCACTTTGAAATGTGACTGCGGCTATAACTATACTCTCTACTTCACCTACCTACACGAACAACTTCTGTTGCTCCCTCAGGATCTCAAAAACTGCAGGTACATCAAGTAAAGTCTCAGGTACTGGCGATTTCGTAGTCAAACAGACTGCTCATTCGTTAGGCTGTATAAGGGTAAGGTAGAAATAAACTGTCTCCATGGTGTCAGGATGTGTGATGCCACTAGGATCTTTAGAAAACTCCACTCTCCTAAATATGACTATGACCTTGTGGTTAATGTGGGTGTGAATACTCTTAGGATGACTTCTCTAAGGAAAGTACCCAGAGATATGATCAAGTTCTCTATTCATTTCCTTAAAACAGGTAAGCTCCTAGTTTTTAAGCACTGAAAGTGATGCTTAAATTCAAGGACAACATCACTGACTTCAGCAATTGTCTGGTCAACCAGGGTCATTCCAAGGGGATACAATATATGACAGAATTGGATGTGATAGCTGAGAGGCCAATCTGCTTTGCAGGAAATGGTCTACACACTCCTTTAATGTCTTTTATTCTTCTTCTTTCAGCTTTTCCCAGTTAGAGGTCACCACAGCGGATCACCTGTCCACTCATGATTGGCAGTGGAGTTCTACAGTGTCGAGTTGCCAGCCTGGCACCCAGTCTTCCACAGAAGGCACACACAGGCACGCACTCATGCCTAAGGCCAATTTAGAGTGTATAATCCACCTAGAGCATGTTTTTTGAATGTGGGAGGAAACCCACGTGACCACAGGGAGGACATGCAGACTCCGCCCAGAAGGCACCCCAGCCGAGGATACACAGGTTAAATCAGGTGCTACCCCAGTAATGTCTTTTTTTAGGTAGGATCTTGTCATCAGACATTCCAAAGTAACAAATTTCAGCACTGCTTAATGCTAGAAATTTGAAGAAGAAAATGCCAGAGCCCGAAGGCTTTCTGGTTCATGAACACATTCATATTTGTATAATTACTGAAACTTGTTTCCAGTGTACTGACAGCACTGTTATTATACCTGTCACTCATTTAAACCCTCTGGGAGCTGGGCAGGTATGTCTGTATACCAATGTCCCATGATCTCATGTTAGAGCTCAGCTGATACTAACTTATAACTACATGAGTTTCTAGTGACATTAAACAAATCCAGCTGTCACATAATTGCTAATTATAGGTCCCAATTTATACTTGCACCGATCACGAAGTATACGTAAGAAAGATAAAAACTTGAGTATCAAATTATCAAACCTGACACATCGCTCATGGGCAACTTTAACTCATTTGTCAGCTGCCAAACTAATATTGCTAATAACAAATATGATAGTAGATTCCTTAATTTTCTAAATGCCTATACCCTAGACCAAATAGTCCTCCTATCCACTAGATGTGCAAATTTCTTGTCATTATTAATATAACATTTGCTTCTGCCCTCAAAAAGTATATCTGTCTCTTTTGTGAACTCCAGCTATCAGT
Source organism: Protopterus annectens (assembly GCF_019279795.1). Classification (NCBI taxonomy): domain Eukaryota; kingdom Metazoa; phylum Chordata; order Ceratodontiformes; family Protopteridae; genus Protopterus; species Protopterus annectens. Next base: position 1,326,378,198 of record NC_056735.1, read on the forward strand.
CTATCTTCTACCATGGAAATGGTGCTATAAGCCTCACTAATACAACTATATTCAGGAACTATTCTCAAACCAATTACATATAATTTAATTACATTATTTGAAATTACAAAATGGTACGATAACCCAAGAGACCACAATACTTATGTCACAGCACATACCTTTGAATTCTACTTATATCTAAAAAGCAGAATTCAAGAATATCTTCTTGTGCATCATAGGTATAGTGCTAAGTTCAGAAATAAACTCATATAGTGGAATTTTCATATCACCAAACTTTATAACAAGAGAAAGAAACAATTAGTTATTTATAAAAGCAGGTTCATAACAAGGGTGGAGTGAATGGGATGGGGGGCTACCCTGGGTACTAACTATTTGCTGGTATGAATGGCAATTGCAGATGGGGCTTGAGTGCAGTACTGGCATTTATTTAAGCAGGTAATGCTGCAATTTCTTAAATTAATCCATTTAGTAGTTTAGCTAAAACATACTACAGTTCCTAACATACTAAGCTAAATGCATTCATTAATGAAACTGAGGGCATCATCACTGACTTCCTAAATGAAAGCCAGATTACTGATACTGAAGATGTGCTGCCAGTCTGTGCAAAGGTCTGAACAATTTTGCTGAAGAAAGTTTTTAGTTCTCAACTTTAAGTTGAGGGGTACCAATCTGGAGGACTGCCCAGGGTGTCAGCTGACATAGTTACAGATTTGTGTAAAAGATTTCTTACATCTCACCATAAAACAGACTTAGAATTGGCTAGCAAAAGCATTCAGCACACCATTAAAAAGTACAAGATTAGTTCTGACCTTAAGGTTGGCACCAGCACTGACAACAGAGACAATTACAAGACATTATATGGTTGTACTAGAAAAGTGAGATGCAACACTCTGTATTGCTCCAAGATAATATCAAGCAATGCCATGTATTCTGATCCTGAAGCCACTGTCAGAATCATAACTGACAAACTCAACTCCAACTTCTCTTTATCTATTCACCCCACTGTAACTCCCATTGCCCCCTAACTACCCTTCCACAAATCACCCTAGAATAGGTTTTAGCTGCATTGCCTGAAACTAAAAATGCTACCTTTACAGGTAGAGAAATAAAGTATGGTCCAGGCAATGCATTTTCCATATATGACATTGTCCCCTGCTGGAGCAGGAATGGAGAGGATGGGTATGCCTATTCTTGAGGTGCAATCTATCAAAAGAGTGATGTCACCATTTCAGGGTAGTCCTGGGTATGTGTTCAGCTCACAAAGCTGTAAACGCATCAGCCTTCCTCAGTAGGTATACAGAAGCAGATTACTATGACTTACCTGAATGGAAGTCAGTCGAACAGCCGATGTTCGAAATCATGTTTTCCAAGGGGCAGGAAATCGAACCAACAGTGGTCGACCAAGGTTAATTGAGTTGCATGGTGCACTCGACCATTTGACAAATGGTGTGCCGAGACTGTGGAGGGAGGTAGCGCTTCAGTGAGGAACAGGGAAGTAGCACATGTCCTCACTGTAGTGCAGTCTCAGAGCTGGTATATTTAATGTGCAGGGTGTGGGATGCAGGGGGCGAACCCCCCTACAAAATAGTAGAGGCAAGCTTACTAACACATCTGGAAAATGGGAATGTCAAAAATGTCGTATACACATTTTCATGTTTACCATTTTCGACATTACGGTCTTCTGATGTTTCCAAATTCAGCATTCTATTTCGATGCTGCAACTGTTTGACATGACCCCTTTTGAACATACCATAGTAAACCTACAGAAGCATACATTTACATGAGGTAGTATAATGGTCCCTGCAGTAATAGAGGCCACATGTCTCTTGCCAAATACTTAAAAAAAGAAAATGAAACACACCTTCATTGTCAGTATTCCAGCAAGAGCAAAATCAACTCCTTTGACTGCCTGGATGTGTGCTTTTTGGAGTTTTGGTAGGCTTAATGATGGCAGGTAGAAGTGTCAAAAGTATAGTTAAAAATAGCTGTGTGAAATTTAATAACATCCGTGGATGCCTCCTTGTAAGTATGAAGTATAGCATAGCTAAGCCCCATCTGAACCTTTTCAACCTAAACCACTCAACTGGTTATGTCCTAGAGGCTTACAAAGCTGCCATCCTTGTACCATAGCATAAGGGTGGCCCCACCTCCGGTCTTGGTAATTATAGGCGCTTACATCTCACCAGTACTATCTGCACTGTCATGGAACACATAATTATTGAGCTCATAGACAATGACATAGAAAACCTGCTGTAAATGAATCCAAATCAGTTTGGTTCCATAAAAAACAAAACATACACCCCTAAGTACTGAAAAACAAACTTTTTGTACATTATCATAGGATAGATATGTTACTTTTTGGCATGGTGATGGAAGGAAAGATTGCAGAGCAGATTCACTGGGCATTAATTGTGAAAGATTCTTTTATACCTACCATTTTTGGCATCCATAAGTTACATAAAGATTTGCTACTTGATCTAAAACATATCCCACTGCCATATATTTAGATTCCAAACTGAAAGATGTTGTCAACTCATGTACATACTTATGCAGGGATTCATGGGACCTTTTGATTAAGTGTGGAAAGGTGGTATATAGTGATTCTTTAGCTTTTTGTACTATCAGTGTGAAAGATCTTTATACAGTGATTACACACAGGCTAGGCTTGGAGTGTTTTTATGAATTTTTAATTGAAAATATGGGGTTAGATGATAGACAAAAGCCTTAACTGATTTAATGGACATCTTACAACTATTTGTTTTTAGAGAATCACTTTTTTCGTCAGAAGATGGGTGTAGCAATGGGAGCAATTTGTGCACCTATATTTGATAACACTGTCCTGGCACAATGGGAGAAACAAATTGTGTTTAATAGTTCCTTTGTTTCCTCATGGGCATTTTATACTAAGATTCTGGATGAGATATTTATTATTTGCAGATAATACATTGAAAATAGACTTATTTTTTGACAATATTAATGATACTACAAGTTGTTTGCTATTTACTAAAACAGTGGGCAGTACTAAATTAACTATTTGGATGTGTTGATTTTGAAGGATTTTGATAAAAAAAATTAGCATCGAATATTTTTAGAAACACAATATACTCTGATGTTATGCTTTATTTTATAAGCTGCCACCCTAGACATCAAAAGAGGGTCATGGTAAAGGGTCAGTTTGTCAGGTTGGCCAAAATGGTGTCAGAATGGGAATACTTTCTGACTGAATGTGACTAACTGACAAATATGTTTGCCAATGGGGAATACCCTTTATGGTTTGCAAACCGCCCCTTAGGCATGAAGTGGTTACAAAAAGAAAAATGGGGTTTCATGCCCTTAATTTATGGGCACGGGAATAGCAATTTGTATCGGACAAACAATGGTGTTACAAATAAGTATGAAAACACTATGGTTATGTTTTGCACACTTTACTATTAAAAATATTTTGGAAAAAACTGGGGGATATTTTATGTTAACTATTTGTATGAAAAAGTAGGCTCTTGACCCTCAATCGTTTATAAGAGGCAAAAATGCTTTAAAGACATACTGAGCAGGGCAAAGGAATTCTGAACAAAACTTTAAGGATGGGTATGTATAAGTGTAGCTCATGTTCCTAATGTCCCTCTATTTTGGTGAATGACAGTATTGTGTCTGGTGACCTTGAAGGGTTGCTTAAAATGTACTACTAAAAGGGTGGTGTATATAGCTAAATCCCAACAATGCCCCTCTTTTTATGTGGGTAAAAAGTGAGAGAAAAATAAAAGAATGTATTTATGAACACCTATGTGATATTGTTACTTATAAGTATACTTATGCTCTGTATAAATACATATTGCAGTTTCCCTGACATATTTTTATTTGGGAATTGTACTGGCAGATTGTTTTGCATGCATACAAATTTCCTGGACTTGATGAAATGGTTTCATTAGTGTGTATTTTAAAATTGCATGCCCTTAGTTTCAAACAAGTGGATGGGTTTAACATCTGCTGTATACTATTTTATCTAGTTTGGTATGGACATTTCTTTATTTGTTTCAAATTAATGTGTGCACCTGGTAGAGTAAATTGATTGTTAATTTTCATTGGTTGATTTGTATCATGTGTTATTGGGTGTATTATTTAAACAGGATATGACTAAGAAATGGGTTTCACTTGTTCTGATAAAGTACCTGTTCTAGGGAGGAAAGCACTTAACTGTGTATATTTCTGTATGGATTCAATTTTATTTTTCAGCTGACTTAAGTGTGCCTCCAAGAAGTATGTTTTGTTTTTGAAGTTTGTTTTCTCACCTTGTTGAATACCATTTGGTGTTTGCATGGTTCTTGGTTTCATAAAAGAAGATAATGCCTGCTCAATCTTTTTTTTCATACATCTTTATTGAATTATCACTTGTGACATAGGTAAATTTACATTCATATAAAAGTCATCAAACTATATCAACATAAACATTATACTTCAGATATATTGCTATATATCCATCCCCATAAATATTCGGACCACTGAAAACAAATATAATTCAAAAAACTCCTCTGGTCCCATTTACATAGTTCTTAGTTATGTAATTCTTCTGACCCTGGGTAGCTTCATTTAATTAGATCAACCCCGGGATTCAGTAAAACCTACATGGAGTGTAGAAATAGTGCACCAGCTGCTGCATGGAATATGGCTGCCGAGCGATTCAGCAAACAGCTGATCTGATCTGCACGAGCTTGGCAGCACTATTCCTGCATGGACACCACTGCCTAATGCTAGTTACCTCATTTGCTGGTGAAAACCAGGCAAATGAGGTGAATTAGCAATTCAGCAAGCAGGCAAGTTTCCATGCAGGAATAGTGTGAGAAGCAGAAATGTATTCAGTTACTAGCTGAACACATTTCTGCAAATTAGAAAACGGAGGCATGACAGCTTGTAAAAAAGCATGTATTATATCTAGTAGGCATGTCAGTGGCTAAATATATGTCCAATTGCATGATAAATAGTTTCAATTTTTTTAAATAAAACTTTTATTTTTTTTTGGCCGATCTCGGCCATTTAAGCATAGGGCAGCGACATGCAAATGGGAACATGCTGAAAATAAAAAATAAAAAAAGGGGGGGGATCAATTTTTACAGAAATATGCATTTTGCTATTATAATCAATGGCATGCAGAATGAAAACAATACCAGGGAATAGTGGTTGCTAAGAGGAAAGGCGCAGTCTAAGTGTGGTAACTATGGAGTAAGGCAGTGGTGTATGCAAATGAGGGGATTTATACTGAATCACAAATTTCTTCTAAGTGTCTGACTGCACCTTACTGTGTAGGTGCTCTAACACCACCGTGTAGACAGGAGGAGGAGAAGCTAACATGAAAAGGGGGTTTGTCATGCTTGCTGTAAGCACAATGGAGCTCAGTGGCCCGTGTTTGCCCTTAGCTAAGCACAGCTAAGGAAGGGGGTGCATCTGAGGCTGTATTGTCTTATTCCATGAAATGCAGATCATGTTCATGTCCAGGGAGGGCCAGTTATGCTTAAAACTGTTTACTTTAGCTAAACAGGTATGTGCAGTGTGCGCTGGTCCTAAAAAAAAAAAAAATAGTAGAACTGTTTACAATTGAGCACCAGGTATGCACAGCATACATCGGGGCTTAAACGGGGAGGAAATGGGAAGGGGAAACAACAGAAGGAAGGCAATCAAGGAGAACTGGAGAACTAGCATAGCTGGCAGGTGGAATGTATCAGAATCAGCCAATTACACACTCAGCAGCCCAGCACACTACTATAAATTATGCTAACACCTTTCAGTCAGTTTTTTTCCCACAAACTCTACACCAATGGTGTATACATTCAGGGGAATTTTAAACTGACAAACTAACAAAACATGTTAGGGACTGCTGTTGCTCTGATCTGTCTGTATGTGCTAGAGACTGAGGGTGGTGAGGAGGATAATGCTGATAACCAACACAGATTGAGGAGGAGGAGGAGAAGAGTTTTCAGAACCAAGGTAACCTACCAGGGGCTACATGATCTGGAGATAGTAGAGCACTACAGGGTGGACAGGAACATACTTCAGCAGCTTGTTGAGCTTTGCCGGCCTCGCTTTAGAACCAGAACCAACAGAGAGGAACCCATCCCGGTGGATACCAAGGTATGTGTAGCTTTAAGAATGCTAGCTACATGTAATTTCCAAACACCAACTGGGGATATCATGGGGGTCTCACAGGCATCAGCTTCTGGGATACTCCACCATTTCCTGAATGCCATGCGACCACATGCCGCTGAGCACATTTACTTCCTCACCACCTGTGAAGAGAGGACCAGCAATATGCATCTATTCCACAATGTAGCAGAATACCAAAAGGTACTAGGTCCCATAGACTGCAACCATATCCACATCAAAGCACCACCAGGTAGGGTAGGGTCTACCTAAGCCACAAGGGATTCCACTGCATCAACTGCCAGGTCATGTGTTATACCCAGGGCATTATCATGAATGTGTGTGCTGGCAGCCCTGGAAGCTATCATAACTTCCACATCTGGCATTTGTCACAGCTGTACCGGGTGTTTGCCAGTGGGGACATCCCATATGGCCATCTGGTGGGGGATGCTGACTATGTACTGGAGCCATGGGTGATGACGCCCATCAGAAATGCACACACACACCCACACAAGAATGACATAATGAGGCACACGCACAAACCAGGATCATTATAGAGTGTGTGCTTGGGATGCTCAAGTCATGGTTCCACTGCCTTGACATATCTGGTGAAGCCTTTCAGTACTCTCCAGCCACATGTGCACACATGTTCATAGTATGTGCCATGCTACACAATATGATCCTGTGGAAACAGCTGCAGCAGGAACAAAACGGGGAAGGGTCACACAGCTCCCCACCATTGCCAAGGTCTCCACAAGGCACAGAGGGACCAGGAGGAGGAAAATCCTGTGCCTGCCCCTGTAGACAGATGGAGGCATTCCCAGTATGCCCTGTCTTTCGCTAAGAGGCAACGCATAGCACATGCACTGACACAGTAGGGCCTGAGGGACTGATCTCTATCTCTGACTTGCACACACAGTAAAACGGATGCCAAACATCACACCATCTATACCTTACCATGTATAGGCAGTATACTGCGTGCATCTGACATAGTTAGCCCTCAAGCATCATCCTCACAACAGCCTCAGGCACAAGGTAAGTCAGTTTCCTTAACAAAATAAATTAATGGAGTGGAATGTTCTGATAGCATATCTATGGTATTGATTCAAGCATGCAAGGGAATGGGGTTGCTTACTGGGATAGCAGCAGACAACTGAAAGCTCTGTTGAACAGCAGGAAGTATATTCTCAGTACTGGCCTACACAAACCATGCAGTACCACCCTAACTGACAAACACCACTGCAGTATATGCGGTGAGCCAAATAACTGGGAGGTCTTAGGTCACATGCATGGATGTCAAAGTGGGGGTCCCATACCCACCCCCAGCCTCACTCAGCAGTTCAGCAGTAGAAAAGCATACAGAAATGTCTGGCAAAGGCCCCCACATGGCAACATCCATGAAATCCACACCTACAGACTTTTACACAGTGATATCACAGCAAGTCTGGCAGTATCAGTATGGCTTTGAAAGGTAAGAAGTCAGAAACTACAAATATTTATGCCAGAACAGTCTGACTTGTCATCGATACTGTTATGCCTGTAGTCACAAAGATAGAGTACACCGCTATGCTAAATGGGACCAAAATGCTAAGCAAATATCAGCACAGTGTCTGCAAATGTGTATTGTGTACAGATGTTTCATTCCCCCCATAGTCCCCTAGAAAAGCAGTAACATGTTCCTAGCCTTAAGCAGCATCCAGCCATTAACTAGAGTGATGGCTCAACACAAACAGAAAGCAATTGTCAGTAACACCCACAGTCAACTTACTGGTGCCATCCCAGGGGAGTCCACTGCCGGCAGCAATGGAATATATGATCATCAGAATGCACTGCTTTGCTACAGATGGCCTGCATCTGTCACACCTGGCCTACATGCCTGTGGTAAATACCAATGCCTCACCCATAGTGCCCTGTTAGGGAGTGTCATGGGGCCCATAACACCAACATAACTCAGTCTACAAAATGCAAAGTAAGGCCATGCTGCTAACTGCTAGGAGAAAACTTGCCAGTGTCAGAGAGCCAGAAATCTGGACAAAGTCATGAATAATGGGTGAAAAAGGTCCAAAGAGAAGACACCTTTGAAATACTGCTCTAATAATGTTATAAAGTTGATGGAAGGATTGTAGTAGCATGGAATGTCTGACAGGTACGATGTCTGAAACTGCAATGTCAACTGTCAGTAATATTTGACTTCAACTCTGTGTGACTTGCAAAACACTTTTCCTTGAAAACCACAATTGTTTGGGTAACCAACAAGATAAATGAGTCATGGATCTGGACATTCTGTGATATTCTGTACAGTCGACAGGCAGGGCTAGGAGTCTAAACATGGGAATGCACTCATTGCAGGCAGTCCTCACCCTGGAAGATGGAGACATGTCTGCACCCACAGAAACCTGGTACACAACCATGAGAAGTAACACACCCTTCCCTAATCACTCATCCTATGCAACATCCTGACTGCAGAATGTGGTCATCCAAGCAAAATGAGGTGAGCAATACATATATGTGAGACAAACACACACCTCCAGGCTGGTCAAACAGTCTAGCGCACACAAGACCCATTGGGGACCTACAGACACTGGATCCTACCCAGTTTGGCTTTGTTAAGGGCAGATCCTGCCTCTTAAACCTGGTTGATTTCTTTAAAACAGTCACCAAGGCCATTGACGAGGGGAAGGTGGTCCGCACAGCCTACCTGGACCTCGCAAAAGCCTTCGATACAATACCCCACTCGGGCATTATAGATAAGCTCACCAGCTTAAATATAAACCCCTATGTCACTAGATGGATTGCAAACTGGCTCAAGGACAGAACCCACATGGTTAGAATTGCTGGAGCCATGTTGGACACCAAACCAGTTACAAGTGGTGTCCCACAAGGCTCAGTCCTGGGACCTCTCTTGTTCGGTATATATTTCTCAGAGGTACAGGCCAACACGGAAGGACTGTGGCTGACCAAGTTCGCAGATGACTGCAAACTGGGTGCCATAATAGACTCTCCAGCCGACACAAGCATCCTCCATAAGGGCCTCATAGAAACAGACAACTGGTGCCAGAGCCATGGCCTCAAGCTAAATGCCAAAAAGTGTATAGTCATCCCCTTTGGCAAAAACAAAGTGCTCACAAATTACCACATAGGTGGTAATCCATTAAGTACAGAAGAAGTAATTAGGGACCTGGGGACCCAAGTTGATAGCAATCTCTCATTTGACAACCACGTGGCCAAAGTGGTTAGAAAAACATTTTATATAGCCCACCTAATCATGAAGGATTTCACATCTAGATCAGGGAGGTCATTGTGCCTCTTTACTCATCCCTCATCAGGCCCATAATTGAGTACAATGCCCCTTTTGGGATGTACCTTACCAGACACCTGCAGCAACTGGAAAGACCCCAAAAGTACCTCACCAAGAAGATCAAAGGGCTCAAACAGATGTCATATGCTGCCCGGTTAAAGAAACTCCAGCTCTACTCAGTGGCATACCACCTGTTCAGAGGTGATCTGTGCCTGACGTATAAAGCCATGTCCAATCCGGAATTAATGGACATGCTGCACCTCAGAAAATCCAAATCCCATCGAGCTACGTGCTCGAGAGACTTGAACCTCAGCACTGAAATAAATAGGACATGCTGGAGGGACAGATTCATAACCCAGAGGCTCCCTTCACTCTGGAATAAAATCCCAGTCCAGGTTAGGCAGAGTCCCTCATTGACTCTCTTCAAGAGGAATCTTGATGAGTGTATGGGAGATCGTAGGTTTACCCTGGGTATCACTTCTGTGTCAATGTTAGACAGAGGCACAGTATACTAACCTCAAAAAAGGGCATAGCAAAATTAATTTAAAATGGGTGGCGAAAGCCAAACACATTTTGGCTAGGCTTATAAATGCCCTAGGGCAGATAGCCTAGTATGAACCTATGAACCTATGAACCTATAAGTGCAGTCAACATTTGAAAAGACCACTGTGCAAAGTACTGGTAGCTATAGGCAAACATATCTGACCCAGGACACACACCCCCCACATATCTTATCTCCTACAAATCTGTCTGGAGTCTGTCTGTCACCCTGATCTTGTCTGACCTATATTACCCAACTGTGGATTGGAAATCAGACCATGCTAGAACAGAAAACACAGAGATTCCACTGTTGTAATATATCACCAAGTTGCTGGACCATTTCCACAGCACCAGCAGTCAATTGCTTGTAGGTTCCCTCATGTTTGGGATCCACACCTCTGAGGACCAGCCCAACACAAAGGTGCCCTGGCTGACAAGGTTTGCAGATGACTACAAGGTGGGTGCTATTATTACCTTCCCACATGAGGTTGACACCCTTCACAAAGGCCTCTTTGAGACCTATGACTGTTGTCAGAACCGTGGACATAGGCTCAATGCCAGATGATGTGCCACCATCTCCTTTGGGTACGGCATGATTCCCATAAAGTAATACATTGATGGTAGTGCACTGAACACTGATGTTGATATAACAGAACTGGGAACACAGGTTGACAGTGAGCTGTATGGTGACCACCACATTGCCACTGTCTTCAAAAAGTCCTTCCATGTGTCACTTCTCCTGACTCAGGGTGTTGAATCTGGAAAGTAAAAGGGCAGTCTTTCCCTGTACACATCCCTCAGCAGGCCAATCAATGTGTACTATGACCCATTTGCCATGTACCCCACTGGACACCAGCAACGACAGGAGAGGCTGCAAATGTACCTCACAAAGAGGATCTTAGGTACTACACACTTGCCCCATATGGACAGACTCCAACAACTGCAATGAATCTCTGTCTCATATTGGCTACTTAAGTGCGATCTCTGCCTGACATGCACAGCCATGTCTGATCCAACCCTGTCAGGAATGCTACATTCAAGGAAACTAAGCTGTCCACATAACATGCCCCAGATACCTCAACCCCATCCTCCCAATCAACAGGACATGCTAGAGGGACAGGTTCACAACCCAGAGACTGGCCATGCCATGAAATAGACACCCTATACATGTCAAGCCGAGCACATCATTGGCCATCTTCAAGAGAAATCAGGAGGAGTAGATGGGGAATAGAATACCCACCCTGGGGATCTCTCCAGTGTCTATACTTAGTAGACACACTGGGGAATATTGTCAGGTGACATGATGCCAGTGTATTCCCATGGACTAGCCTTGTAAAGCCTCCATGGCCATTTGCCACATAGATACCTATGAATGGTAAAGCCTCCAAGGCCATTTGCCAGGAACACACCTATGATTCTTTGAACCCATGGATCTCAGTACTGTCAAATGTGTGTGTGTCTATACATTAGTGTGTCTGAAAGTGTTTGTGAGTGTGTAAACATGTAGGTGAAAGTAGTTGGTGGCCTATCTCACCCAGTACAACTATCATTGCCATATCTTACATGTGCTGTAGATATTATTCACTATATAGGTACCTTGGGACACTCCACAACCTATAAGCTCTGTGCTCTGTGTGGTAAATGCATAATACTATAATACCAATAACCACATAGCTAGGGCTTCTAATATGAGTCCTGGCAAATGTGTGTAAGTGTGTTTATGTGTAGGTTACCATGTTGTGGCCTCTCTCACCCAGTACATCACCCATTGTCATAATTTGCAAGGCCTGGTGATGTCCCTCACCTTAGAAGTACCTTTGGATAAGTAGCACCTCATAACCTCCATGGCTCATGCGATAAATGCTAACAATGTAGTAACAATAAATAGATAGGTAGAGATTATACTCCCAGTCCTGGCAAATGTGTGTGAGAGAAGAGTATCTTGTGTGTGTGTGTTTGTGTGCAAATGACATCCATTGGATGGGCATGGATTCATATTTTATGCCATGATACATACAGTACACATTCCTAAATCTACTGTATGAGGTCCACTGTTCACATCAACCGTAGTGGTATATGTAAACACTCTTCAGCCCTATAAACCCTGTGCAACAGTATGGAATAGTATGGTACGAATAACAAGATAGGTTGGTCCGCTAATGTCAGTACTGGCAAGTGTGTGTGTATGTGTGTGTGTGTGTGTGTGTGTGTGTGTGTGTGTGTGTGTGTGTGTGTGTGTGTGTGTGTGTGTGTGTGCATTGGTAATTATAGCAGTGGGTGTAAGTGTGTAGACCTGTATGCGACACTATTATGAGTACTCAAACACCCAGTACAGCCTCCATTGCCATACCCCACAAGGCCATGTGATGTTATTCACCTTATAGGTACCTTGTAACACTCATCACACTAGTAGTCCTATGCCACCTGCAATAACTGCATAATAGTGTGGTACCACAACTTGATGGATAGGGGTTCCATACATAACACTGGCAGCTGTTATCCTGTGTGTGTGTGTGTGTGTGTGTGTGTGTGTGTGTGTGTGTGTGTGTGTGTGTGTGTGTGTGTGTGTGTGTGCGTGTGTGCATGTGTGTGTGTGTGCACGTGTGTGAACAGTATTCTCTATGTGTTTGGTCGACACAATATCCTCTAGGGTCTAGGGCGTTAGCAGTCTGAGGTATGTTCCACCCACCACACTTATCATTGCCCATTATACTAGAGCTGATATCAGCCACCATAGACTGAGATACACCCCCTCAGCCCTATAATTGGTGAGGCACATGCAAGAACTGTTACACAGACCAGGGAAATGTGTAACAGTTCTTGCAAGAACTGTTGCACAGACCAGGGAAATGTGTATAGATGCAGCTGTACCCCAACAATGATGTGGCCGATGTTGTACTACACCGCCATACCCCCTGGTGGTGATGTCTGCAGGGCCACACCCTGCTGACACACAGATACCTGGAACACAAACAGAATAAAGCATGTGAGAACACATTTGCTTAATGTTACTAACACATAATGCATCATGGCTGAAAAGGTACACACATGCACACATACACACACACACATACACTCTGATGTGTACCCATTACAAAAGCCAGATGACAGCACCTTACACAGCATTAAATAGCTACACTGTACTAAAGTCACCCTGTACATCAGCCCCATATTAGCATATCCCTGCATCAATGGTATGGATGACAAGGATGTGGCACAGGTATCATCACATGCACAAGGTGTTGTGTGGGTTTGTGAGAAGCCTATGCTGGGCCACATGGTTGACATCATGTGTGCGTGTTTGGGGGGTGTTCATTAAATGGGCAGTGCAGGGGTGGTGTGTGTGTGTGTGTGTGTGTGTGTGTGTGTGTGTGTGTGTGTGTGCGTGTGTGCGTGTGTGTGTGTGTGTGTGTGTGTGTGTGTGTGTGTGTGCGCGTGTGTGTAGGTGACTTTCCTGATGGTGATGTGTGTGTGTTTGTATGCACAAAGTCACGCCATGTGAATGCCCTACACAGGGGTATTTTGGACTGCTGTCGGTCGTATATGGCAGGGTGTACAGTCCACCATCTCTGTATACGGACACGGGAACTGGGTCTGCTGAGGGTATCACCAGCACCACCAGGGATGAGTCCAGATGCAGTACTACTCCCTACTGGTGACTGCTGCCTGCTGGATCTGCATCAGTGTTGGGACCAGCCAGGATCATGTGCCCATTGCCTACTGTGCCGTGACATGGACAGCACACCCCTTCAGTAGTGCTGGTGGTACTGCCAGCATAGGAATGTGATGGTGCATGGCCACGTAGACCCTCAGCTGATCATGGTGCTCCCTACAGCCACATGGCTACTGGCCAGTGTCCGCCAAATGCTCAAGCACAGATATTCCACGGTCAAGGAGTACCAAGGACTTCCCCCACCATCTATCCATGACCCCAGTATGCTCACAGATGGCTGCAGTGAGTTCATATTGCCACGAACACCAAAAATGTGCTCATCCATGACCCTGCGTATATGTTTGTTATTATGTTCATTACATGCCTGTGCCCCATGACAGCCTGAAATATGTGTCTGGTGACTGCTGCCATGGCACTTCCAACAGGGACAAGATGGGCTGCAATCCTCCTCTGAGCACCCCTGCCCATCTGCCTGTGTGGGACCTGGCCAGCACTCTGGCTATGGCTAGTGCCTGCACTCTCACTCGCCATAGTCACAATAGCCTGTTCCATACCACCACCTGCCAACTGTCCTTTATCTGTGGCCACTGGTGATGGGGTATGTGTGGGCATTGTGACTGTGTGCGGGGATGTGTTTGAAAACAGTGGGATGCCAAGAGACCCTAACAACCCCACCTGTGCCTCAATATGAGTATCATCATGGTCAGATTCTGCGGAGACACTGACATCAGTATCAGAGCAGGAGGGACCGCAGCCACCATGTCCACCTGTGAGGGAAAACAACATATGCAAATCACTACTGGCACTATAATTTGCTGGTATATACACACACACACACACACACACACACACACACACACACACACACACACACACACACACACACACACACACACACACATACAGGTGAGGTGCCTCAAAGGTATTAGACAGACCTCATATTAGCCGACTGGGGGCATTCACGACACACAGTCAGACAATAACATACACACTCTGGATGGACCGTCAGCATCATGCAGTTCAGCCCTTTCCAGTTACCATTACTATTAATATACACCTTTGGGATACGTGAGTGTTGTTAGTAGGTGATAGCCCTTCACTTAGCATACACTGCACCCATGTAAATTATTGCTGTTCTCCTGTATAGCACTGTGGCAACTCCTACAGAACATACCCCCCAACTGTACAGGGTTTTGCTGAATGTCTACATGTGTGGCTCATATGTTTGGTCTGTTCCTCATAACTCCTGTGTTTGTCTTAATCATTACTGGGTTGGCCTGTGGATTGGTGCCAATAAGTAATGTCCTAATTGAAGGTGCAGACTGCATAACCTGCAGTACATGTATTTTATAACAAAGCCAGTTACTCAACCAACTTCCCAAGCTTACAGTGGATATAGTAAGTGTACACACACCTTTTAACATGCCAGGATTTCATGATATATCACATGAGACCTCAGAAATCAGGTCATAACATTGCCATAATTTCATATGACATATAACCTGTGCAATCCAAATGAAGAACCTTCACATCAGTTACAGGTAACATCTGGTAACTGAAATTTGGTACAATAGGCTGGTTGCAAGAGTGTGCACACCCTCAAAGTAATACTCTGTTAAAGCAACCTCTGATTTAATCACAGCATGCAGTCATCTTGGGAAGGTGTATATCATCTTGGCATATCTTGACTTGCCAATGTTTGCACACTCTCCCTTGCAAAACAACTCCAAGTATGTCAGATTGCAAGGGCATCCCCTGCTCACTGACCTCTTCAGGTTACTCTGCATATATCCTATTGGACATAGGTGTGGGCTCTGACTTAGAGAGTACAGAACATTGCATGTGTTCTGGTGAAGCCATCCTTTTGTTGATATAGATGTATGGTTTGGGCCATTGTTGTATGGAAAGGTGGAATTCCTCACCATCCACATCTATGTGGCAGACACCAGAATGTTTTGGAGCCACAGGGGACCAGAGTTTGGAACTGTTCATAATACCCCCTAACTTGGCTATAGCCCCAGTTCCAGCTTGTGAACAGCATCCCCAAAGCAGGTCAC
The DNA here is from genome assembly GCF_019279795.1 of Protopterus annectens. Taxonomy (NCBI): domain Eukaryota; kingdom Metazoa; phylum Chordata; order Ceratodontiformes; family Protopteridae; genus Protopterus; species Protopterus annectens. The sequence continues at coordinate 1,326,393,895 of NC_056735.1, forward strand.
TGCCATCCCCATACTTTAGTGTGGGGGTGGTGTCATTGTCATGATATGCAGTGGTGAAATACTTTTGGAGACCTGATGTATTGTTTTCAGACATTCACCACCCCTGGATATTGTTTGCTGTGAGGAACTTCTGCTGTCTTCCAACCCTACCCTATAGGCAGGATATATAGAGACCATGGAACATTGTTATGACATGTAGTACACATCCAGTACATGCTGGGGATTTCTGCTACTCCTTCACTGTTGCTGTAGAGCTCCTGGCAGCCTCCCTGGCCAGTTTTGGTCTTGTATTCTCATAGACTTTGGTTGGATGTCCACTCCATCGCAATGTCACTGTAGCCCCATATTTTCACCACTTTTTGATGACTGTTTGCACTGTGTTCCTTGGTATGTGCAATGCTGTGGAAATGTTTGGGTACCCCTCTCCAGGCTGATACATCTCAAACATGTGGTCCCTTAGCATCTTTGTCAGCTCTATGTGAACTATGGCTGTTGCTGTAGCAGGCAACTGGGTATATGTTAGGATAATCCTGGCAGGACAGCTGACCATTAGTTGCTGTTAATCAAAGATTCTCTGTAATTGATGTACTGTTGTAGTTATATCAAAAGCTGCCTCAACACAGTACTAGCTTCAGCCTGTGCACATGTATGCATCTAGGCTGTTGTACTATTGTTATGTGTCATTATTGTTCCCCTAATAGATTTGTTTGTTTTGCAATTGAATTGTACAGGTTATAGGTCACATGAAAGGTTGGCAGTATTCTGAACTTGTCTATTGTGCTCTCATTTTTGTATATCACACATACCTGGCATTCTAACAGGTGTGTACACCATTTATATGCACTGTATACCACTAAGTTCTACAATATAAACCTAGTTTTGGGCCTTTGTCCCCCCATTTTGTCAGTCTTTGTCCAGATGTCCTGCAATGACAGGTTGTGAGGTATGCTAGAGATATGTGACATCTCCTGCAAATAGACCCCTGTAATGACCACCGTGATGCAATGCAGTAAATACCACTACAGATGAACATGCAGATATTGCCAAATGGCAGAGTGTAACAGTTGTGTGCATGGTCACATGCATTAACTTTAGCATGCCTGAGGTACTGGTGAGCCACAACAGGGAAACCCCATACTTACTGGGTTCAGACTGCTGTCCCTTGTGCAGACAAGAGGGACCTATGTAGTTGCAAGGGAGAGGTATTGTCAGCAGATTCACATTAGGCATTGCTACAAGATGAATGCTATGTTTCTGCACAGGTACATTACACACTATGATATTACACAATTTGCTGTCCTTCACTATAGATGTGCACTTGTGTGCATTACTACACTTCCCACTAATCCATTTTGCACTGACATATGCATCTTGAGACTCTGTAGAAGACAGTTTAAATGTTATTGCATTACATTGATGTGCACTTGGGAGGGTGGCCTAATGGTTAAGGTGTTTGCCTTACAAACACAAGGTTCAGGGTTTGAGTCTCATAAGGGATAATTGGTTAGGCTTAAAATGGCTCGCAAGGGCAGTTAGCCTAGTACTAACCTATGAACCTAATAAAAAAACTTTGGCCTTACCTGGATTCTTCTCCCCTATTGATTGGGTGCCACCCACCTACACAACTGCTGTTTCCTTTGTTTGAGTTTGTGTGGGGGCTACCCAAGGTTGGCAATGAGCTCCTCTGTCCCCCCATTGGTAGCAGTACAGTCCTTTGCTACAGCAGCAGCCCTTTGCTGGGCACAATGTATCAGGTCAGTTGCTGTATGCCTGGCCTGATCATATGTCCGTCCATGGTGGCCCAACACATTAACTCTGTGGACAGTCTCATCTGACAGGGCAGTTCGCTCCTGCAGATTTTGCCAGCTACGGCCATAAAGGATGCCATAGTTTAAGATTACTCTAGAATAGATTGCCCATACATGTCAAGCAGAGTGCCTCTTTGGACCTCTTCAAGAGGAACCTTGACGATTGGATGGGAAAAAGGAAATTCACCCCAGGGATCACATCAGTCGCCCTGCTAGACAGGGGTCCAGGAAAGTAAATAATGTGGGAAGAAATAGCCAGGGAATTGTTATGGCTAGGCTTGTATAGGCCCTAGGGCTGATAGCCTAGTACCAACCTATGAACCTATGAAACATATGAATTACAGCTCCTGTGATGGCTGCTGTCTCTGCATCGGTGTAAGGCATTTACTGCTGCATGGCACCTGGAGGACATACACAGGGAAACGCATAACACAGGACCTCAGACATTGCCCAGAGTTCTTTACAGAGCTAGCACATACATATGGACTATCATTAGCCACCACTTACAAATACATCATACTGTTGTACCTGGCAGCACTGTATGAACATGCATTGTACTCCTGGTCCTGATGTGTCATGTTCCCCCCAATGAGGGCCAGTACATTGCATAAACCACCATTCATCATTCACGTTTGTGTAGAGGGATGACAGTGGCCGTGTTCCTTGCAAATGGGATGTCAGTGGTGCTCAGGCTTTGCTTGCATACAGTGTGTAATGGAGCTGGAACCATATGCCTGGGTTTATGTAAGATGCAGACAGGAATGTTATCAGGCCCCAAGGGGACTTGCTTTTGTCAACTTTGATTAGGCAGTTTGGACCTGATCCATGATGATGAGGGGAGGGGTGCATGTGCTGTGCATATCCACCTATACTGATAGTGATCCAGGGTGGTGATGTTTTCCCTAAACCTGTCTGCAGCAGGTTGGCTGTAGCTATGGTGTGTGTGTGTGTGTGTGTGTGTGTGTGTGTGTGTGTGTGTGTGTGTGTGTGTGTGTGTGTGTGTGTGTGTGTGTGTGTGTGCTGTGATTGACCACCATTACAGGGTGGGTTGGGTTGGTGCCTGTGAGACTGCAGACATATGTGAAGATGGTCTTGTGATTGTTAGTGGATGTGTCCAATTTGTACTCATTGTTAGCCTTACAGTAATCCACCTGTGACCTATTACAGTCATTCAGACAAAGGTTGACATGCCGCCCAGTTGGTACCTGCTCCTACTTTTTCCTGTACAACCAATATAGCATCACATTATGTGCTTTCCTTTGTGCATTACTGCTGTCCAGCAAAGGGTTTTTCTCTACTTTGATGGAGACAGGTTTTACAAGGAAGGTTTTGCTGAGGCCATACAGCTATGTGGGTGGTCATATATCTGTTTGTAGTAGGCATGGATACAGGGTCAGAACACAGCTGGTCACCTCTACAATTTCAACGTGATACTTATGCTTATTATACGACCCATGTCTGTGTCAGGGCAATTACACCACCAGTAGCTGTAGAGGTGTAACTATGTTGGAAGCACAGAAACTAAGGTTATACACATGTACAACATGTACAGCTTATTCACCTGACGTTTTGCATCCCATGTCAGTTATCATGTGGCAGCCAGATACACATACTCATACATACATACATACATATGCACAGGTAATATATGCTATACATTTCTGTTCTGTGTCAATATGGCACACTGTAATGACAGTCTTGTTGCTCAGTCAGTCATGTCAATCTGTTAGGGCTGGATATCTGTAGGACAACGCACATACATGGTGGGCTATGGGCTGCAATTAGTTACACTTTCTTCATATTGCCATAACACACATATGTCATTTGATAGTGCAGTAGCCTTTGTATTCACAGACATACCTTGGAGGATGTCTGATGCTCATATGACAGGCAGAGAGATGAAAGCCTAGGTTTGTGGTAGTGAGGTTAGGAACTCTTAATGTTGTATGACTGGTATGGGGACAGAGCTAGCTGATATGCTGGACAGAGGAAAGGTGGATATATTGTATGTGCCAGAGACCAGATGGAAGGGGTGTACAGCTGTGTGTATCAGAGTTGGGTATAAATAGTTCTATCATGGTGTGTATGGGAGGGGAAATAGTGTAGGGGTTAACCTGAAGGAACATTATGCCAAGAGTGTTTGTGGAGGTGATTAGAGTGTCGGCTAGAGTAATGTTCATGAGGCTGGGAATTGATGGTGTAATGTTGACAGTTGTTAGTGCATATGCTCCACTAATTGTGTGTGTGATGGATGAGACAGACATACTCTGGTGTGGATGGATGAAGTGGTGATGCATGTACCCAAGGGTGAATGAGTGGTTATTGGAGCAGATTTCAATGGGTATGCTGGTGAAGGGGACAGAGTGGATGCAGAAGTGATGTGTAGGTATGGTGCTAAGCAAAGGAATGCGTGAGATGGTGGTGGAGTTTGCAACAGAGGTTGGACATGGGTGTGGTGAATACATAGTATTACAAGACCAAGGGGCATAGGGTGACATACAAGAGTGGATAAAGATGAACTCAAGTGGATTATCTCCTACGCAGCTGGGCCTGTTTGAAGGGGATTGGTAACTGTAAAGTGGTGACACAGGAAAGTGTAGTTAGGAAGCATGGAAGGTTGGTCTGTGGGATGACGGTGATCACGAAGAGGGGAGGAGTGTGAGGGCAGCACCATGGATCAAATGGTGGATACTGAGAAATGGTGATTATGAGGCTGAGTTCAGGGAAGAGTTAAGACAGGCAGTGGATGGCAGTGAAGAGTTAGCAAATATCTGGGTAACTACATTTGAGCTAGTAAGGGAAATGAGTAGAACGGGGCTTGGTGTGACATCTGCACAGAGGAAGGAGGACAAGGGGACCTGGTTGTGGTATGAGGAAGTGCAGGGGAGTATACAGAGAAAGGGGTTGGCCAAGGAGAAGTGAGGTTGTCTGACAGATGCAGAAAGTAGACAGGTGTATAGGGAGATGGGGTGCATGGCAAAGAGAGTGGTGGCAAAGGCTGAGGATGGGGCACCTGAAGGGTTGTATGTAAGGTTGGACACCAAGAATGGAAAATAGGACCTGTACCAATGGGCGTGACAGATGCATATAGCTAGGAAGGATGTGCAACAGATAAGGCTGAGAAAGGATAATGGTGGAACTGCACTCACTAGTGAGGAGAGTGTGTCGAGCAGGTGGAAACAGTACTTTGATGGGCTGTTGAATGAAGATAATGAGAGAGGGAGAAGTTTGGATGATGTGGGTATGGTGAATCAGGATGTGCAACAGATTATCAAGGGGGAAGTAAGGATAGCTATGAAGAGGTTTAAGAATGGAAAGGCTATTGGTCCAGATGACATACCTGTGGAAGCATGGATGTGTTTAGGACAAATGTCAGTAGTCTTTTTAACCGGATTGTTTACTGTAATCTAGGAAAGTGAGAGGAAGCATGAGTAGATGAAATGTGTTTGGGTACTGATTATGAGAATAAGGGTGGAGTACAGAGCTGTAGTAACTACAGAGGGATAACACTGATCAGTCACAGCATGAGGTAATGAGGTAATGGTAAAGGGTGATGGAAGCTAGGTAAGAAGGGAGGTGAGGATTACTGATCAGCAGCATGGTTTCATGCCAGGAAAGAGCAGTACAGATGAGATGTTTGCTCTGTTTATGGGGACATACAGAGAAGGTCGGATGCAGCTGCATTGTGTCTTTGTGTACTTACAGACAGCATATGACAGGATGCCTAGAGAGGAGTTGTTGTATTTTATGAGGTGGTTAGGAGTGGTGCTGGAATCTGTAAGAATGCTACAGGATATGTACAAGGCTAGTGTGACAGCAGTGAGTTCTGCATTGGGAGTGACAGGTGTTTTTAAGGTGAAGGTGGGAGTACATCAGAGATCAGCTATGAGCCCTTTCATATTTGCAGTGGCGATGGACAGATTGACAGACAGGAGTTCCCCTAGACTGTGCTGTTTGCAGATGACATTGTGGCTGTAGTGAGAGTAGGGAACAGGTTGAGGAGACCCTGGAGAGGTGAAAGTATGGTCTAGAGGGGGAGGAATGATGGTCAGCAGGAGTAAGATAGAATATATGTGTTTGAATGGGAGGGAGGATGGAGAAATGGTATTGATGTAGGGAGTACAGTTTGCTAAGGTGGATAGGTGTAAATACTTGGGAACAAAAGTTCAGAGTAATGGTGAGTGTGGGGGAGAGGTAACAATGTGAGTATGGGCAGGATGTGGGTGGTGGGGAAGAGTGTTGTGTGATTTGTGACAGACAAGTACCATTAAGAGTAATAGGGAAGGTGTACAAGAGGGTAGTGAAACCAGCTATGTTATATGGGTTGGAGACATTGGCACTGAAAAAAGAGGCACAAGTCAGAGATGGACGTAGCAGAGTTACTGATGGGATGACTTGCACTACGTGTGGCCCAGCACTGTCACAGTCGGTATTGTGCAACACATACTCCAGTAGTGGTCATATGTGAGCCATCCTTTGCTGTGGTGACTCAGGGCCCTGAGCTGTGTTCTATGTCACTGCAGACAGACGCAGGTTCTATGGCCATAGGTTCTGCTCAGCAATATTTCAATACAGCATGTGTTGTTGAGGCATAATATTGTTTGAACTTCCTATTTTCCACGTTTACATGCCCCCTACTACATTTCATTACAGGCATGATTGTTTGACATAGCTGTGTTTATTTGTTTTTCAGTTCAGTTGGTATACTCTATCAGTCTCAGTGTGTGTGTGTGTGTGTCTGTCTGTTTGTTTCTGTGTGTGTGTGTGTGTGTGTGTGTGTGTGTGTGTGTGTGTGTGTGTGTGTGTGTGTGTGTGTGTGTGTGTGTGTGTGTGTGTCTCTCTCTCTCTCTCTCTCTCTCTCTGAGACAGATGTAGGATATACATCTGTTTTGCATAGGCAGCATCTTGCCTTTAGTAGGTAATGCTCATGAGCAGCTGATGGCCTGTGTACCAGTTGGAGTCCCCCACTTGCTAATTGCATGTGGAACAGCTGTGGTATCATTCCCATACCCAACAGCATGGAAACACACTCCTATAACTGAATACTTCATATGGGCATTTCCCATTTTCCTTGCCTGGGAGGAGTACTTCATGGAGGTGTGTGATAAACAGCATCACAGAGTGTAGTTGGGAATACCTCTTATGACAAACACTGTGGACAGCCCAACCAACTGGGGGAGAATGTTCCAGACATAGGGACAGAATGCAAGTATTGCTGCTATACAGTTGAACTCATGCTAGTTTGACAGGGTTTATGTGGATATAGCTGCTCTGCATGAATTTAAGTCTGATAGTGTTATGTGGTTCACATAACTTCCAAATGTAAGGCTATCCACAGACTGGCCAGAGTTTTGACTCTTATATTTGGTGTGTTACTCACACATTTTTTGGCCTTGGAAATTCAGTAGCATACTCTGAGGATTGCAGTTAGTAAAGGGTAATATCCATGTGTGTTTCTGACTTCATATCCCTCAAAACAGATATGTTACACCAATCATGTTACACCAGCAACTTTCTCAGTTTATGACAGCAATATGTCAATAATGCCCCTGTGCATGGGCCTCTGCCCCCAAATATTTCAGACTTTGTCCAGATGTCATGCTGTAAGAGGTGTATAGGTATAGTATATCATTATATAGTGACTTCATTCCAGATATCATTCCAGTGATGTATCAGACTGCTAGACATGTTACGTGTAGAAGGCCTTATATATGGGGATGAAGCCTGGATGATCTGTGGGACTCTATACAGTTGAGAGGACTGTGTATTTCTGGTAATTGTTGACAGACTGTCAGGATTGTGTAGCATTGTATTGTGAATGTGTTATTTGGCCTGTGTAAGGGGTAAATGTGAGTGTTGAGGGTCCTTTTCTATCTGACCTTGCATGCTGCTCCAGCTTCTGATGCTCTATCAGCTGTATATGTTTGTAGGAGCAGACTGAGACATGTCCTATACCATAGTCAGGCATCAGACTACACTGTGAACTGGGCCAGTATATATAGGGGTAGTGTGTGAGTGACAAGCATGCTGATGATTTTGTTCACACAGTCCAAATACTCTACTGTTCCTGTGGCTTACCAGTATGTCCCTTTGAATGTGATTAGATTAGTTCTGGGCATGCACTTTCACACTGGTGTCTGTTGGTCAGTGCTGTTACATCCCTGTAGTGCCTGATATATTTGCAATCACATGTGTATTCCCCAAGAGAAAAACTGGGTTTGTGTTGTGTCAGTCTGATGGAGTTTAGACAGTACTTGGTGACATGCCTAGCAGCTCAGTGTAGTTTCCCTACTGTGATGTTATGTCCTAATATTTATCAGATGTACTGTTGCCTGGCCCCCATACAAGTTGTACATGTCTGACACATCAGTAGGATGATGTGAAGATTTATGTCAGTAAGCAGTGGGAAGTAATTTGGTTTTGGACTTGGGCTATTTCAGTCAATATATGGTACAACAGACAGGAGGGTGTTACTGCATTAACTGTGTCACCTTATCTACTTCAGTATTTGGGATATATTCTCATTTTCATGCCCCCCCCCCCCCTTGGTCAGGCCTGGTCCAAATTTGTTGCACTAAGGGTTTCTTAGCATACCTCTCGACTGGTCAGATTGTTTCAGACTGTCCAGGATTATTGCTCATATTTCTGGTCTGTTACACAGAATCATATTATTTTCATTTCTGTGGTAAATCACTGTGATGATGTGAGGATTTCTGTCAGTAAATGATGACATACATTTCAGTTTCAGAACTCACATCCTTCTGCACATGTATGCTGACATAAACCCTATTACTGTAGCAACATTCTACATTTATAACTGCAGTACTTACATTATGTCCCTAGTCTTGGCCCATTGTCCCCCCATTTTGACAGCCTTTGTCCAGCATTATTGCACTAAGAGGTGTAAAGGTATGGAGCTGGGTATGACTCCACTACATGTTATGGGTATATATATATATATATATATATATATATATATATATATATATATATATATATATATATGTGTGTGTTCCTTTTTTGATAGCTATACATATACTTATATAACAATATATATGTATATATCTGATACATATCTGTTTTATATTTATAGCTCCATATATGTGATGTATATCCTTTTTCATATTTATCTATCACCATACACATCTATATGTGTATATTTATATATACTAAACATGACTGATTCCACAGTGTTTGTTACCTACTATTCTATACCTGTACTGGACCCGCGGTGGTGGTGCTGCGGTAACGTTGTCGCCTCACAGTAAAACACTGTCCGGTTCGATTCTCAGCTAGAGCATCTTCTGCGTGGAGACATGCATGAATGGGCGTACCTTCGTTGAAGGTTGTATGTCAGAGCTGGTAACTCGGCACGTAAAAATCAACTAACAATCATTAGAGGACCGGAGTTCCACTGTGGCGACCCCTAACCGGGAAAAGCCGAAAGACACAAACAAACAAATTCTATACCTGTACTGAATGATATATTTGAAAAAACAGCATTCATTGTTACATCTCAGATGGTGTAGTGGTAAGTTACTATTGGCAGGGCTGATTATTTTGTTGCTGGGCAAAACAGTGGCTGATGGAGACAGGGTGATTAAGGCAGTTTTAAGCAGTTGTAAATGAGTTTGCATGGGTTTGCATGATGGTAAGCAATGCCAACACACGGTTAAGCGAGAAACTGCTTAATCTGTGGAGGCATTGCTTAGCATCCCACAAACTCACTTACTGCTGCTTAATGCTGCTTACTGCAGCTTACTCCCACTTACCCCTGTGCTAATTTCTTTAAAAGAAAAGAAAAAAGGGGTGATAGGAAAGTGGTTAAAAAGGGGGCACACAGAGCAAAAAACAATGTGACAGATAGCTAGGGATGTGCAGGACAGGTATAGGGAATGTCCATAGCTGTTCACTTCTGATACAGCAACAGCTGAGCCTTTGTACAGACTTTGGAGGTGAATTTGGACACGCAAACCCATGAGAGAGGGGTGAGGACAACAGAAATGTGTTGTTAAGCGAAGTAGACCAGATTACATTTGTCCAGTGGACACGTGTGCAAAATGGACAGCTATGTATGGGGCGACATTTTTTTGTGGGAAGAGATTGCCCTTTTTCTTATGAGGTGAGATTGGGATGTTGGGGAAGGATAGTAGATATACCTGGGGAGGTAGTTTGGTTACGAAGACAGACAAGACAGTAGACAGGGACAGTATATGACACATGTGGGGGGTAGACACCTTGGACCAGGAGGGTTGTTAGGAATCGGATGCCCACGAGCCCCCAAATGGATACAGTGAGACTGAGGTCCCCACTCATGGGCAGTCACCACTGCACCTTCACCGCCCCAAAGGTGACTGTGCTGGGGGGGCTGAGCAGAAGGAGCAGGCTGACCCTCAAGATGCTCCACGTGGCCCTCAAACTGGCATAGCAGATCTCTGAACTCATTTTGAAGCTAACTACACACCAAACCCCAGACCTGGCAATGAGTGACAGTGTCCTGTCTGCCCCCGCTCCCAGGGGGGAAGGGCCTCATCCCCCGGCTTCTCTTCCAGTTCTGTAAAGTAGTAGGCTTAACTATATATGTGCAAGAGAAACGTTGCACACTTATTTACTTAAAGGCTGCAGGCTTCCTCCTCCAAAACATGTAAATTAAACTTGTATGTAGAGTCGAGAGAATGTGTGACACACTTACTTACTAAACGACTGTTACTGTACATGTTTTCTTTTGTTATGGGTGCTTTACAAAGCAGTAAGAACTTTTTTAGAACTATTTCCATCCAAGGTATACCTGCTTAAAAATGATAGGATAAATAATGACATGCGGCATGCCTACGTCAAGTGGTGGCCCATAAAATATAAATTCCTGGACTTTTACGTGATTGTTAAACAAAGTGCAACTCAGTCAGAGAAGAATAAGTGAGAGGTTCATTTTAACACCAAAACAACTGCATTTATCGGTAACACTAAAATGGCGCACTGACTTGTTCAATGCATACATTATTTTACGATCTTTAGTGTATCACCTGCACCAGTATTCTTGAGAAACGGCAGCTGCAGGCTTCCTCCAGGCCTCCTCCTAAACTTATAAGTGTGTGCGACTTTCCAAGAACTGCTGCAGACGTTTACATTTAGAGAAACTTAATTTCTGCAATTGTGTAAGCATCCTGTGCTATTTCTACTAAATCAGCAACAGCAGGTCAGCAGCCTCCATATACAGATTTGAGTCATGTTAAACCACTATGAATTTGAAAAGCAGTGACCGCTGTAAAGAAATAGCTTCCCAGAAGTTATAGTTATGATTCCTTCAGATTTCCACATGCCCAGAACAGATCTGAATCTGAATGTTTGATAAGCACCTTAACATATATGTAACATCATATGGGGAAATAGTGTTGTTGGCTTGTGCCTACGTTACTGCCTTAATACCTTTTCTTAACAGCATATTTCTACAACATATTAGTATGTTTCCTAGAACTGTTGATTTTGTTGTATAAATAATTTTTAAGCATTCTTGTTCTTTTTGAGTGATTATGATAAAAAGAGAAGTCCAGCTGTTCTGCAGGGCAATTAGGCTTAGCAGAGGTGAAAAGATGATTTTTCTAAAGGTAGCTGCAACATGAGACTCAGCACAATTCATGTTGAGTGGCAAGCTGCAATTCAAAATGTATAACATGCCACCATTATGACTGCTTCTATTTCTGAAGTGAACTTTTCTACCATTAAACAGACCAGCATAATCACTTGCAAGTATGTATTTCTGCAAAAACAACTATGCCTAAACTTGGTTGAATGGAATTCAGAATATGAGTAACTGGCAAAAATAAAGATGGAAAGCCTTTCCTGTGATTAAATACACTCTGCTGCAGCCATTATTAGAGTGCTACAAATTTATATTAACACCTACTGTTTCTTATGAGGCAAAAGATATTATTACTTCCAAAAGTAGTTGCATTTAAAAAAAAAATAGGCAATGTTTAAGTATTAGCAGATGAGAGAATTTGTGCTAATATGCCATAACTACATACTTCAGAAATTAATATCTGAACAATTTATACATAAACTAAGTGCCCTCTTTTACATTACTATGGCAGTATAAGTAGTGTGATAGAGAAACGGCAGGAGTGTGATTACATTTTAAAGAAACTTTTCATAGGTGCTGCTACTGCTTCAGGCTTTTACATTTAGAAAAACGGTATTTGTGTGTGATAGAGAAATGGCAGGAAAGTTTTTACATTTAGAGAAACTTTTTGGCATTTGTCTGTGACAGAAACGGCAGGAGTGTGATTAGCTACAGGCTGCAAGTCCAAAATGGATTCCTGCAAGTAAGGCATCTGCAAGGTCCCAAAATATCAATGCAAACCAAAAAGTGACCAGCAGATAGTGGATGCCATAAAAAGTATATATTATTATTATTCCTGAGTCAAAACATCAGTATGTTGTGGATTTAGAGAAAGCATATGACAGGGTGCCTAGAGAGGAGTTGTGGTAAAGTATGAGTAAGTTGGGAGTGTCAGAGAAGAATGTAAGAGTGGTACAGGATATGTATGAGGGTAGTGTGACAGCGGTGAGGTCTGCGGTGGAAGTGATGGATGCGTTTAAGGTGGAGGTGGGATTACATCAAGGATCAGCTCTGAGCCCTTTCTTATTTGCAATGGTGAGACAGGTTGACAGACGAGATCAGACAGGAGTCCCCGTGGACTATGATTTTTGCAGATGACATTGTGATCTGTAGTGAGAGTAGAGAACAGGTGGAGGAGACCCTGGAGAGGTGGAGATATGCTCTAGAGAGAATAGGAATGAAGGTCAGCTGGACTAAGACAGAATATATGTGTTTGAATGAGAGGGAGGATAGAGGACTGGTGAGGATGCAGGGAGTAGAGGTGGTGAAGGTGGATGAGTTTAAGTACTTGGGATCAACAGTTCAGAGTAATGGTGTGTGTGGAAGAGAGGTGAAGAAGAGAGAACAGGCAGGATGGAGTGGGTGGAGAAGAGTGTCAGGAGTGATTTGTGACAGACGAGTACCAGTAAGAGTGAAAGGGAAGGTCTACAAGAGGGTAGTGAGACCAGCTATGTTATATGGGTTGAAGACAGTGGCATTGACAAAAAGGCAGGAGTCAGAGCTTGACGTGGCAGAGTTGAAGATGTTAAGATTTGCACTGGGTGTGACGAGGATGGACAGGATTAGGAATAAGTATATTAGAGGGTTAGCCCAGGTTGGAAGGTTTGGAGACAAAGCCAGAGAGGCAAGATTATGCTGGTTTGGGCATGTGCTGAGGAGGGATGCAGAGTATATTGGGAAAAAAGATGCTAAGGATGAAGCTGCCAGGTAACAGGAAAAGAGGGAGGCCTAAGATAAGGTTTATGGATGTGGTGAGAGAGGACATTCAGGTGGTTGGTGTGACAGAGCAAGATGCAGAGGACAGAAAGAAATGGAAACAGTCGATCTGCTGTGGCGACCCCTAACGGGAGCAGCTGAAAGAAGAAGAAGTAGAAGATAGTGGATGCAATAAAAATTAAAAATTATATATTATTATTCCTGAGTCAAAACATCAGTATACAAAAATACAAACCGGTTTCGGCTTCAAATTCACTAAGGCTTCATCAGTGTACTGATACAATGAAAAAACACACATTTATATACTGTGTCACTAGCCAATAAAACAATTACAGGTGTTCCTTTAATCCTGGGGCAAAAAGCCATCCCAATTTAATGATCCATTTTCTCTCTTTTGCATTCAACAACTCATGCCATCCAAATTTATTGTGTTTAATATCCAAAATTTTATCAATAATTATAAATCTCAATTTGTTGAGATTCTGATGAATTTCCATGATAGAACTATTGATTCAGAAATTGTTGCTGTTACTAAACTAAGTGAACAAGCTAAGAAATTTGAGGGGCAACACACTTATTCGTTATGTCTTGACAAACTTAGTACAGAATTGACTAACTTGGAAACACAATGAAAGGAAGGAAAAATAAAACATTTCTTAGGGATGTCACAGACTATGAACAAGGAGACCCTTTTTCTAGGGATAGTAGAAAGCATGTCAGGTTTTCACAACCATTTAAGAATCCGGTTAAAAGGAAAAGAACCAGATCAATACTTAAAAAAGCATCTGACACATCAGGGGATGATTCTTCTTCTGGGTATGAGGTAGAAACTATGGTATCCACAGGCTAACCAGTACAAAAGAGGAGGAATTCCAGTAATTTGGAAGATTTCAACCAAAAAGGGGGGGGTAGAAAACATAGAAAGTGTAGTGTATATGGAGGGACTACTATGGAAGTTTGTACAGAAAAATCAGTAGAAAATGTATTAAATATTTCATCATGCCCCCTCTCCTCCTTGGAAATAAGTATATTGAATAAAGGTCTTTCATATATACCTGGCAGATCTGTTTCTGAAGATTATTTTGTCAGAGATGTAGTTGAGTTTTGTAGGATACTTAATCTCAAACTGTTTTTCCATGACAGAGGTCACACCGATGTTTATGATCAGTTTAGATATCATAAATCTACATTTTCACCTCCAATGTACCCAAGTGTTCATGAATTTTTACACTCTACACTTAGGGATCTCCACTTCAACTTTAGGAGTAGTTATATCAAAGCAAGTAATGCAACTATACAGGAGATGAATAGTAATTCCAAGCTGGCTGACAATCATGAAATAATGATTTTGAGAGCTGATACAGGTGGAGCTGTGGTGGTTCAAAATTGGGAGCAGTATGATATGGAGGCCAAAGATCAGCTTGCTGATAATAGGTATTATGTGCAAATGAGATATAACCCTAATAAACAGATTAAAAAAAATAGATGATTTCTTATCATTGGCTGTTGAACAAGGAATTATCACAGATAATGTCAAAAAAACTTACTATACCAGATTCTAATAATCAATATGTGTATTTTCTACCTAAAATACATAAAAATTTGTATAATCCTCCTGGATAGCCTATTGTGTCCAGCAGAGGTTCTATGACCGAGCCCCTCTCTCAGTATCTGACCAAATATTTAAAACCTTTATTAAAATGGGTCAGAGCTCGCTTGAAGGATACAACTGAATTTTTGCAGGTCATCTCAGAGATGCAAATAGATGATGAATGGATACTTTGCACCCTAGATGTCAAGGCCCTATATACTCATATTCTGGATTGGGCTGGCATCCAGGCATTGGAATATTGGCTATATAGGTCAGAATTGTATCAACCTGGTTTCAATACACTGCTCTTGTGCCTGACTGAACATGTATTAACAAAAAATGTCTTTTCTATCACATTTGTTATTTACAAATCAAGGGTACAGCTATGGGAGTGTCATTTGCTTCTATATATGCAGATATATTTATGGCATATATAGAAGAGCAGATTACATATGATTGTTCCCATATTCTGTACCTTGATCAAATAGATATCTGGAGAAGATATTTGGATGACTGCTGGATGGTATGGAGATTGGACGAGGAACAGCTGATGGAGTTTTTGGAATACCTAAAGGAGAACAAATGGGGAACTGAATTTACGATGAACTACTATAAAAATAATATTACTTTTTTTGATGTTATGGTTAATAGGGCTTCAGATAACACACTAAGTATGGAAGTCTACCATAAATTCCCTGAATACAACTCCCTTTTCCATGCCTCCAACTTCCATCCCCCTCATATATGTTGAAACATTCCTAAATCACAATATATGAGAATGAAAAGAATTTGCTCACAGGACGATACCTACATGCACTATAGGGATGACTTTACTAAGAGAGAGAGGCTACAAACCAGGACACATTATGCAGGCCAGGAATGCTGTCAACAGTATGGATAGGACAGCACTTTTACAATACCTTGATAAATCAGGTAGAAATACTGGATATCCTAGGCTAGTGACTACCTATGGAAGAAATGTTGGGGTACTTATTGAAAGTGTACAATCTAATTGGAACATCCTTAAGGCAGATCATAGGCTCTCTGAAATATTGGGAGCTAAATGTCTATTTTCCTTTAGGAATAGCAGAAACCTTGGGTCCCTCTTTAATCATTATAAATAAGGAAGATATCAACTTAAGGAGAAAATGCAGAGTACCATCCAGGGACAAATTGCTATAGGTTGTTATCCATGTGGTTATTGTACACATGGTAGTAGATTATTTTAAAACCAACAGTTTCACTAGTAAAAATACAGGTATAGTATATGACATTTCCTTCTTCGCGAACTGTAATTCTGACTGGGTTATATATTTGGCCACTTGTCAATGCCCAGCTTTTTATGTGGGCCAGACGTCTAGAGCACTTAAATATAAAATTTCTGAACATATCAGTGAAATTAAAAACAAGAAACAAACAAATGCTCTGTATAAGCGCACTGAAGTTCATCAAACAGATTATTTCCACTTTATAATTATTGACAAAATTTTGGGTATTAAACACAAGAAATCTGGATGGCATGAGTTGTTGAATGCAAAAGAAAGAAAATGGATCATTAAATTGGGAGGGCTTTTTGCCCCAGGATTAAATGAACACCTGTAATTGGTTCATTGGCTAGTGACACAGTATATAAATGTTTTCAAAACACACACAACCAAACTAGATAAACTAGATAATAGATAAACTAGATAAACAAAAGCCAAGGTGTGACTGGAATCACGAAAAAAGCCAGGAATTACGCGTTTCGTTCACTTTTATCATAACATGAACTTCTTCATTTAATGCATTTTAAACACAAATACAGTAAATATCACAATTACAATTTTTGTGCTTGTAAAAAACATTTGATGTTAATAACATCGTTTAACCCAGGAGGCTGATCTGCATTAAGCAGAATTTGCCATAAGGCTTCCTTGCATTCTAAATGAACCTTAAAATTTCCAGAAAACAAATCATCGTTTACCCTCTCCAATATGGAAAATCTAAACTTTTTGAAATCTTTACAAGACAGAGCATGTCTCGCAAGTGCATTGGGCATATCTTTTTTTTCTAATTGCTAAATTATGTTCATAAATGCATTTGATTAAAGTCCTAATGGTCTTACCTATATAGAAGTGTTCACATGAATCGCATAAGGCTATATACACCACATTTTGAGTTTTACAGGTATAATGCCCTCTACTATGAATGACTTTTCTTGAGAGCTTCAAAAAAATTGTATTACTCCCTGATATATACCTACATTGTTTGCAAATATTACAAGGGAATGTACCTTGACTGGAAACTTCAGTATTTGTATACTTAGTGGTTTCTATCATAGTTTTTATATTAGTGGTTCTTTTATAAGTGAACAATGGAACCTTACCAATGATTGAACTCAAATCATTGTTACCAAGAACCACCTTCCAGTTGTTAGTAATTATTTTCCTAATACAACCCATCTTGTTGGAGATGGGAATAGGAAAGTCTAACCTATAAGCACTGCCAATCATAGCCTCATTATTCCTTGTTACCCTAAAGGTCACAGAGGATTGATGTAAAATGGGACATGCTATGTTTTTCCTTAAATCATAAACTTCCTTTAGTATATTGTTGAGCCATACACTGTCATAACCTCTTTCAGTGAAAAAGACAATCAATTTTTCTACCTCATTAGAAAATATGTCTTCTCTACTTGTCAGTCTACTCAGTCGAATGAATTGTCCCTTAACTACACCACGTTTCATAAAATCAGGATGTAAACTATCGTGGTGTAGGTATTGGTTGACAAATGTGGACTTCCTAAAGATGTTACTTTCAAAATGTATTTTGTCCCTACTTACACTAAGATGTAGATCTAAAAAGTTAATACTTTCACCAAAGTGACCAATAGCGAATCTTAGAAAATTGGTAGATTTGTTTAAGTGGTCTACAAACATGTGGAATGAATCAAAATCTCCACTCCACAGGAAAAATAAATCATCTATGTATCTTTTGTAAAACAGAATATTGTTAACTAAAGGGTGTGAATATAAAAACTTAATTTCCCAAATAGCCATCACTATGTTGGCAAAACTTGGGGCAACTCTAGAACCCATAGCGATACCTGAAATCTGTTAAAAGTGTGTGTCCTCGAATTTGAAGAAATTGTTTTCTAAAACGAGGTCCATTAAGATACATATAGTACTGACCAAATTGTTCTCCAAGTCAGTGTGAACACTTAGGTATTCCCTCAAAAATTCCACACCAATGGTTTGATTAATACTTGTGTATAATGATACAACATCCAACGATGCAAAATGGAATGATCTATCTCCTAAGTCAAATTGACCTAAGAGTTCCAACAAATGCCATGAATCTCTCAAATATGACTTGGTCTTTTGGACTTGTCTAACCATATTGAGATAGATTCAGTCTTGGAAAAACTAGCTGATACTATTGGTCTGAACGGTATATCTTCACTCTGCTTATAACGTTTGGGAATACCAAAAATTGTGGCTAATTTTGGATATTCAATGTTCAAAAATTCATAAATTGAATTATCAATATTACCTTGAGTGAATAAATCAAATAAAATAAAATCCACCATTTTAAAACTATTAGAAATATATTCCTTAGTCACTACCTTGTAACAACTGTCATCATTCAACAAGGTGTTTATTGCTACACTATAGTCACTAGACCTCATTATAACAATGGTGCCTCCCTTATCAGCTTTCATTATGCGCCATTCTTTTTTGTTAGCTACATAATCTAAAGCTTTACGTTCAGCAAGAGACAAATTATGCACCATATAATTATTACTCTGATTTTCCTATATAAATGTGTGTTTTTTCATTGTATCAGCACACCAGTGAAGGCTTAGTGAATTTGAAGCCGAAACCGGTTTGTATTTTTGTATACTAATGTTTTGACTCAGGAATAATAATATATAATTTTTATGGCATCTACTACCTGCTCGTCATTTTTTGGTTCGCTACAGGCTGCAGCCATTACTTTTGAGAAACGGCAGCTGCAGGCTTCCTCCTCCTCCTAAATTTATATGTACGAGAGAACGGCTGCAAGCCTTTACATTTATAGAAACAGAAGGCATTTGGTGTAATGCAGAAATAGCAGGAGAATAACTGGAATTAACGTGCTTTGACTTAATGGCAGACATTCTGGCACTACTGCTTTAACTCTGTGTGTGTATGTGTGTGTGTGTGTGTGTGTGTGTGTGTGTGTGTGTGTGTGTGTGTGTGTATGTGTGTGTGTGATTAACGTGCTTTAATAGCAGGAGAATAACTGTGATTAACATGCTTTGACTTAATGGCAGGCATTCTGGCATTACTGCTTTAACTTAATGGCAGGCATTCTGGCATTACTGCTTTAACTGTGTGTAATTAATGTGTAATTAATGTGCTTTGACTTAATGGTAGGCATTGTGTGTGTGTGTGTGTGTGTGTGTGTGTGTGTGTGTGTGTGTGTGTGTGTGTGTGTGTGTATGTGTGTGTAACAACTTTTTGAAGATTATACAAGCAATGTTTAAAATATGTCCCTGGGCTTCTGTCCCCCCTCCCCCCAAGAAATTGGCTTTTTCCAGAGTTCTTGTGCTGCATAGTTCTTCAGGGGGAGGGAAGTTTTGTGCTGCTTATGCCAAGTCTGTTTGTCTTGTTAGTAGCGCAACAGGTAGAATGCTTGATTTTGATGCAGAAGGCTGTGGGTTCTACTCCCACAGTATGTAGATGGATTGTTGATACTGTACTGTGTCGTACCTTTAAAGGGGTGGATGCTTCAGTTCTGAGATTGTCCTCTTTGGTGGAGATACCAGTAACTATGAACCTGTTATCAGTTTGACACCTTTTCCCTATTGCAATATTACTAACTTATCATTTTTTAATGTAAAATAGGCAATTTATTCCTCAAGCCAACAGGCACTTGTAGATGAAACAATGAAATATTAAGTCATTTGCTAGCAGTGACCTTCATTAATTAGAAATCTTACAGATCTCTTTAATGTGGAATTATTTAGATGACTTCTTCTGCAGAGATTGTGCATATTTACTGATACTGATGGATTGTAGTAGTTTGAGACTGAGTAGACTTTTGTGATGGAAATGTTCTGAATTGGGGAGTTTTGTCATTATTGGTTGATGCATTTTGTTTCATTGCTTACTGGAAAAATGTTCAGAACAATAAATTTAAAATGCGCTCTAACAAGTGTGCTGTGTTATACACGGATTATAATAAAGTCAGGAAGGTGTATCGAAGAATATGTGTATTTTTCTTGTTTTGTGTGCATGGGGCCTATGATTGGAAAACAGACCAAAGGTAATCTTTATCCACCACTGGCCAGCTGCATTTTCTTTGGTTGTGGTGTGGGTTTCAATGCTGATTCAATGAATGTGAGTTTCAAGGGCAGAGAAGTTTTAATGCTAAGTCTGTTTTCATTGTGAGACAGTATTGCTTTGTTTAGCAGATATCTATTAGTGTTTGTGAATTGTGCTATAAAATGTAAAAATAAAATCCACATAATCATTGTAGAAGTAAATCAGTATGCACATTAGTGTTTATGGTTGTTGTTGTTGTCTTTCGGCTTTTCCTGGTTAGGGGTCACCACAACGGAACTCCGGTCCGCTAATGATTAGCAGTAGATTTTCACAGTGCTAAGTTGCCAGCTCGACGCCCAACTTTCAATGAAGGCACGCACATTCATGCATGTCTTTCAGAATGCCACTCGACCTGCGGGGAGGACATGCAGACCCCACACAGAAGGCACTCCCTGCACACTAGCTGAGAATCAAATGGGAGAATCTTTTGCTGTGAGACAACAATGCTACCACTGCACCACCGTGGATTCACATTAGTGTTTATGGTAAATAGGGCAAAATAATTAGGTAATGGGACATTGGAATGGCTGCAGGGGGACTCTGTTGCCATATTTTGGTTGTCTGTTCTTCAGTTTGTATTTGAAAGTTGGTATCCCACAATTCCATTGGAGTGGGCGAGGTTACATAATTATGCATGTAAATGTTATATTAATCTGCGTACATATTTGTGCCTATTTTTCTTGGGCCTTGTCCAGATTTTTGATGTTTCCAGCTTGAGAGGTATGGTCCCAGACATGCTGGGGCCCGGTGTCATGGCCAGTTGATAGGCAAATCCACAGGGATCGGCCTTCCCAGATGTGCAATGGTGTTGCAGTTTTATAACATATGTTGGTTAGTCCTGAAAAACACATTCCAAGATTAGTTATAACAGCATGCATAGGTATTCCCATTAACCCAAAACAACAGATTTGGAACAATTGCATAGCAAACAGAACACATGCATATATGGAACCACAGTGGGCATTATAATGGCATGCAGGTTACATTGATAGCAACAGGCCACCAATGATAGCGTTTGAACAGGGAACATTAATAGTCAAATGTTTAAATATTTGTAGAAAAATAGGACACATATCCCAACAGTAGGTTTGCTGAAAAACATACCCAGTGATTTCTGTGTTTAGATTATTGGTGCAGATAAGGTGTGTGTGTGTGTGTGGGGGGGGGGAGATGTCAATTAACAACAGTATAAGCTTTAATTGCTCACAACTTTAATGATCATTTCTCTAATCATTACTCTCCAGGTATTACCTCACTTTACATCAACCTATGGCCTTGGGTTGGGCAGTGGTATGTTTGTACACAGTGTATTATTACAGCCTTCTTACAACTAATTTATACCTTTTCTTACATGGCAGACCTGTGGAGGAAGTTTCTGTTAACACTACCTGACTGTTTCTACCCATATTCACGTAGTTAGGGTTACATATGTGCACTCATCATGTGTGTGTGTGTGTGTGTGTGTGTGTGTGTGTGTGTGTGTGTGTGTGTGTGTGTGTGTGTGTGTGTGTGTGTGTGTGTGTGCTACTGCCATACTCTGCCTTGATTTCTATCAGTCACCTTGGGTGTTGGTGGCAGTGACCACTTGCTGTGACAGCGTGACGCTTGAGGGACATTTCTTGGAGGAGACTACTTTGTGTATGTACTTATCTTGCTGTCATTTGCAGCCTTGGGGTTGGACAGTAGGTATTGTACACAGTGTATAAGTACAGCCTTCTTACAACTAAGATATAACTTTTCTTACCTAGCAGACCTGTGGAGGAAATGTCTGTTAACACTACCTGACTGCGTAAAATTCCGCATGCAGCTTACTACCACTCTCGGGATTCAAACTGTGCCTGTTTGTGCAGAAAATACAACACGTTTGTGTTTCATCAGAATGATCTATTTTGAAACTTTTGCTTCTTGCTTGACTGTTTTCTGCCTAATGCTCTCTTGGTTATAGAATCTGACCTTGTAATTCTGACATTCATGCATGTTAGATAGTTCTTATACTGTGTATTCATACTTGACATAGCACAGTCTGGAAAACATTGGTTACCACAACATTACTATTCAGGTATCAGATCTTGGTGCATGAAACATTTCATATAGTTAATCTCCTGTTTTACAACTCCACAATCTTTGTCAGATGAGCCTTAATTATTTAATGCTTTCAGAGCTATAGTTGCTGTGCAGAAACTGTACGCATTTCGATTCATACCACCACATACTAAAGTAAACACAACCAGTCCGGGGTTTTGACTTTTATTGACAGGTAATGACACTTTTATTGATATATACCATGTACGTCACTATTACTCTGCTAATGTCTCATTTATCCAGCACAGACCATACCCGTTTTTAAATACTGACAGGTGACATTCTACTCCTTTCTATTTATTTGTCCTGAATACTACAAGCTAGATTTGGTCTCACCAGCCTTGCGGCACAGCCTTAGCAGCCTGCTGGCATGGGCATCCATGTTCACAGCCCTCTCATCTGCAGCTGTACAGGAGATAGAGAAACATTTCTGCATACCTATCCATCACATACGTAGGCTGGACTTTGTTACACAATGATTGATAGTGATACTTATACACTGCTGGGACATTCTGTGTCTGAGTGTCTTGGATACACTGTTCCAGGAGGTTCCTCTTTCTATGCTTCATGTCAGCATAATGGTGCTGGACCTGCTCACCAGTCCGAGGGATACCAGTAGCACTGGTGAGGTCACGTGGGAGATGGTCCCAGGCCTCTGCTTTGTATTGGGACTCCTGGTACTGGTCTTGCAGCAGTATCCCTTCATGGTGTTTTACAAGGAGTCCACCCATGACCCTGGACTCCTGAATGCCCCAACGCTGCATCCAAAAGTGCACACCTTTACCAACACCAGCCATAGTGCCTGCAGTGATCAGCTACAACTGGTTATGGTTGTATTCCCACCTGCAGGGTTTAAATAGGGCTGGATTCCTGCCCTTTGGCCCAATTGGCCGATTTTGAATATGCTGAGCTAAGCTAAGTGACAAGCAAACCTGCTTAGCACAGATAAGCATTGAGCGGCAGATCTACCAGTGCACAAATCTGCTTAGCTATGCTAATTATTGCTAAGCATACAAATTTAAACACTGCTTACTCTGGCTAAACATAGATGAGCACAATATAGCATTGTTCAGCTTTCATTTTATGGACTATCAGGATTGTGGGGTTAATTCCTTCTTAATAATATCTTATGATATGTATGTTTCCCTTCCATAACATTGCCCTATGTGCTTTCATTACATTATATTCTTTTGTGGCTATACTGTATGGGACACTTGTGTTTATATGGGAGTTTCACATCTGTACTATACTGATGCCTCACATTTGGACCTGCTACACTACCCTGGTTAATAAATATATATTATTCACTGCCTATTTATAAAAAAAGATACTTTTAGTGGTGTTTTCACATATAAAAAAGAATGGACTGCACTGGGGGCTCAAACTGCGAATGCCTGCATGCTAAGCAAAAGCTCTAACCACTTCACTATTTCACTTTGCCTATTTTGGCTGTATATTTCTATTTAGCTCCTTTGGATGTTTAAGCTATGCTATACACAGCTGCGACACGCACACCTGCTCAGCTATGCTTAAACTTAGTTGGGAATGGAAAAAAAAATAAACTTGTTTTATTTTTATTTACTTTAAGGGTATGCACAATGCTTTCTGCCTCTTAGGGCAGAACATCTGGGCAACTACATTATACAGGGGCTATTATTTTACATGTTCCTCTCAGGAACATGCTTACTTATTTGGTATGCCAACATGTACACTGGCATACCATTATGGGCATTATTTATGCTAGACCATTGTGGGGGACTGTGCTTCTGTGTGTATTCTAATCATACCTCTCAACCTCTTAGAGCAAAAAATATGGACAAAGCCTAAAATGATGGGGGACAAATAGGAACATATTTTAAATATTGCTCTTACAAACTTAGAAAATTGATAGAATAATAATTTTTGCATTAGCATGAATCTTCTGAACAATATGGAGTCTTAAACTCAAATGTTAGGAGGAACACACCAAAACTATGAGGCAAAAATCTGGACATTCTGTGAAAATCTGTACAAAATGATAAATCAATATAAGGACAAAATGATTGACTTCAACAATTGGCTAAGCTTCTGGTGTCATTCAAAGGGGATCCAGTATCTATCTGCCTGGGATGACATAATCAACAGACCATGATGCTTTGCTAGAGATGGTCTGCACCTGTTGCCCCTAGGATTCAGGTTACTGGCTAAGGCTCTTGCCACCCCTATGGTGCCTTTTTTAGGCAAAGTTCAAAGGACAAAACCACCACTGTTACAGGTACAAGCATGCAAAATCTGAAGGTAATGCTACTCAATGCTAGAAGTCTAAACCTCAAAATGCACACTCTCGAGGCACTCCTAAAAATGGAGAACATTGATATCTGTGCAGTAACTGAGACCTGGTTCAAGGCTCCAGAGAGCACCCCTGCAATACCAGGCTACAATTCTTACCACACTTTTCGGCCACCAAACCAGGATCGAAACACTAAAGGTGGAGGAGTGTCCATATTCACCAAGGATATTCACATCACTGGGCTAGTTGCCCAAAACAATGCGTCTGAAATTCTCCAGGAGCAACTAACACTAGGTAAGACTGCAATCCAAATTGTAGCTTGTTACAGATCCCCCACCATGCCCCAAGATTCTCTCTACACATTTCTAAACATACTGGAAAATATTAAGATACAACCAAACACCTTAATACTGGGTGATTTCAACTAACCTACCATTAACTGGGAAAACTACTCATGTACCAACACCTTTGCCCAACGGTTCTTGGAATTCATAAATTCCAATGCCCTGGATCAACTAATCCATAGTCCCACCAGGTGCTCCAATATCCTAAAGCTAGTAATTACCAACATGGGAAATCAATGCTCCACACCTCTGGTCACCCCCTTGTTGGTCAGGTCAGACCATAAGCTAATCACCCTTAACATCCACATCCCACCCCCACTCTCCAGTAAGGAAACCTCCATAAAAAACTTCTCCAAAGCCACCTTCATGCTACTCAAGTCAGAAGTGACAAATTTCACGACACCCATGCAGACGGGAACTGAAAGTTTGACTGCTGAGTCCTCCACTAAAGCACTGTACGAGCACATGCACTCATGCATGAATCGTGCAATCCCAAATAGAACCAAGATGTTGTCCTCCAAAAAAAGGAAGCCAACCTGGTGGTCCCCTGCCATAAACAAACTTTACAACAAAAGGAAGAAACTGTTGCAGAAAAGAGGAAAATCCCATGATGCAAAAAATTCCCTTACCAGCCTCAGTAAGAAGCTGAGATCCCTCGTAAAATCCTCCAAAGCTAGTTACGAAAATAAAATTGCCAAAGATTCCAAAGACAACCACAAGGCATTCTATAACTATGCCAAGAATCTAAATGCCAATGCTCAGACCTGCTCTGAGTTACAACTGAATGACCATAAATATACTGATCCCAAGGATATTGTCAATACCCTGGCAGATCGATTCAGTGCCAGCATCACCCCCC
The DNA here is from genome assembly GCF_019279795.1 of Protopterus annectens. Lineage (NCBI taxonomy): Eukaryota > Metazoa > Chordata > Ceratodontiformes > Protopteridae > Protopterus > Protopterus annectens. Next base: position 1,326,419,531 of record NC_056735.1, read on the forward strand.
TCTCACCCCCTAAATGGCACATCTCAATACTGGAAGATTGCCAAATTCTGGTGTTAATGGACACACAGGTAAAAAACGCACTCTCTAAAGATAAGAATACAGCATCCATGGGACCAGATGACATCCTGGGCTGTGTACTACATGAACTACAAAATGAACTGGCACCTCACCTAAGTGTCATGTTTAATCATACCCTCACCTAAGGCTTCATGCCCACTGAGTGGCACACAGCTACAGTATCCCACTCCACAAGGGGGGATCCACCTTGGATCCCGGGAACTACCCATCAGTCTGATGAGCCAAATCTGCAAGGCCATAGAAAATATTATCATGGACCATATAAACAAAGATATTGGCAACCTTCAAACACTGGACCCCACTCAGTTTGCATACGTGAAGGGCCAATCTTGTCTCCTGAACCTGATTGGCTTCTTCAAATCAGTCTCCAGAGACGTGGATGAGAGTAAGGCAGTCCACACAGCCTATCTGGACCTCGCCAATGCCTTTGACACCATCCCCCACTCTGGAATAATAGATAAACTTACTTAGATGGGCATTAATCCTTATGTCACTCGATGGGTTGCCAACTGGCTTACTGACAGAACCCACACTGTAAAAGTAGCTGACTCCAAATCCATCTCCAGACAAGTGACAAGTGGAGTACCTCAAGGTTCAGTCCTGGGACCGCTCTTGTTTGGCATCTACTTCTCTGAAGTACAGGCCAACACTAAGGGACTCTGGCTAACAAAGTTCGCAGATGACTGCAAACTGGGAGCCATTACTGAATCCCCTAATGATGTGGATACTCTACAAAAGGGCCTTACAGAAACAGCTGCTTGGTGCTAGAGCCATGGGCTCAAGCTCAATGCCAAGAAATGTATAGTTATCCCCTTTGGGAAAAAACATGTATCCATGAATTATCACATAGGTGGCAGTACACTAAACACTGAAAGTGTGATAAGAGACTTAGGGACACAGGTGGACAGTAGTCTCAGCTTCAATAACCACATAGCCACAACAGTCAGGAAATCCTTCTATAAGGCACCACCTCATCACTAAGGGCTTTTCACCCAGAAAAAAGGAGGTCATTGTCCCGCTGTACTCATCCCTCATTAGACCCATTATGGAATACAACGCCCCATTTGGTATGTACCTCTCAAGACAGGTGCAACAACTGGAAAGGCCACAGAAATACCTCACTAAAAGTATCACAGGCCTAAAGCAGATGCCCTATGCTGACTGCCTTAAAAAACTCCAGCTATACTCTATCACATATCGTCTACTCAGAGGCAATCTCTGCTTAACATACAAGGCCATGTCAAACCCAGAGCTCTTGGACATGCTACACTTAAAGAAATCCCAATCCCTCAGAGCCACACACTCCAGGGATCTAAACCTTGTCGTCACAATAAACAAAACATGCTGGAGGGATAGGTTCCTGACCCAGAGACTCCCCAGACTCTGGAATAGACTGCCCATACATGTCAAGCAGAGCACCTCCTTGGCCCTCTTCAAAAGGAACCTTGACGATTGGATGGGAGAAAGGAAATTCACTCCGAGGATCATGTCAGTTGCCCTGCTAGACAGGGGTCCAGGGAAGTAAATAGTGTGGGAAGAAATAGCCAGGGAATTGTTATGGCTAGGCATGTATAGGCCCTGGGGCCGATAGCCTAGTACCAACCTATGAACCTATAAGTTAAGAGGTATGACTAATGTATTTTGTCCGCAGACACTGTTATGTTGTGATAACAATGTCCACGGACACTGTTAGTTGCTTTAGAATTGTTGTATGGCAATTCTAGAGTGCAGGGGGCATGCGTACTGTGCAAGCAATGCTCATACATGCAAGAACTAACGAACCTCATACATGCCCCCTGCACTCATTTACAGATCGTGCATGTGCAAGTTATACAACAGTGCACCTTCATGAATATGCAAGGCACGCTGCTGTGCTGCACTGGCATGATCCGCTCCGTGCAGAAATAGCACTATTCCATCACAGAGTTTAATTAATCCCGGAGCATATCAGACCTTAACCCTCTATGAAAGTTTGCAGCAACTCCTTTCTATACTCTTACTCAATGTGTGTTTACTGTACTAGCCACTGCTGAACAAATGACTGAACAAAATGTCCTTTCAACTGTTTTGTTTATTGTAACACACTGTGTTCTTTATAGTATATTTACTTTTTGCTCCTTCCTTGAACTTGAAACTGTACTCTAACTTTTGACTCCGTACTGTACTTTATTAACGTGTATTGTATTGTATTTACTCTATTTGCTGTACTTATCTTTGTGGAGCTTTTCTCTCCAGGCCTCCGCTGAAAACGGGACCTATGCTCATTTGGACCTTCCTGGTAAATAAATGTAAAATAAATAAAAAATATATAATGTAAGCAATATTACATAAATTATTCAAATCCTGCCTTTTTCTTAAACAAGAAACATCTTTAATAAACCATCACTTACTACATAGGCAATCAACATTTATATAAATGAAAACAAACCACACCTACACAATCCTAGTTGCAAGCATTTTACATCACAAACCATACTGACACACTCCCAGTTGCAAACATTATACATTACTTATAATCTACCCAATCATTCTCACTCAAACATTACATAACTCCTTAAATCCTGTCGCCTTTTAAACCTCATTCTTCCCTTGTATGTATTGTTCCCACAATTTCCCTTTTTTCCTGTGTAATTTGCTCCTACCCTTTTCTAAAGATCTCAGTTCCAGTTGTTTTATCTTTGTTACTATATTCACTGCTTCCAGTATAGTTGGTTTAGATTTTGATTTCCATTTTCTAGTAATTGCTTTTTTGACAGCTACCATAATTAGACACAGCAAGGCCTTACCATATCTAGGCAATTCTGATTCTGTATCATAGCTCAGTAAAATCATCTCCCTCATCAGAACAATCTGCCCACCCAGCATCTCTGACAGTGCATCCTGCAGGGAATCCTTAAAGTCAGCCAACTCACCACACTCCCGGAAAATATGTTCCCAATTATCACCTTCATCCCTGTCATACCTCTAACATTTGCTGTCTACCTGAGGAAAAATTCTCTGGAGTATACTTGAGGTATAAAATATCTATGTAAACATTTACAGGCACAAATCCTAAACCTTCTAGACTTTTTTGCATATTTGTGAGAAATACATATATCCTCCCATTGTTTCTTTGTGAATTGCTCTCTCCTCTGATTGATTCTTATAGTTATAATGTAATGAATTATATGTTCTACTAATTATTCCTTTTTTAATGGCAGTTTCTATTCTAGATTCTATTAAAAACTCTGCTCAGTATTGTTGATTTCTTTCAAAGGGTCACTTATGCCTTGGATGAGTGACAGCCCATCCACACTATTTGCCATTATTCCTTGTATAGGTATTTTTAGAAAACTCACCCACATGAACATTAGCTCATATCTTATCCATTGAGTAGCTAATAGGTTCAGTGTTAGAACCCATAAAATTAGTGTTGGTGGTATCTCTGCCATACAAAACGTCACAAGTGGTATTCCAAAGGGATCAGTCCTGGGCCCCCCTTTAGCATCTGTTTCTCTGACATGAAAGCAGAGGTCAATGACTGCTGACTTGATGCTACTTCAAACTCAGCCGCTGACACTCCAGCAAAGAATTGACTAGACCAGTGCTTGGTTCTAATGACCACTGGCTCAAACTCAGTGCTAAAAAAATGTAGCTTTGTTATGTTTCAGAAGCTGGATTTCACTAGCTCTTACCATATGTAGGACATCCCCCATAAATGGAAGGAGTTATCAGTAATCTGAGCACATTTGCTGACAACAAACTATCTTTAGATCACCATGTATCAGTAATGCTTAGAAAATTTGTCTGGTTAACACCATTAATTGTCAGGGGCATCATGTATAGTTTCAAGGAAGCCATCATTGAATATAAGGGTCAGTTACAGGCGCTCATGTGCCAGTATCTTGTAACATTCTTGCCCACTGACACTTCCTTGAAAAGGCAATGGCTTGAACTCCTAAAACTAATGTCTTTCAGCTTTTCCAAATTAGGGGTCATCACAGTGGAACTCCGATCCACTAATGATTGGCAGTGGATTTTTACAATACCAAGGTGCCAGCCCGACACCCAACCTTCAAAGAAGACACACCCATCTACACATGCACCTACCTGCATGTCTTTAAATGTCACTTGACCACAGGGAAGATATGCAGACTCCACTCAGAAGGCGCGCTAGCCAAGAAACAAACAGGAGAGCCTCTTGCTGTGAGGTGACAACGCTAACCGCTGCACCACCACAACCTTTAAGGGCTTGAACTCCTAGCTCCCACTAACTCAATCTCCCATAACTACCTAACCCAACATCCAATTCTATAACATTGTAAAACCCTACCAGAACCCTTACTCTTTCCCTAAAACTCCCTTCTTGTTCCCTAGCCCTAAATATCCCTTTCCACACCTTAAACCTATTCCCCCTTCCCACTTTCTGAACCTGGGACTCCCTTGTCGGTTTCTAACTCTGACTCCCTTCCCTGTCCTGGTCCCTAAAACCAAACCCCCTTCCTGACCCTCTCCCACTCCATCACCATGGGTGGCACACTTGCCTCACTTGAACTTGAATAATGGGGCAACAGAATGAACAAAGTTATATTTGCTTGATAAAAGAAAGATGCTATATACTAGCAGGATATATACTTTATGTACATCATGTACAGCCTAATACAATTAATGCACCAGAAATTTAGAATTCATCTTAGGTTCCAAAAAGCAGAAGAAACTGGACATTCATATATATTTTTTTAATCAGCACTGAAGGCAGTATAAACTAGTAGCATTATATCCATTATCTTGAAATAAAGTACAGCAACTTTCCTTGTAAGGTGCTCCTTTAATTTAATTTTAAATGATTTCTAGGTTTGTTGTCCTCTGATATCTGTGGGAAGTTGATTCCATATAGCAGGGATACATTTAGCAAATGGTCTTTCCCCTACTGTGCTTTTAAAATGAGGTTTAAAGAGGACAAAGAACAGCCTCCCTGTGCGCATCACACAAAGTAATACCTGAGCTACCTTCAAATGCATATCCAATAAGTGGGTGGGAAAACCCAAATTCACCTCTTTAATATGTGCTGTAACTCTGCTTGATCAGAGTTTAGTACAACACATTTGTCCTAGCTTATTTGGTCAAACTTCTCAATGGTCACATTGACTGCAAGTCTAGTAACTACCTATGAACCTATTATAATTTCTCAGAAACATGTCCACAAAGATGAATGAAGTGAACACTCCAAAAACACACCTTCTCAGGGTCAGCGTTATCTGCACCTCACTTATCATTTGGAATTAATTCTAAAGCATAACACCTGGTTTAAAAATACTATTATCATTTCAATTGTATAGCATAAGAAGGTTGTGATAAATAGATACATATTTCTAAGTGGATATGTACTCAACACAGAGGTTTGTTTTAACTTAGTTTGCCACCTGTGAGGCTGACAGTCAATTAACTTAATTTGTTTTTCAAATAAATATTTTTTTTAGTGAAATAAGGATATTAAGAAAACAGTGTAGGACTGTTTTGTGGTCATCCTTTAAGGTCATACAAGGCCAGTCATTGTTTGCCAGCTTCTTCCACAGCTGTCATCTCTCTGGCTGTTTAAATGCACTGTACTAACTGTGATTCCCTTTATATGTGTAGTCTTTGCAGATTGGAAAGTGGAAACACTACAAAGAATGCCAGTTTTTGAGACTTCTGCTTCTGCAGCTATGCTTTTCTCTGCACAAGTGCACATTCAGTCTAATAATATATGTGTATCTTTTTCTTTAGGTCTGGGCACGCTCAGTCTGGTGAATAGTCAATAAGAGAGCACTGTCAATGTTCTTTACTTTTTGTGTGCTAGTCTAAGTTAAATTTATGTGTGAGGAATGCATTGTCACACAGTATTCAGCATACGCTAGGAAATTTTGACCTCATTCCAGCATTTGGAGGGGACAGTTGGAGACTTGTATAATAAACCCACCTTGATTTTTAAGTTGTTAGCTATAATGCATTCACATACAAACCACTCTGGATTATACCTCTCAACCTGGAAACATCAAAAAATCTGGACAAAGGCCCATGAAAAGTAGGTACAACTGGCCAAAAATTTGGACGATGATTAACATAAAATTTGCATACATACCCATTCCAATGAAACTGTGGGATACCAACATTCAAACACAAACTGAAGAACAGACAAAATATTAAACAACACAAAATATAACCAGAATAATAGTGTTTTATTTATATTAACATATGAACTTGTATAAAACCTTAAACATGTATAAAACTAAAATGCAGTTTTCTTTATAAAAATAAAATTAACTGCTACACTAATATATGTATATATTATTACATATTGCCTGCTTTGTTAAAAATACAGATGTTTTTTCAAAGCAGCTTGTACCAGTCCCCCCCCCCCAAACACACACACACACACACACACACACACACACACACACACACACACACACACACACACACACACACACACACACACACACACACACACACACACACACACACAATGTGAGTTCAGTAAAGTTACACAGAGTCTCAATTGTCAGTGTGTTTGCAAATAGTCTGGAGATTTCTGCATGAAGTATAGTTAAGAATGCAAGCCCACAAGATGTACAGGGAAAGCTGTTAATATCAGAAAAAATAATAGTTCCATGATACAGTAGGGCCACACTTACTGGAAAGAACCAAGGTTTATTCTAAGGAAAGAGTATGTTGGGCTACAAATGATGCTGTGAAGGAACACAAATGTGAGTGAGAGGAGTGTACTGGAATAAAAGCATGTCTAAGGGGAATGCTCTGGACTTATATGTAGACAAAGTTGTTTTTGAGGCATTCAAGTTGTTTACAAGGCAGACAGAGCTAGTGATAGAAAAAACATCAAGAAAGAGGCTTAAAAGGGCTAAGAGAAAGTAATTTTATGGGAAAGATGATATTGTTGTGGAATAATCTGCTTAAGTGATGAACAGTAATTAATGTTGTATGTAGGGTTGTGCACAACACAAACAGCAGGGTAAAAAAGTGTTTCCTCTGGGCAATGGCTGCTTGATGGGGCCTACCTCGAATGAGAACAGTTAATAATGGAAAAGGACATCTAGTCTAACAGTAGAAAGTGCAGCCATATCACACCTTGATAGAATGTTGTCAGTATAATTTTTATTTAAGTTGGGCATACCATAGCTACAGTCCTAAAAATTAACCTAGCTCTGGCTTAGCTAAATGTTTTCATTCCCACTACAGTGCTAAAAAGTCTCTACCAGAAAGAGGAAACTGAGGAAGAACATTATGTTTTTTTTTTTCACAGCTGCCTCATATTGCAAGATTTCCCTTTAGTTTTATTTGCATTTTTCGGCTCAAAGACTGGTACAGTAACATGCTTCTTAAGTATCTGGGCGCAGTTCCTTCACTGATCAGTAGAACTGATTTGACTGGTAGCTGCAAGATCCATGGCATATTATTGAAGTGTATTGTCTGATCATAAATTGTGTCATCAAAGATGGTCACAAATGTCCTGTCTGTGTCTAACTGGTGATGATCAAGAGGTCGTATGGTCACCTCACAAGGCACCATCACAATCACAGTTCTGAATGGTTTAACATCTAACACCCACTGTTTTAGTGGTTTTCTAGCCCCCTTATTATGATCAAATTTACTGCAACAATATGTGTTAAACAAAGATCTGGCTATCACAGAGGGCAATTTTATTATACCAAGCCTTAATGTTTCACTAGTGACAGAAATATTTAAGCACTTTAGCCAGATGCATCTTCTTAGAAACAGCATCAGAGGGTAACCATATTGTACAGAACTCACTGAGCTTAACCAAACCTGTTTCTACACCACACTTTAAACATGCCTCTCTACTCCAGCACCTAAAAGTAGCAGCACAGACACAAACACAACCCGCGTGTCTAAAGACAGGAGACCGACTGCAAAGATTTCTGTGATTTGAAGTTTGCCTACTACCTAAAGCATGCAACCCAGAAGAGCCAGATACTACAATAACCAGGACTGTTTTCAACACAAGTAATCTGATCAACCATGTAATGTAGAAGTTTTAAAGCATTTATCTAAAAAAAGTTAAATAATCTATTTGGTGCACAGTAATCTTTGTGTGTGTGACAACATCTCTAATTTATGTGAAAAGCAGTTGTTGTAGCCATCCCTATTGTGAAATATATGAACTATAAGAAAATACAAAGCAGGTCTGCACATCTTCTTTGCTCATTTCTAGCTTTAAAATGCCAGAGGGTAATGTTGCCTTATTAACCACTAAAGTTAGGCTTTGGGTGAAGCTTTGTTCAATTGCCATGGCACCATGACAGAAACCATTATATAGAATGCTGTTGTGGAAGAATAAAAGTCAAAAATACTGTTCGTAAGACAAAGGGATAGAGCACAGCAGCTAGCCAGCACAATAAAAAACGTAACTCTCCCATAGCACTGCTTAAACCTCATACATATAATTTCCTCATCTGCTACCTATCTGCTAGTTATTGAATCCTCAGTTGTCAAGGTGAGGAGTTAATGAGTGTGCTGCTATCATAACTCTGTGTTGTATTTCTGCATTGAGACAATATCCTCTTTGCTTGGCTGCCACAAGTCGTGGGCAGCCTACGGCTCAACTTTTCTTTCGTTTTTTTTTTTTAAGTTCTCTGACTCCAAGTCTCTGACGGGCAGGCAGGCATTGTCTCGCAAAGCTGAAGTCATCATGCATTCCCCTGCACATTTATTGTGATGTGTGATGATGTCAGCAGAAAGTAAAAATCATTAAAAAAAAAAATGGGATTTAAAGGGGCCACCCGGGAATTCATACACCCCATTATTTTGCCCTCAAAAGCATGAAATTCCAAGGAATTCAGTACAGTTGAGAGGTATGCTCTGAAAAATGGCAAGTGTTGTTTGATAGTGCACTTATGAGTAAACATCCAATTGTTTTTCTGTGTTGCAGATTACTGCTCCTCCCAAGCTGATTCCTGGTCTACGGACTTTCAGATGCACCTTAGAAATGAAACACTGTATTTGAAATACTATTCCCTGACTTTAGCCAAAATTCTGTAATTCCCAAAGCAGTAAGTCAGTCTGTTTCAATCCATGCTTCCATTGTAGCATGATTCTTTCTACTGATTCTCATAACAGAAGCAGAGGCTCCTTGGTTATTACTACTGTTCCTCTGTGCATTGACACAACTATAAAATTTGAGTATTGTTATTACTACTTTTCCTCTGTGCACTGAGACAAATGTAGTATCACAGTACTGTTATTATTACTGTTCCTCTGTGAACTGACACAACTGCAATATCAGAATATTGGTAGTTACTCAAGTTGCTCATTGTACTGCTTTAATGATATCAGCAGTATGCATCATTTGCACTTTCCTGTTAGTAGTACAAGTTATCATGCCTGAGATTCATGACACACTTGTACTGTTACTGAAAAGAAGGGACTTCATAACACTATGTAAATGAAGCTGCCCTGTGGATAGCTGAGAACAAACAGGGCAGAGTTTGCATCCATCCCATTCCACCAAAAGTCAATAGTGCAACATTTCTTGCCAGCAAAATCCCTTATCTACATGTAAGTGAAGCAGTGGGTTCACACCAACAGGTCACTGAAATCACTTATTTTATTAGTTCACCACTAAGGTAAGACCTTATTTGAATTCCATAATTGTCTAAAGCAATGAATGAGAAGGTCACTGAAAAACCAATCAGTAAAAACAAAATGAAAATTCCAGGAAAACTAGAACTTTCACTGAATGACCTCCCAAACTTCTTGTGTCAGAGGCACATGGAATATATGCAAATGATCTTTATGAACATCAGGTGTTTCAGTTAATTGGCGATTCTGAATGCCTGTGACTTGTTTCGTCATTTTAATGGACAGTTTCAGGCCAATAAAGCCAAACCCCACTAGCTGTGGATATGCATATTTCGGCCTTTTTATGACCTCATCAGCACAGCACAAGCAGGGTTTCACTAAGCATTACAAACACAGGGCTGTTATACCCAGCTGATGTCCATTATCACTCGGGTCACTGCAAAAATATCCCAAACAACAAACTAAAACAATGAATGAGAAGGTCACTGAAAAACCAATCAGTAAAAACAAAATGGCTATAGCTGGGTATAACAGCCCTGTGTTTCTAATGCTTAGTCAAACACTCTGCTTGTGCTGTGCTGATGAGGTCATAACAAGGCCGAAATATGCATATCCATAGCTAGTGGGGTTTGGCTTTATTGTCCTGAAGCTGTCCATTAAAATGATGAAACAAGTCATGGGCATTCAGAATCGCCAATTAACTGAAACACCTGATGTTCATAAGGATCATTTGCATATATCCCATGTGCTTTTAATACAAGAGGTTTGGGAGGTCACTCAGTGAAAGTTCTAATTTTGCTGGAGTTTTCATTTTGTTTTTACTGATTTGTTTTTCAGTGACCTTCTCATTCATTGTTTTAGTTTGTTGTCTGGTATATTTTTGCAGTGACCCTAATGATAATGGACATCAGCTGGGTATAACAGCCCTGTGTTTCTAATGCTTAGTCAAACACTCTGCTTGTGCTGTGCTGATGTTATAACAAGGCCGAAATATGCATATCCACAACTAGTGGGGTTTGGCTTTATTGGCCTGAAACTGTCCATTAAAATGACGAAACAAGGCATGGGCATTCAGAATCGCAAATTAGCTGAAACACCTGATGTTCATAAGGATCATTTGCATATATCCCATGTGCCTCTGATGCAAGAGGTTTGGGAGGTCACTCAGTGAAAGTTCTAGTTTTGCTGGAGTTTTCATTTTGTTTTTACTAATTCCATAATTGTGGAATACTTTACACTCATTTTCTGTCTTCTACAGGTCAGTAGGGTAGCCACCCTTATGGCCCATCAACCAATGTAATAAAAAATAGCATTATACTGTAACCCATGCCAGACTGGCTTAGCAGAACCATTTTCCAAATGTACATAAGAAAAAGCAGATGATGTACAGTATTGAAAATGCTATGGCAATTTTTATAAACAAACAATTATTCATAGTGACAGATATTGTAATGCTGAAAGCCTGTTCTGGTACAGCCACAGTCCCATGGAAAATTGTATTTGCTTGTTATATAAGCTGAATCTTAATACATTCTTGACCTGTAAACATAATGGTACTGTTAGCAGTAACATCATCTGAGTCCTGTTTCAACCAGAAATTTATTAAATAAAGCAAAAGGTCCTTATTCTACTACTGCCAAACTAAAACAAGCTATGGCCAATGAGTATGAAATGTAGAGTATGTATTGCAAAGGGTATATTTAGAGAACTGTGTTAGTGCTGCATGAAAGGTTTTAGATTTTGCCAACACTGTTGTACATTTCCAATGCAATCAATGGTACAGAGAGATTTGTACCACCAACATCCATAAAATTCCCAACGTCTTCTAAAGTTACAGGTCAGATGATAAGCACTGACAAAATCAATTGCTGCATGGTTACATAAATAAATAGTTTTTTTAAGATAGTTATATAACCATAAATTAGTGCAAAATTGTTCACCAGTTAGGATGGTGTAATATATCCCCTAGCCAATTAGTGTACTGCTTATGCCTGATTAAAATACCCTAAGTAAATAACATGATAAGAAAAAACAGACATATTTCACTACACTGCATAACATACTGACATTAAAAATTTAACAAGTTTGCAACATTTTGGACTGACCGATGATTCTGACTAATAAATGCAAACAGGTACTGCATGGAAAAATAGCAATAATGTATGCAGTTAAATAATGCATATAAGCATATATCTATCCATCCATCCATAACTCCTATTTCCCCATTTTTTCACATTGGATTGGCGTGTCACTTCAACAGTAACAATCATTTGGAGCCAAGGTTTACACCAACGGGTAGCTAGTCTTGCACCCACTCGCATGGACACTCACACCTATGGGCAATTTAGAGCATCCAATCCACCTACTGGGTGTCCTTGAAATATGGGAGGAAACCAGAGCACCCAGAAGAAATCTACATGAACAAAGGGATATATTTTTACAAATATTTCATGCCCAGACAATGATGCCCTTCTAGCCTGCCAATATACAAAAACAGTCATTCCCATAATGTGCCTAAGTTACTTATAAAAATATTTAAATTAGTACTCACTTTAATATAATTTAGTAGTCTATCCCATGTATCAGCTACTCTCTCAGAGAACCAATTAATGCATGTCTTATAAGCAATAAACAGTAAATGCTGGGTCTATATTACAACCCAACCAAAATAATACATGAAGATGTGTACCAAAAGGTATACAGAGAAATGTATGAATATGTTTAAACATAATGAATGTATTATTTTATGAACTATTGCTGTATGAGTGTATTTTACAGGGTATATCATTTTATTTTATTATTGAACATTTTTTATTGACTGATTGGGGGGGTTTCATGTGTATTTAAGCTGACTGTTTGTTGTCATTTTTGTTCTGAAGAAGTCTATACATTGTGGTGGACAAAAGTGTATATAAGAAGCTACATTTTATCTCCAATAAACTGTTTTGGAAAGTTCGTTGGTGCTTTTTGTGTTTTAACTCACTAGATGACCAGGTAGAGGACCATGCCAAAGAATCAAATGTATTTATAGGAGTAGAATAGCCACATCTTCTAGGAAGGGAGGCAGCATCTGAGCCATTGCTGCCTCAACTATCTTCTCCTGTGATTTCACATTAGGAGGCTGTGGTGTCGTGACAGGTGCCACCCCTCCTGGCACCTGCAGCCTGTCCACTTGCACAGGACTCAATGGTATGGCATACAATGAGGTTTATTGAATTTGGTCCAGTGCATGGGGCCTACATCAGTGTTGTAACAACCTTAAAGATAATGTTTCCATAAATAAAGGAACACATAAAACCCAGTGTCATTTGCCATGACATTCAGTACTACAGACAGAATAAGTGATTCTGGATTACATTCAGAGTCACAGTTCAATGTTAACAAATGCTGCATCAATCCCCAGCATGCTGGTGTATTCAGCATACTACTACTCCTGACCCACAATGGAATACATATATAAAAATCTGGTGTGTGTGTGTGTGTGTGTGTGTGTGGGGGAGGGGTCTATGTTAAGTTATGGTTCTTTATGAATTCCTTATCCAATCTCTCTTCCCAATCCTTTCTATCCTCCTCTGATTGATTCTTATAGTTATCATGCAATATTTTATATGCTCTACTAATTATTCCTTTTTTAATGGCAGCTTCTGTTCTAGATTCCACTAAAAACTCTCCCAGTGCTTGTCTTTTACTTAGGATCCTCCTATTTCTTTCTCTTTGCCTATACTTTGATATCAATCCTTGATAGGGAAGGTGATCTCTAACCTGCAGTCCAAATAAATTGTTGGCGTCTTCCCAATCTATCACCTTTCCCTGTTTACTTATTTGCTTATAATACCTTGGTTCCTTTGCTAGTTTTCTCCAATAAATTCCAGCCCTGTCTTGCCTATTGTCTATATCCCTAATTGCAGTCATTCCAATTGGAAGAATCTCCTTTCTCCATTCCCATGTTGGCTTAGTTCTTAGGATACTTGCTGCTACTTTATGGATATAATATTTTCTATGATTATTGTTATTCTCCTTAAAGGCCTGCATCTAAAATTCTAGTCTCTCCTTGTTTCTTGAGCCCCCCCCCCGTTTCATCATCACCCCTTTCCACTTTGAATTGTAGTTTTCTGCTTGCGCTATGTACAGGAGCCTAAACTGTGTAGCTCTGAAATGCTGCTTCAAATTGGGTAATCCCAATCTGCCATGTTCTGCTGGAAGAATCAGTTTGACCCACTTGACTCTTGCTGTATTCCCTTCCCAGATAAAGTCCTTCAGCTCTTTATTAATTGCTGTCAATAATTTCTCCTTTGGTTGATAAAAATATTGTATAAGACTAATGGAGCTAAAAACATTTTAACGGCTTGTATCTTACTATCCATGTCCATATAACAAAGCTTTCAATATACTATCAGAAAATTAAACTTTAATTTATTTTAAGCTACTACAGGACTAATTTACATGTTATCATAGTATTTCTCTTTTGTTCTAAATTTCTAGCTTCTTTTACTTCTACTTTAAACTTAAAACTTTAATTCATACATTGAAAATGATTAAGATTAGTGCATGATTTTCTAATGAAAACAGTGTATTGCTGTATCCATACTGTAGGTACAAGTATAAATGAATTCATTATTTATTCCATCACAGAATATGTATATATATATATATATATATATATATATATATATATATATATATATATATATATATATATATATGGGTTTTATTCATGTGATCAAAAACTCAGAATATCAAAAGACTTTTTGCAGGCTTAAAATATCAAAGTCTCATAATACTGAAAACTGCTGCCATCTGTATGTGGGAGGTTACAGTAGAGTAGGGAGTGGAAATTTGCCCTTCCCCTACTACTGTACTATCTTCAAGTTGGTATAGAAAAGTTGCAGAGGTTGCAGAAGGTGCAGCCCTCCACATGAATACATGGATGTTCTGGAGAGACTGGCCTCCTGCATAACATAAGTTTTACCTTATTTTACTCATTTTTTGATTATGCAAATTTAGATATTTTGGATTTTGACCATTAGGGTTTTTGATGAAATCGCATATCTCTATATTGAATCTATATCTAATATATATATATATATATATATATATATATATATATATATATATATATATATATATGTGTGTGTGTGTGTGTGTGTGTGTGTGTGTGTATGTGTGTGTATATGTCTGCGTGTGTATGTATGTATGCATATTACGCAAGGGTACCCAGCAATTTAATTTATCATGTGTGAATATATTGAAAGAGTTGCAGGGCAGGATGTATTGCCAAATGTTCAAATTTTCAAATCTGTGTGTTGCCTAGTGTCGTTTTTTCCAAAAGAGGTAAATAGGGTTTAGTGAAGGTGTGTGTGTGGGGGGAGTTAAGGTTAGGATTAGCATTAGGTTTTATGTTAACAAAAGTAAATGAAAATGACGTTTAATTTGTACTGTGTTTGTGAGGCAACATCTGGTGAGATTTGTATAATTATTAGATAGCACAGTGGTATAACTTTTATCACTATTGCCTCACAGTGTTTATATGTTCATAGGTGTTTACTAGGCTAACAACCACAAGAACCTTTTTAAACCTAGCCATGCATCCCAAATTTCTGACAAGTTCTAGTACCATTGATAAGTGTAAGCAAGGCTTGGGAGATGAAACAATTACAAGCTAGGGCCTGGGAGATGACCCATTTACAGATAGCCTGTGTCCATTAGAGGCACAGGTGCCAACTTCAGGTACACTGGCATAAAACATTCAAAAACAAGGCTTATATAGAATTCGTACAGGCTAGGTATATGAAAAGTGCCACAAGGTTAGAAAGCCAAAAGATAAATCTGAAGCTGCTTTGATGCCTTTGCCTGTTATTGAGGAATCATTTCAGAGAGTAGCTATAGACACTGTGGGGTCTCTCAGCACCCAAGTCTCCACACCTAAGATGTACATCCTGGAAGTGGTGGACTATACTGCTAGACATCCTGAAGTGATGGCTCTGTCCTTTGTTAAAGCAGAAAAGGTAGCAAACACTCTGTTAGACATTTTCAGTAGCACAGATTTCCCAAAACAAATACTAACAGATAAAGATACCAACTTTAAGTCAGATCTCTGTCCTGTTTGGGGAAGTACTGCAGGGTAAGCATTTAAAGATTACATCCAACTATTGGTCTTATGGAAAGGTATAATTCTGCACTACAGACCATGGTGAGAGCATTCTCAGACAGGTTGAGGCTAGATTGAGTTACAAACTGCCCTATATCCTTCTTGCCTACAGAGAGGTATCCCTGGAATCCACAGGAATTTTACTCTTTACTGTATGGTCACAGGAGAGAGGGCCAATGGATTTAATGTGTGCTGACTGGGAGGATGACTATTATTCTTACAAGAAATCTATTGTGGAACATGTTGTAAGTTTCAGGACCAACCATAGAGGCTCATGAGAATGGCACAACAGCACAAACAGCTCAAGCACAACAACAGCAATAGCTCTGTTATGACATGACAGCCAATGTGAGAGAGAATTATGCAAGGTAGTACAGTGTAGGCAGTGACCATTTACTCCTGTTCAACATAATAAACTGCAGGTAGCATGGGAGGGTCCTTTCACTACTGTGAGAAAGTTAAGTGATGTTAGCTACATGATAGAACTGCCAGACAAGAAACAGCAACACAAACCTAAGTCTAAACCTCAAGATGCACGCACTCGAAACTCTCCTTAGCATGGAGAATATCGATATCTGTGCAGTAACAGAAACCTGGTTCAGGGCTCCCGAGAGCACCCCAGCACTACCAGGTTATACCTCATACCATGCTTTTCAGCCCCAAAACTTGGACCGAACCACAAAAGGAGGGGGAGTATCGATATTCATCAAAGATATCCACACCTCCAGGTTGGAGGCAAAGCACGAAGCATCAGAGACTATTCATGTGCAACTAACAGTGGGTAAAACTGCCTTCCAGTTTATAGCCTGCTACAGACCACTCTCACAAACTGAGGAACTCCACTCAGCCTTTCTGAGAACACTGGAAAATATGAAGGTCTCTCCAAACACCATTATATTGGGCGACTTCAACTACCCAAACATAGACTGGGAGCATTACTCTAACTCCAACACCCTAGCCCAAAGGTTCCTAGAATTTATAAACTCAAATGCTATGGAACAACTTGTTACCACTCCCACAAGAGGGGAAAACATACTGGACCTGATCATCACCAACATGGGGACTCTATGCTCCAGACCAGAAGTGTATCCCTCACTGGTAAGATCAGACCATAAACTAATCTCACTGGATATTCACATCCCGACCCCACCCCCTGCCCAGAAAACCACAGTGAAAAACTTCTCTAAAGCTAATTTCACACTCCTCAAAACTGAGGTGGAATCCTTCAAAGCCCCCGGGCCTGTGGAAAATACAGCCCAGACTGCAGAATCCTTTATAAACGCATTTTATGAACACCTTCAGGAATGCATGGATCATGCGATCCCAAATAAAACCAAGACCCAATCCTCCAAAGGCAGACGTCCTGTCTGGTGGACCCCAGCCATAAACAAACTATACAATAGAAGGAGGAAGCTACTAAATGATAGAGCAAAATCCCAAAAAGGGAAGGCATCACTGATCAGTATTAGCAAAAAACTACGGGCACTCATAAAATTGTCTAAGGCCAGCTTCGAGAGAAAAATTGCACAGGACACTAAGGATAATCACAAGGCTTTCTTTAGTTATGTTAGGAACCTGGGTGGTAATTCCCAGATATGCTCAGAATTAGTCCAAAATTACAAAAAATACACTGAACCCACAGACTTTGCCAACATCCTAGCTGACAGGTTCAGCGCAAACTCCCCACCAAATGGGCAAATATCTATCCCAGCAGAGTGCTGCCCCCCTGACATCTCAGATGCTCAGGTAAGAGCCTCCCTCTCCAAAGCAAAAACACAGCATCAATGGGACCAGATGGTGTCCCGGGCTGTGTCCTACATGAACTCCAAGAAGAGCTAAACCCAAACATAAAACTACTGTTCAATCTCAGCCTTACTACAGGATATGTGCCCAAAGAGTGGCGTACAGCAACAGTGGTCCCTCTCCATAAAGGTGGTGCCTCAACAGATCCTGGAAACTATCGCCCCATAAGCCTGACTAGCTTGGTCTGCAAAGCTATGGAAAGGATCATCATGGACCTCATAAATAAAGATATTGGGGACCTACAGACACTGGATGCTACCCAGTTCGGCTTTGTTAAGGGCAGATCCTGCCTCTTAAACCTGGTTGATTTCTTTGAAACAGTCACCAAGGCCATTGACAAGGGGAAGGTGGTCCACACAGCCTACTTGGACCTCGCAAAAGCCTTCGATACAATACCCCACTCGGGCATTATAGATAAGCTCACCAGCTTAAATATAAACCCCTATGTCACTAGATGGATTGCAAACTGGCTCAAGGACAGAACCCACATGGTTAGAATTGCTGGAGCCATGTCAGACTCCAAACCAGTTACAAGTGGTGTCCCACAAGGCTCAGTCCTGGGACCTCTCTTGTTCGGTATATATTTCTTGTAGGTACAGGCCAACACTAAAGGACTGTGGCTGACCAAGTTTGCAGATGACTGCAAACTGGGTGCCATAATCGACTCTCCAGCCGACACAAGTATCCTCCAAAAGGGCCTCATCTAAACAGACAACTGGTGCCAGAGCCATGGCCTCAAGCTAAATGCCAAAAAGTGTATAGTCATCCCCTTTGGCAAAAACAAAGTGCCCACAAATTACCACATAGGTGGAAATCCATTAAGTACAGAAGAAGTAATTAGGGACCTGGGGACCCAAGTTGATAGCAATCTCTCATTTGACAACCACGTGGCCAAAGTGGTTGGAAAAACATTTTATATAGCCCACCTAATCATGAAGGGATTCACATCTAGATCAGGGGAGGTCATCGTGCCTCTTTAATCATCACTCATCAGGCCCATAATTGAGTACAATGCCCCTTTTGGGATGTACCTTACCAGACACCTGCAGCAACTGGAAAGACCCCAAAAGTACCTCACCAAGAGGATCAAAGGGCTCAGACAGATGCCATATGCTGCCCGGTTAAAGAAACTCCAGCTCTACTCAGTGGCATACCGCCTGTTCAGAGGCGATCTGTGCCTGATGTATAAAGACATGTCCAACCCGGAATTAATGGACATGCTGCACCTCAGAAAATCCAAATCCCATTGTGCTACGCGCTCGAGAGACTTGAACCTCAGCACTGAAATAAATAGGACATGCTGGAGGGGCAGATTCATAACCCAGAGGCTCCCTTCACTCTGGAATAAAATCCCAGTCCAGGTTAGGCAGAGTCCCTCATTGACTCTCTTCAAGAGGAATCTTGATGAGTGGATGGGAGATCGTAGGTTTACCCCGGGTATCACTTCTGTGTCACTGTTAGACAGAGGCACAGTATACTAACCTCGAAAAAGGGAATAGCAAAATAAATTTTAAATGGGTGGCGAAAGCCAAACACATTCTGGCTAGGCTTATAAATGCCCTAGGGCAGATAGCCTAGTATGAACCTATGAACCTATGAAACTGCACTGCATTAACACAATGAAGCAGTACAAGGAAAGAGAAATTGTTAGTCAAGGCAAAACTTAAACAAGAACACTTGTCCTTCTACCTACCTAACTAAATAAACTACTTGAAACTTCAGTAAGGCATCTTTATTCACCCCCCACATGGAGGGCATCAGAGAGCCAGTCTCCTATATAGATCTGCTAGCTTAAGAGATTTTACCTGGACTAATTATTTGTACTGTTTCTCATCATTAAGAAAAGTGTAAAAAAAACATAAATAATAAAACAGAAATTTTAAAGACCTGGAAGTACAGCAGGCAATATAGTCCATATGGTCCTGTAGACCCTTCCTCTGTAAGCATGGATTGTGGCTAAAACCATGTACCCAGTTATCAAATGTAATAAATACATCAGAGTTCATCAGCGGATACAACTCTTGTTATTAATGACAGGACAACATTCAAGAATGCAGAACAATAATGCCCAGCACTTAAGTGTGGCAAAATATACAGATGTCTTAGCTTGGCAAGAAATATACTAATCCAGCCTGCTGTACAACAAATTAGAAACATTAACAACAAACTTCATGCAGAACATGCAGTGCTGCGAGTATGCTGTGAAATTGGGAAGAATATAACTTAGTTATGCACATTTCTGATGAAAGACATATATGCAATACAGTTCATGAAGCACTGTTATGCTATAGTTTCATGCTAGAACATAATCTGAAGCCATCACAGAACAGCAACAAGAGGTTGAAACAGCTTTAAAAGCTGTAATAAGCCTGCAATGACACTTTTTTGTTTGTGTGTGTGTGTGTGTGTGTGTGTGTGTGTGTGTGTGTGTGTGTGTGTGTGTGTGTGTGTGTGTGTGTGTGTGTGTGTGTAAGTACATGAGCATACAGCATTTTGAAGGCCATTACTGATTTTAAAGTGGTAAGAGGAACAGACATGCCATTTACTGAGGGCCATTGTCTTTGAGGCAATATGTGTTACAAGCCTCAAAACTTTAAAACATTTCCACTCCTTCAATTACTTTTTTCCTGTATCTAGTAGTACATTGGAGTAACCAAAGCTCTATTTACTACAAAAACTGTGTGACAAAACTAACTGTGCTGCTGCTTCCAAAGGTGAAAACCATGTAGCATTTCAATATGTTTTTTTTAATGCAGGAGCAAGTAAAGCTCTGTGTACTACAAAGAATCAAGATCAAGTCTCTCGATTCATAACCAAATATTTATATGCTCTCAAAATGAATGTCAAGATTCACCTCTTGAACTTTTGCTCTGCTCTTGAGGTGCATCTCCTGACCGCCACTTCTCAGACATATAACAACTTAGTTTTGATCAGGGACCAAATTATAATCTTCTCTATACTGTATCAGTAGAACTTTAAAAGTGATCTGTTTGATATCAATGTCTGCACAGAAGCCTTGACTCAAATTTGTCATAGTACTTTTCACTCTTTTATGGAAATGTAGGCCCAGTTATTCAGCATGTTCTCAGCTGAATGGTGACATCATTAAATTATGATGCAAACAGAATGGAATGTAGAACACAGATTGTCCTTCTAGAACTCTTGTTTGGTTACCCAAAAGTAAATCATTACTGTCATACCACTTTATGAAAAACAAGAGCAATATCTGTGGAGAGAAAAATTATCAGGTCTGAGACTTTCTGAAAACTCTAGCCAACGAATATTTACGGCAAAATGAATAAAGGGCATAAGAGAAAAGCAGAAGAACATTACTCCTACAAACTCCCAGGAAGTGTACCTTTACAAGGTTAGAATCTCATATGAGTGTGCGCACACTTACATAAGGTTGTCTATTTTCCACTTACAGCATGATGCATTTTAACATTTGTTTTACTCTTTTGTCATTTTCAAAATTCCTGTACTAAAACAATATACTAGTTTGGTACCTTAGTTACGTTTTCAATCAGTTATAATTTTCAAAGATAGTTGTAATTTTTATAGTACTGTAACAGCATTATCTCTCCTGAAAAAAGTGCTTCTAAGCCCAAATATTATCAGAGCTACAAGCACAAGTTAATGTCAAATGTCAGTCATGAGAGTTTATTCTTTCTTGCGACAATTTATAGTAAAATGTTTGTTTTACCATGCCACCAGCATAGAAGATGTGACCACTGATTTTGTTCTGTTACTTATTTCCTAGCTTTTACTAAAATTCTCTATCCCACCTTATAGCTTATATCAGGTGCAGCTGATTGTTTTCAGTTCTACATTCTTCCTGGGAAGAAATACACACTTTTAATATCCGTCTTTAGTATGAAGTCTTGGATGCCTTGGATGGAGTTCTGTAGAAATCTCAAAGATGAATTTATTAGAATATTACAGAAATTTAACACCTCTATTTTACCGGCTGCCTCCCAAGAAGGGACTCACACTAGGAAACAATCTGGGCTTGTTTTGGAACAAGGTGAACTAAATGCCAGTCATTACCCTAGCCGTTAAATAATAAAAAAATAAATTACTTCAATAGTGATTATGATGTAATTATTTGAAACAAAATGCCCTGGGATTACCCTTATTAAGCTCTCCTATTGAAGGGTATATAGAACACTGAATCCAGTGTAACTGCTGATCCAAAACCACAAGGACTGTGTGGTTATATGGGCAGATGGACATGACTTTTACTTGGTAACCACCTGTGTCCTTTTCTTCTATTTGAATTCAGTATACTTCAGCAAGTATACAACGCTGACTGTATCTGGCAACAGGCCTTTTTCATTGTTCTTTTTTATATCTGAAGTCTCCCATTACTTTATTTATTTAGCTAGATAAATAGATAGATACACACACACACACACACACACACACACACACACACACATATATATATATATATATATATATATATATGGGTCTACTTTGTCTGATAGGAAACACATTTCACTGAAACTCATTTTGTCGAAGCCTCTTTCACTGAAAATGAATCCACTTAGCACAATTCACCAAAAGCTCACTTCACTGAAAATGTATTTGACTGAAACTCATTTTGTCTAAATAGGTATATGTCCTGTTCCCCACTGTAGTGCGATCCTGGACTTAGTATATATAGTAAGGGGGCACAGCCCCCCACTTATTTTAAATGTTGCAAACCATAGACATGGATTCTTAACAAGTCAAACAAATAACTCTTTCCAGAAAATAATATATACTCAAACTATGGGGGGCACTATGCCCTCCACACTCCCCAATGTGGGGGGCTGTGCCCCCCACACCCTCTAACTAGATTTACTAATTCCAGGATCACACTACAGTGGGGAACAGGGCATATACTTGTTTAGATGAAATGAGTTTCAGTCAAATGAGTTTTGGGTGAAGTGAGCTTTCTATTGTGAAGTAGACCCCTATACATATATATATATATATATATATATATATATATATATATATATATATATATATATATGTGTGTAGATATATATATATATATATATATATATATATATATATATATATATATATATAGTTATATAGATAGATATATATACATATATATATTCACACACATACATACAAATATATGTATGTGCAAACACACACACACACACACACACACACACACACACACACACACACACACACACACACACACACACACACACACACACACACACACACACACACACACACACACACACACACACACACACACACACACACACACACACACACACACACACACACACACGCACACACACACACGCACACACACGTATGGCTCTGGACTGGCAATGCACGTACACCAGCACACAGAATCCCAACATGAAAACGTTGAAATTACAAATGCTGACACATTCTGCACATGCTCCAGGGATTACCCTGGAGTGGAGAAAACCAACTACAAGTATTTTTCATGGGGCAAGCCCCCATGTACCCCCACACCCTCTGCTAATTATATATATCAACTCAGAGATTGTACAATCCCCAGAGAAAGGCAAAATTCACCTCCCTGGAATTGTCGATCTCATATACCTGTTGACCATCTATGTGTGTCAATCAAATGATGTCGCCTAAACAGGTGTCGCTGTAGGTGGACAGTCAATCCAGTCCCCTATACCCATATACACACATATATTTATACATGTTGACAAATGAATGCATATATATATATATACATAGATCACTGATTCAATTTATAAGGGGGATGTGTCAACACTTTACAACCATGCACCAACCCCCCCCAACAACTGGAATGTAACAAAAAAGGCATAAGAGTTATATTTACCTAGTACATTGTACTCTGCTTTTTGCTGCTTAGTTACCTCAGGATCATTCACAGGTCTCTGTCAAATGACATGACAGCTGTTGATCTACCCTATGCCATACTATTTTCTCAGGTACAGATAAAGGTAAATTAATCTAGTGCAATAAAATCATAACCCTTCTAGTTCCTTATTAAAATTATACAATTTTCCTGTTTTAGAAAGTGTTGTGCATTTTAAGCATAATAATGCCGGATGGGCTGCTCTTTGGGAAATGACTCAGTTGTAATTCACACTTTACAAATCAAAGTGCATCTTTCCTTCCTCAAAATTTAACCACGGGCTTGACAATCACAGAGAATAGGAGACTGTAAATTACACTCTTAAACTCTACATATACCAGTATCTCTCCTGAATCACCTGTACTTCTTTCTTTGCTTTACCCCAAGTTCAGCTAAGCTATACAAACAATGCATGGGTACAATGGTGACATTTAGTACACACACGTCACTGCTTCTCTTTGGAAAAAGCGTCATCAGCATGTTGAGCTGCAGATGAATGCTTTTCAACCAAGACAAATAAAATACTGGATATACAGGCTGACAGACAAGATAACTAATTCTTTCTGTTTGTTCCAGGACTGCACATGCTCTTTTAAAAAAACAGAGGTAAAGCTGTGTATCCTTTGTTCTTCCTGCTCACCTGGCTAACTTTACTCAGGTTACTTTTCTCCAACTCTTAAAGCAACTTTGCTTCCCAATCATTTTTATAGCTTACCACTCCTCCTCATAAAACACTTATTTCCTAAATTCTTACTCTTTCTCCTTCCCCTACACCCCACCACTAATTACAAGTCCTCCGTCCATTTAACTTTCTCATTCCCATAACTTCTCCTTTTATGCCACTCATCATTTTTAAGCTACTTTCTGCTTGTCTGACTGTAAATTGTTACTAAACTCCAAAACACCCCAGCTTGATCTTTCCCTGCAGCCATCATGCTATAAATGCATTAATTGTCATTGTATGTTCTCTATTTAATGATTAGCCAATTTATGTTAATTTCTCTCTTTTTTGTGGTAAAATGCCATGTTCATGGAAGAAATATTTAAAAAATAGTTTTAAAAAAGTAAATAAGCTCATGTACAGCTCTTTTTATCCTGTAATTCTAAATGTACATCATGTATAACTTGAATGTGGAGCTTTTCTTCCCAGGCTTCCACTGAAAATGTGTTTTACCCAGTCAGACCTTTCCCAGTGAAAAAAGTCAAATAAATAAATACACAAATAAATAAATAAATTTGCATAACAATAATGGCACAGACCTCTCCTCTAGTAAGTTCTCTCAGGGTGTAGCACAAAAACAGGGAATAAAAATAGGCCCCAAAAGGAACCTTTGGTACTCTCTCAACATAATTATAAACAAAATAAATACATGACACAACCATTTGAGCACACACAAAAAGGTACAAGGCAAACCAGTCAAGGATGGTAACAGGGTAACCACAACAAGAGTGATGTTGTTTCATCCTCACAGAGTGGTCAACCATGAGAAATGTCACAGAAGGACAAAACAGGGCTCAAAATGAGTAATAATGATCTCTTTACTTACGTTGAGGTAGTCTCCGTGTACAAAGATCAGTTCAGAAACCAGAATGAAAAGGACTAAATGCATAATGAATCTTTCCACTGAATTCAAGTTGCACATAATCAACCTTATAAGTAAGCATGCCTACACATGGCAGGTTGCACACAGCACCATAATTATTAAAACAATGGAACCCAATGGACTACTCTTAAAGAGTGGGGTTACAAAGACTCTCTTTATGTAAAAATCTGGACCTCAGAGACAGGACTTCAGGGTTTGTTACATAACAAAACCTAATACCTTTAGATAACAGCACCCAGTCTGAAAGGGCTTAGCTTCAGATAAGAAAATGTAAGTTGAACAGACTGAATACCCAAAATGAAATTTATGGACTCAAACTAATCAGGGACCCAAAGTGTGCTCCAAGATGGGAGGATATGATCACAAATCAGGAACAGAGCAATACCCATGGATGCAGTAAGAAGTACTTCTGATCTAATGGAGTTAAATTTCTCAGTGAAGAACCATCCAAGCAGACAGTAGTAAAGTTAAGATAATCATCTCTAATGGATCATTCAGTAAAGCATAACAGTCATGTAGGCATTGCCAGGATCTCCGTAGTGAGAAATGTTCTCTTTTTTGGAGGTCATGGACTGCTAATAAGGACAAAGTTCAAACAACTAGGAAAAATAAAAAAACAAAGGCCACAACCAAGTCAAAATAGAGAAACCAATAATAAAATACACAGACCGCTCTCTCTGCAGAAAATATCTTTAATACTAAGCATTTTTGCCTGTAATGTTACAAGACTTCATCAGAATACAATGTTTTACTGAAACCAGTTACTTATACTCTAATGGGGTGTGTACTGTCATAGTCACATGATAAATAAAGCCCATGCTTTTTAATGTGCAACTTGTACAAACTGTTAACATATGGATGCATACCTAAGTACAAATGCTAAAAACATACAGTAAGACACGGTAAACAAAACTCATACGAAAATGTATAAGTACATAAAATGCTACTAAACGCATTAATATTTGCTCCTACATGCCTTTAGCATACAAATCATAGAAACCGATTCATTAAGACCTAGTGGGAAGTAAGCATTAAGCTTTAGCTGCTATTGTCATCCAAGTCCTTTGTTCAATACCAGATTCTTCCAATACCAACTTCTAGGTTTTAATAGTGTGCTTAAACACGCCATTATCTACTTCACATCGCCTAATGTCTCAAAGGTGTTCCCAAATCAATCCATTTTTTCACTAAATGTTTTGTTTTACCTACACAGAAAGATGTACATTGATTACAGGAGGCAACATATATAACCCCTCTTGTGTTACAATTAAAAGTGTTCTCTATCTTGAAAGGTTTTATCCAAATGTGGGAAATGGACCATAGGTCTAACATCAATTAACCTATAAAAATGACATCTCCCACATTTAAATGTACTTTTAGGATGATTATATGTAATAATAAGTTTAGATTCATACACATAAGCAGTCTGTTATTCCAATGGTCTAAACACCTCAACTGGCATTATAACATTTGTCTGATATTGACAGAAGAGCAGAGATCAACATCATGCCATTGGTTAGAATCCTTCAGAATAACCACTCATACATGAATTGGGATGACAGATACAGAAAAGATACAAAGATCAATTCTAGTTGATGGCTACTGGATTTGCACCATCAGTACTAGACTCTGGAAAGAGTGTGCAGACCACAGAATTTAAAGCAGCAGGTTAAATCTTACTCATATCTTTCCAGAATACATAATCAGTCTCAGGGAGTTAATAAGGGGGAGTTCAAGAACAAATGTTCCAGGACGTGGCCAGATCAACAATGTGGTTCCACCAGGAACTTCGTGGTTCCTGTATCCAGATTCTATGTCAAGTCCAAGTTAGTATCTAAGAAGTGAAGCGTGTGAGGAATGGAATACAAGTACAGAATATTACACATAGTGGAGTATTTGAGAAGCACAGGTATCTGAGCTAACATGAGCCGGGTCATTGCAAGATGTTGTTTATGTTCACTTTACTTTACTGGCCGACGGTCAACACCAGAGTGACTTCTACATTGGAAGACTGTAAGCAAATCTGGAAATATTATGTATTTTCAAGCATAAAAAATGTAGACACTGAAGGCTTATGCATGTATTAGAAAACAAACCTATGTACAGCAGGCAAATGAGGATAGGCACCCATAAAGTCTCTGGCACTGTACAATGAAACTGGATTTGTAAGCACATTTGCAGCAGTGATGTGCTGTCTGAACTTTGAATGCATCATATGATATAAATACTTGAATTTTGTTTTCATGCTGTGTTATCACTGACCTCAAGCTTTCACTATGACTGTTCCCCCAATGATCCCATCCACATAGTTTCTCATACTGTGGTGGCATCCAACATAACCCACACCAGCAGGGTTTCCATTTCAGAAAAAAACACTAAATCCCCATGTGTAGGTTCCTTGGGGTTCTACATGCCACATAAGTGGTCAGGATCATGTAAGCAATTATCATACTGTGGATAGCAGATGGCTATTCATTTTAACTCCTAGTTCTGCAAATGAATCAAGTGAAGATCACCTAAGTGGCCATGCAATGACATTCTGTGCTTTTTTAAACAAACACAGACTGACAAACAGACAATGCCCCTCAATGCCAGGTCTGCCAAAAGATGCACAAGCACAGCACACACACACACACACACACACACACACACACACACACACACACACACACACACACACACACACAGATGCCGGTGGATAGCTACATGAGCACACACACATAAAGATGCATATATATACACATACACAGATGTGAGTGCACACAGGTACATGAACATGGACACACACACACAGAACTATCATTACTTGCAGGCAAATTGGGGGAATGCCAGTTCACATACCTCATGTCTCTGGGGTGTTGGAGGCAACCAGATTACATGAATAATCTCACACAGACCCACACCAGCAGGGATTCCATTTCAGAAGAGCCACTAAATCCCCATGTGTAGGTTCCTTGTGATTTTATAGATCACATAAGTTGTCAGTTCTAGATAAGTAGCTATCATGTTGTGGAGCGCAGATGGCTGTTTACTTTAACTCTTACTCCCGCTGGAATCACCCAAGTGAGAATGAAATAGCATTTTGTTTTTTTAAACACAGACAGACAATACTATTTAAAGCCAGGTCTGTCAAAAGTCACAAAAGCACAGCACACACATATGCACACACACACAAGTGCTCACACACACACACACACACACACACACACACACACACACACACACACACACACACACACACACACACACACACACACACACACAGAGCTACCCATAACTGCAGGCAAATTGGAAGAACACCAGTTTGCCTACATCATGTCTCTGAGGTATTGGAGGAAACCAGATTACATGGATAATCTTGCACATGGAGGGCATACAAATTCTACATTCAAGAACTCATCCAAAGCTGTGTGTTATAACATGGTAATACCATTATACTTATCATGAGTTACATTCACACACATGCTGCTGCTGCTGCCAGATCAAATATAGACACTTATTGTGTGCAATGTCAATGTTTGCAATGGAAAGTGAACAAAATGGCTAACTTGTTACTTTTAAACACACTACAACCCCCTACTCCCACACACACAAGCAGACATTAACCATAACAATACAGAGTTTACACTAATTTTAACAAATATGTTGTTAACTCTACTCTTGGCATGCCAAAATCAGTGACTACTGCTTAACAGTGATTGAAAACAAATGGTTTAAGTCAGCTGAATCCACAAACGGCCTCTGTACTCATCAGTCATGTCCACTTTACAGTGTACACCCTCATAGGATCATAGGAAGTTACTAGGCTATTGGCCCTAAGGCCCTTACAAGCCTAGCCAATAATTTAGCACATGGTCCAACAAGTTAGCAACCTATGCTACTGTCCAGCAGGGACACAGGTAGAATCCCAGGGGTGTATTTTCTGTTCCCCATCCAGTTATCCAGGTTGTGCTTAAAAAGGGTTAATGAAGTACTCTGCTTTACATGGAGAGGGAGTCTATTCCACAAAAGGGTGAGTCTCTGGGAGACAAATCTGTCCTGCCAACAAGTCCTATTGATGTCACAGACGAGGTTGAGGTCACTCATGTGGGTTACTTGAGTGGAGCTTGACTTGCGGATATGCAGCAGTCTCATCAGGGCAGGGTCTGAAATTGCTTTATATGCCAAACAGCGGTCACCTCAGAGGAGTCTGTAGGAGACTGAGTAGAGGGACAGGGCTTTTAGCCTATCTGTGTAGGGTAGATGTTTGAGGCCCTGGATTCTGCAGATGAGGAACCTCTGTGGTCACTCCAGCTGCTGCATGTGCTTTGTTACGTACATGCTGAAAGGGGCATTGCATTCAATAATGGGTCTTATAAGGAAAGAAATACAGGGATGTTATGACCACCTTGTCCCTGGATGAGATACCCTTACTAATGAGGTGAGCCATGTAGAAAGCTTTCCGTACAACAGTGGCAATATGGGGGTCAAAAGTCAGTTTGCTATCAACCTGGGTGCTCAAGTTCCTCACGATGATAGCATGATTAGGACCTTATTATCAATGTGATAATTTGTGGGGATGACACTCTCCCCAAAAGGGATGATGATGCATTTTTTGGCATTCAGTTTGAGGCCATGTTTCTGGCACCAGTCATTTGTCTGGGTGAGACCCTCTTGGAGGATGTACACATTACTAAGGAAATTGATGACAGCACCCAGTTTGCAGTCATCTGCAAACTTGGTCAGCTATAGCCCACTAGATTTGGCCTGAACCTCCAAGATGTATATCCCAAACAGCAGAGACCCCAAGACCAATCTCTGGGGTACACCGCTTGTTAAGGGTCTACTACTTGAGGTGGCTTCCCCTATTTTGACTATTTTGGGTTCTGTTAGTGGGTCAGTTTGCTACACATCTCTTAACATATGGATTGATGCCTAGTTGAGAGAGTTTATCTATTATACCCAAGTGGGGAATAGTACTGAAGGCTTTGGCCAGGTCAAGGTAGGTGGTGTGCACCATCTTCCCCTTGTCTATGGCCTTGGTGACTGTCTCAAATTAGCTGACCAAATTTAACAGGCATGACCTCCCCTTGACAAAACCAAACTGTATAGGATCAAGTTTCTGGAGGTTGCCAATGTCCTTGTTTATGAAGTCAATGATAATCTGCTCCATGGCCTTGCAGATCAGGCTAGTTAGGCTGATGGGTGTATAATTTCCTGGATCTGTGGATGCTCCACCTTTGTGCAAAGTGATGACAGTAGCTGTCCTCCACTCGGATGGGATGAAACCAGTAATCAGGCTTTGGTTGAATAGGGTGCTTAATGGTGCTGCCAGTTCTTGCCTGAGTTCATATAGGATGCAGCCTGGGATGTTATCAGGTCCCATGGAGGCTGTATTTTTTGCCTTAGAGAGGACAGGGATGACTTGCTCCCTAGAGATAACAGGAGGGAGCAGGTACTGGGGATGTCCTGTTTTACTAATTGGGGACAGAGGAGTGACATTTTCACTGAACCTGTCTGCCAGCAGGTTGGCTATATCTACAGCATTTGTGTATATGGTGCCCTTGAGCAGATCTGGGTGCTTCCCTTGAGATTGCAGACATATGTGAAGAAGGTCTTATGATTGTCTTTAGTAGATATGGCCAGTTTGGACTAGAAGTGTGCTTTGGAAGATTTCACTAGTGTTCTTATTTGTTTGTTCAGGTTAAAGAGAGATTGCTTCCAATTTGGCACCTGCTCCCTCTTGGTCCTGAATAGCAATTTTTTTTCCTTTTATTATTGAGTTTATTCATTGTAGATGTTCACCAAACAGGTTTACTCTTCCTTGATGAGGGTGATTTTGTCCTATCTGGTATTCCTGATTCCATGCAGCTATATAAATACGCATATAGTACTTTGGTGTAAGTTTGGACATATGTGCCATTTTCTATGGGGGGGGGGGCTGTGAAGCTGTTTATACCTTCCCTCAGGAGGTTGCACTCAGCCTTGGAGAAGTTTTTTTTTGTTTGACCCTAGCTGGGGGGATTAGGGGAGATGAAGACTTCAAAAGTGAGTGATTTGTGGTTGAATCCTACCAGGGATGATGGCACTGTAGGGATGCTGCAGTGGTTACTCATGTTGGTTCATACCAACTCCAAGATATTATCACCTCTTGTGGGGGTGTCAACCAACTAGTCCAAGGCTGCTGATGAAGCCAACTGGTCCCTCAGATCTCAAATTATAGTAAAAAATAAATATATATAACAAAATATTCCATCTTGAAAAGTTAGAATTAGTCACTGTTTAAACTGAGTGAATAAGAAAAATAGTCAATTACTTTCATCTACATACTGCTCCCACCCTCACCCAACAGTTCTACCCACCTCTGTGTGGGCACTTCAGTCATCAGATTATGATAAAACGATGGCCATATAATTTATTTATTTAGTACATTTGTTTACTAGGTAGTGTCCGACTGGGTCAGGGGCCCATTTTTAGTGGAGACCCGGGGAGAAAAGATCCAGAGTATTACAAAAGCAACAATATTTCAAAGAATACAGTCTAGGCAATAGTACAGTACAATGTGGCAACATGCAATCTTAATAGTGCAGTTCAATCTAAAGAGTAATACAGAAAATAGTACAGAAACAAGCACTAGGACAATGCAAGTACTGGAGTAATTTCTATACTAAGAAAAATTGATATAAGAAGAATAAGGGTTATGAGAACTGTAATATAAGTGGGTTAATAATTATCCAGGTGTGTGACAAGAGCACAGCCAGTGGTTAGTCAGATGTGCCTTTAGGAGTGATTTGAACCGGTTATGTTTTTTTTTGCTATTGACTCTGGAAGTGTATTTCAGAGTTTGGCTGTTGTGTGTGATTAGACGGAATCGCTATGACAGTTGTGGGAGTTGGAAACCTTGAGTAAAAGTTTGTTAGAGGATCTGAGAGTTCTATGTTTGTTACTGGGTTGGACTAAATAGGAGATTGCTGGGCAGTCATCGGGGTGAAAAATTATTTTGTGGGTTAAGGTTAGCTGATTAAGTGATAAAAGGGTAGGTAGTTC
Organism: Protopterus annectens; assembly: GCF_019279795.1. NCBI lineage: Eukaryota > Metazoa > Chordata > Ceratodontiformes > Protopteridae > Protopterus > Protopterus annectens. The sequence goes on from NC_056735.1 coordinate 1,326,451,644, forward strand.
TAGCCAGTTTAGCTGTGAGAGGGTTGCACAGTGGTGGGCTCTGTGTGGATGATTAGTGGCATATTTAACAATCTTATTGTAGCATGCTTCAAGGTTGTTGTGATATGATTTTCAAAGGTTTGTGTATATAAGTGATCCATACAGGAGGGTGGATAGCAGGTGTGTGCAAGCAGTGGCTAACCTAGCATTGGGAGTTAGGTACGGTTTGACCCTGTATAGGGTGTTTAGTTTGATGTGGACTTTTTTGATAGTTTGTGCGATATGTATATCACATTTAAGGTTATCATCTATGGTAACGCACAGAAGCTTAGTGTGGTTAGTGGGGACTATCCTGGTTCCATTTGCAGTGGTGATTGAGAGAGGGGGGGGGGGAGATTTGTTTTTTTTTCTGCTACAAAAATTATGATTTTGGTTTTGTTGAGATGTAAAATGAGTTGTTGCTGAGTGAGGTATGTTTCAATGTCCTGAAAAGATGATTGCATTTTTACTTGAAGTTCATGGGGTGAGGAGGCAGAGCAGATAAGGGTAGCACCACCGGCATACTGTACTATGGAAGCTAGTTAAGTTACAGAACTAAGATTGTTTGTGAATATGATAAAGAGAAGAGGACCAAGTATAGATCCCTGGGGTGCACCCACAGAGATGGGAAGTAGGGGGGAAAGAGAGTTTTCCCATTTTGTAGCCTGTCATCGATTGGAAAGATAGCTCTGGAACCAAGTTAGGGTTGGGGGACTGAGCCCAATAGGAGGACAGTTTATTAAGTAGCAGCTGGTGGGATATGGTGTCAAAGGCTTTGGATATATCAAGAAAGATGGAAGAAACAATCTGGCCTTTATTCATAAGGTGGTGGATGGTGTTAGTGAAAGTTAAGAGGGTAGTGCTGGTAGTATGTTTGGGTGTAAAGCCATGCTGAGTACTGGAAATGAGGTCATTGCTTAGGAAGTAGTTAATGAGTTGGTTCTGGATACATTTTTCTAGGATTTTTGCAAGGGGGAAAGGATGGCTATGGGGTGATAGTTAGTTCTTTGGAGGGACCACCTTTGTGGAGAGGTATAATATGAGATGTTTTCCAAAGAAGTGGAACATATTGTTCTTTAATAGAGTAATTAATCAAGATTGGAATGGGGTAAGCAATAGACAGGGTGGCAAATTTTAGGAATCAATTTGGGAGTTTGCCAGCAGCTATGCAGCAAGGTTTAAGTTTAGTTAAGAGGGTCTTTATATAATTAATTTGGATGGGTGAGAAGGGGTTGTGAATATCTGAAGAAGGGGTGGGGAGAGAGAGTGGTTGGGATGGTTGGTTGTCCAGTAGGGAGGTAATGGTGTTGATGAAGTGGGTGTTGAATTGTGTTGAGATGGGATCTGAGTTGTTTGTGGTGGCTAGGGGTGTGGTTGAGGTATGACCAGGATTATTGAGCTGGTTGACGGATTATCAGAATTTTTGAGGCTGTTTAGGTGTCTCTGTTGACAGGAAAGGAAGTATGATTGCTTGTCTTTTCTGATCTGATTCTTTGTTAGGTTTATTAGTTGCTGATAAGTTAAGAGGTTAGCTTTGTCCTTAAAAGTATGGTATGCTGACCAGGCCTTATCTCTATGCATCATTAAAAGTTTGGTGTCCTTGGTTAGCCATGGGAGTGGCTTAGATTTAGTACTCACTTTTCTAGTAGGGGCAAGGGTATTGAGGATTCTAAGGAAGGTGTTGTTAAAGTACTGGACAGCATCTAACTGTATGTGTTTAAGTGGTGTCCAGTCACATTGTTGGAGTAGGAGGTTAAAATTAGTGGAGGAAGCATTTTTCTTTGTAATGATGTATTTATAAATGATGTTGCTTTGTGTATGCACACACTTTCTGTATAGAAAGGTTGGAGAGTAATCACTAAGTAAGTCAAGTAGGCAACTGACTAGATAACTTAGGTTAAGTGTGTTAGTTAGGATCCCGTCTAATGTTGATTGCTTGTTTGTGTGTTTTTCTGTGCGGGTTGGGCAGGTTATTATTTGGGTGAAGTTGAAAAGATTTATAAAATTGGATGGATTATTTGATATGCAGGTTTGCCAATCCAGGTTAAGGTAGCAGCACAGTGGAGTAGATTTTATTTGATAGGAAGGTTATTGCCAGGTGGAAGAGAGGTGGCTATGACAATTATGGTTTTGTTTTGGTTGATTTTAAGGCAGGTAGCCAGTATTTCAGAGTTGGGTAGATCAGGGGTGTACAGGATAATTGTATGACTTTGAGGGTGTCTTTAAATATAACAGCAACACCACCTCCATTTTTGTTAATTCTGTCATGTCTTATAATGTTATAGCCACTGGTAATAATTTCCATATCTTTAATATAGGGCTTTAGACAGGTTTCCGTTATCACAGCTATATCTGGTGAGTAGGTAGTGTGGAATTCAGTGATTTTATTTGTGATGCTACCGAGGTTGAGATTTAAAATTAGAAGATCAGAGTAAGAGGATTTGTGAAAGAGGGGGGTAGGGATGAGCATGTGTGCTGGATTTGGTATAGGCTGTAGGTCGAGGACATGAGGAAGATAGTAGACATAGAGTGTTTATGTTATTGGGACCTGGGTTGGGAAGGTTGTCAACCTGTAGTTTTATTTGTGTAACGAGGTGAAATAATTTCATCTTTAAACTTTCTCAAACCAAACTATTTCACACAAATCACAGTAATCCTACAAAGCTAGAATAATGAGCAAACAGGAGTTAGTAATTTTCCTCTGGACAGCTCAAGCAATGATAGTTAATTTGTCTGATGTCCCACTTTCATTTAAAAAAATACACTCTCAACTGCTTAGTGAAGGTATGTATCATGGACAAAACTTATATAAAAATACATATATGTATAGATGTTCATAATAATAATATATATATATATATATATATATATATATATATATATATATATATATATATATATATGGATTCACTTCATAACACTGAAAACTCAAAACACTGAAAACGAGAAAACTTGATAATATAGAAGACCAAAACAATGAAACTTCAAAACAGTGAAAACTCAAAACACTGAAAACACATATCATACATATACTGAGTTCAAACAACATAAATCATAGCACTTTCCACCAAGTGTAAGAAGGGGGGCAAGCCCCCTGTACCTGCTGCTACTTAAATATATCAACTCTAAGATTGCACTTAGTGTAGTGAAGTGCAATCTTGGAGTTGATATATATAAGTAGCAGGGGTTGTGGGGGGTGCAGCCCCACACATGGGGGGTGCAGGGGGGCTTTACACTTGGTGGAAAGTGCTATGATTTATGTTGTTTAAACTCAGTATATGTATGATATGTGTTTTCAGTGTTTTGAGTTTCAGTGTTTTGAGCTTTCAGTGTTATGAAGTGAATCCATATATATATATATATATATATATATATATATATATATATATATATATATATATATACTTTACATGGTCGACATTTCAGAAAGTCGACTTTCATATGGCCGAGACCATATGATCGACTTTCAGAATGCCGACCATGTAAAGTAAACATAAACACACAATAAACACTTGCCTTAAACTGTTAGCAGGGGGGCTATGCCCACCTGCACCCCCACACCCCCCTGTAACTTTAATATACCAACTTTGAGATTGCACTACAGTGCAGAAGTGGGAACATTTTCCCATTCTGCACTGTGCAGATATATATATATATATATATATATATATATATATATATATGTATATAGATGTATATGTAGGTTTATATTATGCATTTGATTGATGTCCCACTTTTATTTTTAAAAATACACTCTCAACTGCTTAGTGAAAGAATCATGCACAAAACCAATATATACATATATATATATATATATATATATATATATATATATATATATATATACACACACACACATGCACACAAAATCAGTGGCAGATTTCTTGCATATTTGGTGATTTGATAGAATATATAGGTTTGCATACCACTCATAGAACCTCAAATGTATGTCATTGTATACTGACTGCAACCCTCTGTGACTGAGCAGAAAAAACATACATTTTATGATGAAAAACTCTTTAACATATGACACAAACTCAGGGACAGTCACAGATTTCAACTTAACGGAGAGGGAGAAAGGCCCAAAAATGAGGAACAATTTTTAAATATTACTGTAATTCAACTAATTCACTTAGAACGGTAACAAAACAGCAAGTGTTGCACCAATGCACATTTTCTAAGCAATACGTAGCATGAAGCTCTAATGTCTACTATTAATAACTGTAATCCTTAGAGATTTACCAGAAGGGATAGGAAAAACTATGAAGCAACAGCAACAATGCTCTGAACAATCAGAGACAGTTCATAGGATGAAATTACAGACCGTTCACATGTATTCCAGCGGAGGTGTAGAAAGGCCTACTACTCAATATATCTGGTTGCTTGCCAGTATCAGGATTAAATAAAAAAAGAAAAAAAAAATCATGCTCTCATTCATCCTACAGCTGTTACTGTCCACAATGACTACCCACCTCTTCTGTTTCAAAATCTGCAGTCTTTCTAAAGCTTCTCCTGTGAAAGCAAATGGTCACAAGTTACATGAACTGACAGGCCAAGTGCATTGCACCTGGCCAAACAGTTAGTGTAGCTTTCTATTCTTTAACATTACTTCAAGAGTAGAAAGTTGGCACCTCCCCCACTGGGCATAATTTCCAATGAAGAAATGGGTGTACTTATTTATTTAGGATACATAAAAACATAATTAAACAAATAAGTAAATAAAGGACAGAAAAGTGCCACTGGACAAACAAAGTTCTAACAGGCTAGCTAGTTCATCTTTGCATAATACTTGCCATGAATTGTTGTTAGATGTAAAGCTATCGATTGTACTGCAGTTTATTTGAGACATAGACAAGGAAGAGCAGTGGATAAGCTGAATGATGATCTTATGGGGATATGTACTATACTTTTGGAGAAGAAAAGATGGCAAAAGGCACCTACATACGTTTGGAAGGCTAGGCAGCAATGACAAGTAAACAAGCAACCACAAGACAAACTAAACAAAGAAAGGGCAAATTTCTTGTTCAGGGATAGAAAAGTGATGAGAAAGTAATTTCAGTAATGTTCAGGTGAAAAAAAATTAAAGAGTAGAAAGCATGAGAAAGTCAGATGGAGAAATAGCTTTATGGGAATGTAAAATGGTTACAACAATATATATATATATATATATATATATATATATATATATATATATATATATATATATATATATATATATATAAAGTTCCTTTAGGCAAAACAAGTACACATTTTACCTAAGTTACATAAAAATGACAGAGCTCAAATAACCTGTAATTATGTGACAGTTGTAGGTAACAGATTAACCTAAGACAATTAGCCGATATACTTAGTGACTGTTTTGTTAAAGACACATTATGAAACAAAGTTAAACTTGGTAAGAAGGCTGCAAAGCATCAGTATCTATTTTCCCAGGTAAAAGAATCTATCCAACATTAATCTTAACAACAGCATAGGCTGCATACATAAAGAATTGTCATGCTTATCCTAGATCACAGATATTTTATTTATTTATTTTACATTTGTTTACTGGGATAGTCCGACTGGACACATGTCCATTTACAGCGGAGGCCCAGGGAGAAAAGCTCCACATCCAGTACAGAAAACCAAATAGTTGAACAATATGATAACAATATGATCATCTATACAGAAGCAAAAAAAAATTAACAATAGATAAAATACAACTTTTCATACAAAAAACAAAAATTTGACACTAGATAAAAAATACTTTTGATACAGAAAAATAAATTGACACTAGATAAGCATTATAAATGACTATAGAGACAGACAGAGACTACTAGAAATTAATTAGTGTAAGTTTAGCATGAGCTAATATAACTATTAGAAATATTATTATATTTATATTTATATTATATTAGATATAATGTGACTCTTCTTATTATATCAACACCGATTTTCCAGTTGAGCCATCACTAGTTTGGGAACAACAAGGCCCCATCCCTGTAGCTAATCTAGACAAAAGGTTGGTACAATCCTAAAATTCAAGCTAGCTCTTATGTAAAATTTCTGTTGAGCAAATAAAAGGCATCATAATGCACCTGCCTTCTAGGAGCATATGTTTAGTCAGATAAAAATTGGGCAGAAGTTAACATTCAAAATCACACAAGAATAAGAATTAGAAGTTATGTACTTACCATAATTTGGCATCTGTGTTGTCCAGTTTCATTCTTCCTCACTCTTGGGTCTTTGGACCCAATCTCAGATCCAATTTGGCCGCTTCTCAAAATTTATGATCCAAGCCTCAAGGTCTTCCCTCTTTCATAATGTCTCATGTCTCCACTAACCCCTCAGATTGTTTGCTGCCCTATTTACATACATCTACAATAGTTATCAACAGAAAAAAATACATACATACATATAGATATATATATATATATATATATATATATATATATATATATATATTTATGGGTTCATATGAAAACAACGACATGCCAAAGAAATTCACTATATGATCGGCGAAACCATAAAACATTTCAAAACATAACACACGACACTACATTTATAAGTACAGTCACATGGGTCCTGGGTGCAGGAGTATAAAGGATATGATGACAGTGTGCCCTACGCACTTCCTTGCGCAGGGGTGTTTTAATTGCTGCAATGTCGTGTCGCAGTGAAAAAATGTATTGAAATATTATATGAATCTTCTTGATGATATATATGTATATATATCGATATCACCATAATCTGGAGCTCAAACTGAGAATCTATGGGTTCCTACATCCTCTAGATCGCTCCCAACTGCTTAGGTTGGGGGATGGATGGGTGGGACGTGAGGAAGAATGAAACTGGACAACACAGACACCAAGTTATGGTAAGTACATAACTTTTATCTAATGTTGTCCATTTCATTCTTCCTGACTCTTGGCCCAGGGTCCCTAACTACATAAATCCTGGGTGCCCTCCCGGAAGGATATGCCTGAGCACAGCAGAGCAAAAGGATGCTCTCTTCCTAGATACAACATCCAGTTTGTAATGAGAAATACATGTATGAGACTTGGACCAAGTTGCTGCTGCACAAATTTTGTCAATAGGAGTTCTGACTGAAAAGGCAGATGAGGTGGCAAACAACCTGGAAGAATGAGCTTTTGGGGAATGGGTAATCTGCATGCCATTTAAGGAATAAACAGTAGAAATACAGTGAGTAATCCACTTTGCTAGACTGAATTTGGACACTGCCTGGCCTAGTCTACTAGGTGAAAAAGAAATGAATAGCTGTTCAGATTTTCTATGCTGCTTCGTCCTTTGTAGATAGAAAGGTAACTGTCTATGTACATCCAGCAAATGTAGCATACATTCACCCTTGTTTGAGTGATTGGAAAAAGAGACTGGTAAATTAATGGACTGGTTAATATTTCACTCTGTAGCAGATTTAAGTATAAAGGTAGGATTCATCGTTAATGAAACCCTATCTTTGAAAAATGTAATATAAGGCAGCTTGGATGATAAAGCTTGTAGCTCAGACACCCTTGTTGCTCAAGTGATGGCCACTAGGAAAATAGTTTAATAAGACAGAAATTTAATGTCACAGGAATCTGCAGGCTCAAAGAGTTTCTGAGTAAGTCTTTGAAGCACAACGGTGATATCCTAAGGCAGAGATGGATCTTTTACTGAATGCCTATGTAGAAAAAACTTTCATAAAGGCTCTACATAACCTGGATGTGGGCTCTACATAACCTGGATGTTGAAAGGGAAGATGAAACTTTAGTACCTTTCCTTATGTGAAAATTTGCAATTGCTTCTAGCTGCACCTTTATGGTGGAAAAACTAACCCCATCTTGATAAACAGAACTTAGAAACAGGAGTATATCTGAAATAGAAGCTAAAAAGGGATCAATATTCTGTTTCAAGTCCCAAATTGAAAATCTCTTCCATTTGCTTCTGTAAACCATTTTTGTGGAAGGCTTTTGGGAAGCAAATATAATTTCTTGAACTGGGGAAGCTAGCCTGGACTTTCATAGAATCATTAGAAGTGGAGAAACCAAGGGGTCAACCTTAGGGTTCTGAGACTGGGACTTGGGTGCTCGATGGATGAGAGATCAGATCCTGCCTGGGATCCAGTATCCATGGGGGATACTTGCTGTGAGACTGCAGGAAGGGAAACCATACTTAACGAGGCCAGAAGGGTGAAATAAGGATCAAGGTGCTCTTCAACCTGCTTGCTTTCTGTAGGACTTTAGAAATTAGAGGTATAAGAGGGTAAGCATACAGGAGACCTGGGGCAGTTGTGGACTAAAGTGCCCCTGGATGACTTCCTGATTGGAGGAATCACAGAAAAGTACTTACTGCACTTGTTGGACAGGGGAGAGGCAAAGAGATCACAGCCAAATTGGCCCCATCGGCTGAGTATCTGGTTTGCTACTGATTGATTCAGGGACCTTGTGTGGACTCAAGATAGAGCTGCTCAGTCTGTCAGCCACAACATTGGTCTCCCCAGGAATGTGCATTACAATGAGAAAGTCATTTGAAGAGATTGCCCATTCCCACACCCTCATGGCCTCCCTGAACAAAGGATATGGCCGGGTCCTCCCTAGCTTATTAGTACATCAGACTACTGACATGTTGTCTGTTTGATTTGCAATTGTTCCCAGATGGACCCAGTAGTGAAAAGCTTGCAAAAACAGGACTGCCCTCATCTCCAAGGGGTTTATGTGCAATTTGATCTAGGTTGTAGATCACGTACCTTGGACCAATCTTACTTGATAATACCCCACCCCCCCAACAGGGAAGCATCCATGGTCACAGTGGCTATTGGGGGGGATGCTTGCCAAAATAGAGATTGTTTGAAAGCATCCACCACTGGAGGTGAAGCTTGCAGATCAAAGTTAGTCTGATGGAGGGCAGATAGTGGATGGTACAGAATGGACCACTGGACTGCTAGAGTCCATTGCAGCACTTGCATGGACATCCTTATCATTGGAACTAGGAGAATGGCAGCTAACATGAATCCTAGGGCACTCAGAACTAGGTGAGCAGGTGGATTTGGCTTCTTCAGTAACAGCTAGACTTGTTGTCTCAAGGATATTATGCACTGTGGAGGAATGGCAGTTATTTGTGTGACTGTATCTATTTGTGTTCCTAAGAATGCAATATCCTGTACTGGGGACATCTTTGACTTTGCCAAGTTACTATAATTCCCAGACAATTAAAAATTTGAAGAAAGTATTGAGTGGCTTGAAGAAGTTGATGCCTTGTGGGTACTATCAGTAGCCAATCTTCTAAGTATGGCTACACTTGGAATCCTTACAGTCACAGGTGAGCTTCTATTACCACAATGCATTCAGTGAACACCCGGGAGGTGGTGGTGAGCCCATAGAGCTGTGATCTGAATTGGTAATGACTGGCTCCCAGACAGAAGCGCAAGTGTCTCCTGGAGGGCCTGTCCATTTTTATATGAGAGTGTGCATCCTGGAGATCTATAGAGCACATTCAATTATCTTTGTGTAATAGTGGGAGTATGGACTGAACCGTAACCATGCAGAACTTCAACTTCTTGACAAATAAGTTCAGAGTGCTTAGATCTAGGATCAGTCACAAGTCCCCTGTCGTCTTTGGCACCAAAAGGAAGCATGAGTATATTACACAACCTTGTTCTTCAGTTGAGACCTTCTGGATGACTCTTTTTTTCTAGTCTAGAAGTTTCTGAACCTCTAGAATGCTGTTCTCCCTCTGAGTGGGTGGAACATCGGGGAAATTCCTGCTGGGATTTGGAGGTGAAAGGAAAACGGGAAAATAATAACTGCTGGAAATAATGTTTAGCACCCAGGTGTCATTTGTTAAAACTGTCCAGGCATCTGGGTGCAGGGATAATCTGCCCCCAGCTGCTTCCATTGTAGGACAGTCAGACAATGCTTCAGGAGCACTGGTACAGCCTGTAGAGAAAGGTTCTCTGAAGCCCTGGTTCTGTGGACCCCCTCTGCCTCTAGGGTTGTACCTAATATTAAATCCTCTTCCTCTCCCTCTAGATGGGGACTCTTCCTGAGACTCTGGGAAAGCACCCTGGGACTTTTGGAACCACATCTTCTTACCCCTCCAAGGGTTCCTTGAAAAGGTCCATTGGGGGGAAGAAAATATGATCCCTATGGCAGATAAGGTCTTTCCTTCCTGCTCACTGTGGGTAAGAGTTTCCTAAACTGACGGTCCAAACAAAGAAGAACTATCAAAAGGGGTATTGATGAAGGATGCCTTAAAGGGTTCCGTAAACCTGCAAAGCCTTGTCCATGCATGTTTCCTAAGGGCTATGCCTGTACCAGCTGCTCAAGAAGTTCCCTCTGCAGCTTGAGAGATTAGGCTTTTTGAGGAATTAGAAATAGATGATAGAATGGCCATACAGGAAGGTGTCCTTCTCTGACAAGGACTATGCCAGAGAGTTATTAAGTTCCTTAACAAGATCCCCTCTGGAAATGTATGAAATGTGCCAAATAATTTAAATCTCTCAGCAAAAAAGTGGCTGAGGCATATACGCACTTCCCATGCCTGTCAAAAGCCTGAAACTCCTTGTTCAGGGGATGGAAAGTGGAGCTCTGCTCTACCAGCTCTTTCTTGGTGGCTGTCAACAATACAATGACATCAACAGGAACACCTTTGCTGCAGTACAGACAATCACTAGGCAGGCTGAGGTACTTGTCTGCATGTTTGGGTATGGCTCCTTCCATGCACTGTGGGCAACTAAATCCATAAGTTCACCCACCAGTGGGGTCACCTAGGACATAGAGTGGGCTATCCCAAAGACCTCCAGAAACACTGACTCCTCAGAAGAAGGGGGTTGAGATGGCCATTCACCCTTTTGCTTCAGGATTTCCAAATTATCTCTGAAGGAGATGTCATCAGGCAAAGAGTGGGGGAACTCTTCCCCTTCATTGAAGTCAGTGTGTTCTGTTAAAGACTCCAAAGGGGGGCTCAAGTGCTTCTTCTTGCAATGTTTCTTCTGATGAATATCCCCCATGGGATACTCAGGGGAGGAATCAGAGGAATGGAGGACTCCCTGAGGGGCAGGGTAGGTCAAGAAGCTCTCCTGGATGGGTTGACTACAGACAGGATGAATGGGTGCAAAACTCAAATCACAGGGTGGCTGGGTAGGATCTGGGGGATGAGGAGTTGTTTCAAACATTGTGGAGAAAGCCCTATCTTTCACACAAAAGGCAGACAAACCTGGCAAAGCTCCTCTCCTCTCCCTTGTAGCCAAAGCCACCAAGGGAGAGAAGGTAGAAACCATCCCAGATCAGATGTCTCCAGATAGCACTGTAGCTAAACTGTCGAGAGTCAATGCCCCTAGTTGAAGAGATGGACCTGACAATGTCGGAGCCAAGACCAACAGTGAGGAGTTGGTGCCAGTGTCTTGGGTCTAGGACCCACTCTGCTCTGAGGGCATCTCAAAAAATTTGGTTCCTGAAGTTCTGAAGTTGGAGGTTGGATCAGAAGAGGAGACCAATATATTGGAGCTAGATCTTTCATGGATCCAGTATGGGTCGGAGACAGCAAAATCCCTGATTGAATCTAAGCTTTGATGAAACTCTGCATCATCCTGTCCATGTCTGAATGAGACAGCCGAGATGATGTTGAGGAAGCTGATAAATGAGTGGAGTTGACAGGGGAAAGGTTGGTCTGAGCAATTGGAACAGGAGAGGGAGACTTGGTTCAAAGTGGATTATGACTCTGGAGCCTCCAGTCTGAGATTTTCAAATCTGAAAAGGATTTGCCATGAGAAAGGGAACTCTGGATGTGGATGATGTCTGAAGGATCCAAGGGGGAGCCTAGACAAAAAGTCTGAGGCTCCAATAGTACTCAGATCTTCGTGGGTACTGATTCTGTTGGATCAGAGATACTTCTCAGATTTGATGATGCATGGAAATCGATCAGATCCAACATGGTTGGATCCGATAACTTTTGTCTTTTTTTGGTATAGAAGTTGTAGTCCCCAGGAATGCTGAGGGGGTACTCTTTTTAAGCTCATTGTTGGTAGAAGGCTTTAACGAGTTTGAGCTCCAGAAGTCGGTATTAGACCACTCAAGATCAGTTTGTCACTGCAGTCTGCAAGGGTATGGGGATTACAGGCCATGCAAATTTCACAAACAGACTATAAAGTGGCACAGTGGCACAGGAAAATCATTTTCTTGGGTGGCAAAAGTCAGGGTACCTTTTTGGCTGGGCTTGTATAGGCCCCGGGGCTGATAGCCTAGTACCTACCTATGAACCTATGAACCTATAAATGCCCTGGTCAACTATACACTAAATGAAAAAGAATGATATCAAGAAAGGTTTTTTTTTTAACAGACAGTGTTAAGGAAAAAGGGAAGAAGAAGAAGGCAGTGATCAACGGTTACTAAAGACAAACATGGAGGGGGAGGGGTAAACAACCCTAATGCCAGTGGAAAAAAAATAGCTAAATAGATTTACTGAGAACAAGTTAGAAATAAAAGAATAGATTAATATATAGCAAAAAGATCACTTATCTCTGCTCAAGGCAACAGGCTTGTGTCTGAGCTGGAAAGAGGCAAATAAGATCTGAGGGGTTAGAGGAGAAGTGTGTCATTATTGGAGAGGGATGAGCTCAAGGCTCAGATCGTAAGTCATGAGAAGTAACCAAACTGGATCCGAGATCAGATCCAAAGATCCAAGACTGAGGAAGAATGAAATGGACAACATCATATCTTAAATTTAACAAATGTACTAAACCGCATTTCAAATACATTTAGTAAGGTTCACATAAATTATTATAAATTAAGAGTTATTCCCTGCTGCACACATTGCTATAAAGATATGACACAACCAGGCATGCTCATGGAATAGTTATTTAATCCCAGAGTAAGCTGAAATGGTTAGTGGCCAATTAGGAATGGAACAATATATTATGTGCAAAACTGAAGGACAAAGTCATCATAATTATGTTTAACTGGAAGTGTGAAATAACAACAGAGAAACATATGATGCCAAAAAGAGATGCAAAATATTGCAGTTGATGGAGTAATGGCAAAAGCTTCACTGAGGGGGCTGTAGGCATAGTCAACCTTATCAACAGCTGAATTACATGACTGCCTAGAGTACCAACGAACATCTGACTCAGCAGGAGTGACCTGGATAACAACTGATAATAAACTACAAACAGATAAGCAGGCTGGTGAGTTAGAGGTTGACTAGTTGACTTTTATATCCTGAAGAATACAGCATAAGAGTTTTGTTACTATAACAGCCTCAAGAGAAACAAAATATAAATGGTGTTAATAGAAGATTTTCCATTACATTTTGTAGGATATGACACATTATCCACTTAAAAGACATAATTCTGTCAGTGCAGTGTACAAGGTTTTAGTGAGCTAACAGAAAGAATAATGTGTTCATTGTACAGAATGGAGTTCAGGATTAGACTCTATGCACCTGGTCTGGGTAATTTGGAGGAGAGAAGAGAAATAAAGAGACTGTGTTTTGGATGGGTAATGCAGATACTAAGGTATAAAACCAGTTAATTAATACATGTAGATATGAAACAGAGAAACATTATTTCACTGTGATGTTGATTTATGCATATAACAGTTTATGTACGTGGCTCATAGTAAGGCTGAAGTATTGCAAAAGATGACACTTCAGTGAGGATTAGGGAAACTGGGTATGAGGCCTAAAGTGAACTAGATAGATGAACACTATTCCATATATACCAGTGAAAGAGATGAAGTGAAAGCCTTTTTTTACTATTGTTTTTTATCTCCACTTTCTAGTATGTCTATATGCTGTGAGCTGTTGTACATGCTCTCTTTCATACATTTATTTTCTGTCCATGTTCATTTGTGAGGCTGCCATTTTTGCTAAACAGTGCAATATAAAAAACAACAAGAGGTACCAGTGATGTTTAGCACTTCTTTCCTGGATTCTCAAAAGCTTGCATGGCATGCATGCTTAGTGTAAGAGGTAATTTTGGCAATATGGTGGCCGAGCGATCCACAGACGTGCTCGTTTGACATGCGCAAGTGCTCTAGCATTAGTGCTGCACATTCCCAGGCCCTGTATGCAAATTACCTAATTTGCAGGTGAAAACCATGCAAATGAGGTAAATCTGCTATCCAGGAAGCTGGAATTGGGGTGTACAGGACTAGCATAATATGCAGAAATGTACTCTGTTAGTAACCGAGTACGGTTCTGCAAAATCCAAAACGGGTACATGACAGCTCCAAATAAAGGCGTTATATCATTGAGGAAGCATGCCAATGGCCAAGTATAAGGCAATTGGCATTGCAAACAAAGCAAAACATCCAAAATACAACTTTTATTTTATTACCGCCGATCACGGCTGTTTAAGCATAGGGCATCGGCGCACAAACGGGATCGGTGGTAAAATAAGAAAATAAACCTAAAGCAAGCATTCCAACTAAAAGCAGTATGCAAGTCAATGGCAGACAAAAGACAACCCATCCAGTGAATAGTGGTTGCTAAGGGGGGAGGCGCAGTGTGACACATGTAACTGTGCATTAGCAGGCAATCCTATGTAATTGAGAGGAAGGATAGCGAATTCCAGTTTACACCAGCATGTGAGGCAGGTCCCAACAGTGTAAGAGTATGAATAGGTGAGTGCAAGACTAGGAGGTAGGTGACATCATGGGTGGGTGTGTCAAGCATACTGTAAGTGGATTGGAGTCCTGTGGCTCAGGGTTGCTCCTAGCTTAGCACAGCTAAGCTAGTGGGTGTGTCTAAACCTGCCTAGCATGTATGACAAAGTGTAAGCGGGTGTGCATGCCGCGCACCAGGATCTACATGAAGATAAAGGAAGTGAAACCAGGAAATGGCAGCACATTGGAGTACACCGATTGTGCAGCGTGCCCCTGGGCTGAAACAGAAGGGCAATGGGAAGGGAAAACAGCAGTAGGAAGGTAATCAAGGGGTACTAGGTTTTCTACCAGGTGAAACGTATCGGAACCAGCCAATTACACAGGCAGCAGACCAGCCCAGCCCAGAACACTACTATAAACTATGCAAACACCTACCCCTCTGGTTTTTCCCACACCCTACACCACCGGTGTAAACAAGCGGTGATCTTTTAACACTCCCAACTGCAAAATGTTAGGGGCTGCAATAGCTATCATACAACTTGTGGAAGAGGCTGGGGGGGGTGAGGATGTGAATGCTGCTGACCAACCCACAGTGAGGAGATGGAGAAGAGTGTACAGACCCAGGGTAACCTACCAAGGGCTACATCAGCTGGAGATAGTAGAGCACTATAGGGTGGACAGGGACCTCCTACAGCAAATTGTTGAGCTGTGCTGGCCACGCCTGACACACAGAACTAACAGAGGGGAACCCATCCCAGTGGATATCAAGGTATGTGTAGGCCTATGGATACTAGCTACAGGTACAAAATATGCTGGGGATTTCACAGGCATCAGCATCTAGGGTACTCCACCAGATCCTGGATGCCATGTCAGCACATGTCAGTGAGCACGTATATTTCCCCATCACCCATGAGGCATTGGCCAGCAATATGCATCTCTTCCACCAAATAGCCAAATACCCTGAGGTAGTGGGTGCAATAGACTGCATGCACATATGCATCAAAGCACCACCCGGTGAGCAGGGTAGGGTCTACTTCAACCGCATGGGCTTCCCCTCCATCAACTGCCAGGTTGTGTGCGATGCCTAGGGCATAATACTGAATGTTTGTGCAGGCTGCCCTGGAAGTTATCATGATTCCCACATCTGGCATCTGACACAGCTGTACCAGAAATTTTTCAATGGGGACATCCCACACAGTCACCTAGTGGGGGATGCTAGATATGCACTGGAGCTGTGGCTGATGACACCATTCAGAAATGCACACACACACATGAACATGAACTCCATAATGAGGCACATGCACAAACAAGAATCATAATAGAACGTGTGCTCAAGTCACAGTTCTGGTGCCTGGACACATCTGGAGGAGCCTTGCAGTACTCACCAACTACATGTACCCAAATCATCCAAGTATGTGCCATGCTACACAATATGATCCTGTGGAAACAGCTGCAGCAGGAGCAGCATGGGGCAGGGCCATAAAGCCCCCCACCAATGCCAAGGCCTGCACAGGCACAGAGTGACTCAGAGGAGGAACAACCTGAGCCTGCCCCAGTAGGCAGAAGGAGGCATGCCCACTATGCCCTGACCCGGGCAAAGAGGCAACCCATAGCACATACTCTGACACGGGAGGGACCCAGGGAATAGCACCTCTCTCTGACTTACACATACAGTAAAAGGGATGCCAAACATTACACTACCTGTGCCTAACCATGTGTAGTGAGTATACTATGTGCATCCAACATAGGCAGCCCTGCAGCACCACTCTCAATACTGGGACTCCCACAAGATAAGGGACTCACACATGCCAGTCAGGAGGGTGGGCACATACCCAACAACAGTCACAGCCAGCAGGATAGGTGTAGACTAACACAAACAAATGCAGTACTATGGCCTCTGAATGAGGGCTATGAGTAACCACTCCCCTGGCCTACACAGACAGACTACAGCAGGCCAGGTAGTGGGAAGTCAGTTGTGATGGCTAGGAATTCAGAAACTAATGTGCAGCACGATAGGTAAGACTACTGACTGAAATGGAATACATGACATACTAGTACAGTCCTAGCAAATGTGTACAAGTGTCAGGTGTGCCCCCCATCCTACATAGAAATATAGTAACAGTCAGGTGCGCCCCCCCACAATCCTGTGTAAGAAACATAGAAATAGTCAGATGTTCCCCCCACTATGCAGACATGTTGCAACAGTCAATGCCAAATGATCGATGGATTCCCTGCAGACACAGCATGTCACCTGTCGGTGTACAACACAATGGTCAGCACTGCAGTACAAACCACCAGACATGATCCACACATGCAAAGCAGACTGTCTTACTGGGTATGCTCACACACTTAGAGAAATGAAGACAATGTCAGTCGTCAACATACTGAAAGGTCATACTGGGCATGCTTACACACTTAAACACATGAAGCCCGTGTATGCAAACACCAGTGGATCAGACACATCTGGCAGTTGCAATTGTTAGTGCAGGCACATGTCAGTATGCACCACTCATGCCTTGCACACACAGTGGATAGGAATACGGACATATATGTAAGGACAACACACTATAATAAGTCAAAGGTAGATGGACATAGATGTATGGAAGAGGGTGACCATGACAAGGAGCCAGCTAGGCCTGTCCCATCCAGAACACAGCCAAAGGGCCCCAAACACATTAGGTGCAGATGTCACTCACTGTAGATACTGGAGACCAGTACCTGTCAGCACCACAGACTATGTAGTCCATGTGCCAGCTGTTCAACATGACTGTACAAGGACATAGTCATCTAGTAGTTGTATACATGTACCTGTGACATATGACCCCGTGTGTGGCTGCATGTGGCATGTCAGTCCTATATGAATGGGTTATGGCCCATGCACACACCACCCACCCCATAGCACTACACTGACAAGCCTGCGGTCATCCAATGTGAAATACACCTTTGGGAGAATTGTAGCCCAGTAATCTCCATTGCATGTCCCATAACTGCGTACTGCTGTAGTGTGATAAACTAGTTAGGTAGGAGTTCTATTCTCAGACCTGGCAACTGTGTGTGTGAGTGTGTGTTGGTCTTTGTGTGCCTGTCTGTCTCTCTTTGACTGTGTAGAGAGCAATGCCTTTTAGGCTACTCACACCCCTTACAATTCATATACCCCCTTTGGCAAGGCTGCTGATGTCACCCACCTAGAAATACACCTCTGGGAAGGTTAAAGCTCAGTAATCTCTGTAGTACATCCTGTAACTGCGTACTGCTGTTGTGTAATAAATTAGTTAAGTAGGAGTTCCAACCCGCAAACTGTCTGTATGAATGTGTTTGTGTGCATGTCTGACTGTGTAAAGAACAATGCTTTTTAGGCTACTCACACCCCTTACAATTCACATACCCACATATCAATTGTAACACTAGGGGAGTAGTTTATGTTGCAAAGTGCCAAGCATGTCCCTCTTTTTATATAGGTAAAACAGATAGAAGATTAAGGGACAGAATATCTGAACACCTAAGAAGTAAAACACATAAAAGAGAGGACAATGCTTTGGCAATGCATATCATAATGCATCCACAACATAAATTCAAACTTAAAATAATCCAGCAAATCCAACAAGACGATAGAGGAGGGCCATCAACTCTATTATTAGAGAAAATGGAGTTGATCTGGCAACTCAGATTAAATGCCTTTGTAAACCCAGGCTTAAATGATAAATGCTCAATAATGTGTTTATTGAGGTTGAAAAGTTTGGAAAGATAGGTTTTAACACAAAAAGTGGTTTTAAAAGAATAAATAATATATATAAATATTGAATTTATGAATTCATTAATTTATTAATTTATCAATATTAATATTAAAATCAATTTTATTTAATTTATTAAATACATATACATAGTTGTCATCAAATGCATTATTAAATGTTGTATATTAGATATTTTATAAAATGTCATTTGAGAATTTGTAAGTACTCAAAATGTCGATCGAAATGAAACTATAAAAGTGTACATATACAAACATATAAAGGTACAACTAGTGTACTTTTAACTTATTGTACATTATAATCATCACATAATTATATATAGTGATATTCTAATTATATTATAGTTTACATTTCATATTTACATAAAAGCACACATTTTGTATATTATAATGATCACATAATAAATAATATATATTCATATCCACATTTTAATTACATTATAGTTCATATTTCATATTTCACATATGGTATGGTTGAGGTATATGTGTGTGTGGGTCCACTACAGAATCCTGAAAGCTCATAATCCCGAAGCCCAAAATCCTGAGACCAAAATCCCGAAAATTCAAAATCCCGAAAGCCCAAAATCCTGAAACTCAAAATCTTGAAATCACAAAATGGACATACTGACGTCATTGTGGCTTTGCTATTGTTAGCCCTGTGGTGTTAGGTCATGCGTTGGGTTCAGGTAAGTGTGCGGTTGGTTTTATGTTAGGGTTAGGGGCAGTTTAAGTGAGTTAGGGTTAGGGCGCAGGTTAGGCATGTATGCAATAGTGACAAATATTGGGGTTGGGGGCAGTTTAAGTGAGTTAGGGTTAGGGTGCGGGTCAGGTGAGTGTGCGATAGTGATGGAATTTAGGGTTAGGGTTAGGGTCAAGGTCAGTTGGTAGATATTAGTGTCTTTATAGTGACATATTAGCATTATTTGTGTTTTCAGGATTTTGAGTTTCAGGATTTTGGGCTTTTGGGATTTTGAATTTTCGGGATTTTGGTCTCAGGATTTTGGGCTTCGGGATTATGAGCTTTCGGGATTCTGTAGTGGACCCGTGTGTGTGTATGCGTGTGTGTATGTATATATATATATATATATATATATATATATATATATATATATATATATATATATATATATGTGTTTTCGCACATGTATTCACACATCTTTAACACATATATATCTTTATATATCTTTATATTTCTACCTTCACTTTCATGTCCAGTTTCATGTACATATACTATTAAAATATTAAAATATTAAAATATTAAAACATCAAAATATTAGATTATAGGTATTTGAAAAGTTGGTCATGTTGCAATATTTCTCCTACGTAGAATATAGGGATTTGTAAAGCTGTCAATGTAAAGTAATTTGTCCAGTCTCTCTTGTCAGGATATATGTATGTATATATTTCTTTAAGAAGATAAGCAATTAAAAGATTTGGCACGCTTTTTAGAAACAAGGTATAAATACTAGACTTTGAAATTTTGGATTGTGTGAGTTTCTGAAGAAGTCCTGTATTCAAACACGACGAAAAACGTATTTTTATTATCAAGCGTTTAAAGCGTTTTAATTAAAGTATATTTAAAAACGGCTCTTTGCAGTCCAGCCATGGCATTCTTTTTCTTTCATTCATTTGGCAAGGCTGCTAATGTCACACACCTAGAAATACACCTCTGGGAAGGCTGCAACCCAGTAACTTCCGTAGCACATCCTGTAACTGCATACTGCTGTAGTGTGATAAAGTACTTAGGTAAAAGGTCAAACCCCAGACTTGGCAACTGTGCGTGTCTGTCTGTCACTGACTGTGTAGAGAGCTATGTCTTTTAGGATACTCACACCCATTACAATTCACATACCCAACTTTGCAAAACTGCTGATGTTACCCACCAAGAAATACACCTCTGGGATGGCTGCAGCCCAGTAATCTCCATAACACATCCTGTAACTGCATGCGGCCATAGTGTGATAAAGGTGTTAGGTGGGAGTTCTAACCCCAGACCTGTCAACAGTGTGTTTGTGTGCATATCTGACTATGTCGAAAGCAATGCTTTTTAGGCTACTCACACACCTTACATTTCACATACCCAACTTTGGCAAGGCTGCTGATGTCACCCACCTAGAAATACTCCTCTGGGATGATTGTAGCCCAGTAATCTCTGTAGCACATCCTGTAACTGTGTACTGCTGTAGTGTAAATTAGAACCACGGTAGGGTTCCATCACATCCATGGCAGTTCTGGATGCATCCTGTGTCACTGTCTGTGTTGGAAGTGATGCATTTTAGGCTAGTCTCTCACAGTCAATTTCAAATGCCCTACTTTGGCAATCCTGCTGATGTCAGTCATTGTGAAATACACTTTTGGGGAAGGACTACTCCAGTAATATCCATGGCTTGTGCTATAACTGTGTAGTGCTGTAGTTTAATAAGCTAGTTAGGTAGGGGGCTCTACTCCCAAACATGAAATGTGTGTGTTTGTAACCCATATCCTGTGTAGATGTGGTTGTGACTGTGTGACACCTGTGGCCAATGTGAAGCGTGTTTTGCATATTTCTTATACAGTGGCCCTACTATATATCACAATGTCCACTGTACAGGGATAACAAATGTGAAATGGCTGAGAGGCTGAGGAGGAAAGCCATGCCTATTCATGTGACATCAAGGCCAGGCAATCAAAGTTAGCAACCCAGAGCACACTCTCAACTCATGTGTCATACACATACACACACACACACACACACACACACACACACACACACACACACACACACACACACACACACACACACACACACACACACGCCTAGGTAACAGCCAATATGTGGGTAGTACACTGCATATTGGCCACTGATAGTAACTATGAAGTGACAGCAGTGGGACACAGAGGGCATGTCACCTTGTCCATCTGTCCAATATGCATGTATTTGCAGACAGTGCACCTCCCACATGTTCCCCAATGGACACCTACACGACCTGTGGTGCCATCACATGTGACACACAATGGGCATACCATGCCTGACAACATGCCCTGTATGCATGCTGTTAGCATGCTCTCAATGTAGGTGCATGGTAAAGCTGCTGGCCATTACCAGTTCCCACCACAGGTGGGCAGAACTGGCACATCTGATGATAATCTGTGTTCACAACATGGGCTGGACACCCCAGGTACAGTTCCACATGTCACTGTACATACATGTGGGAGGTGTGCATATCCCAGACATCATCCATGTCATGGACTAAGGAACACATTCATGGCAAGCGATGCACAGCATTGGCCAGACACAATAGTCACCCAGGTGACCACCTGTGTGGGCAAATGCAGACACTACATCCCTAAGCCACAATGCAGACCATTGTCATGTGGCCTGATGCCAAGTTACACCCATCACCTAGCCTTGGACAGCCATCTGCCACAGTCAAACACCACACACCCATGCAGACATGCACCCATGCATGTCATTACTGGCACCCTGTGTGTTTGTGTGTGTGTTGCATGCTGCGTATGTTCACATCCACACTCCCTATAACTCTCATGAGCATATTGCAGCATACCTCCCCATACCCTTTGCCCATACAGCCACCATATGACCTGTGTGGTGCATGGGATACCTGCACAATGATGTGATGTAGCAATCCCACTACCGATGAGTTGTACACCTGGCCCTGCCATGTGTGTCAATGTGTGTGTGTGTCCCTGTGAGAGTGTGGCTGTGTTGACGCTGGCACCTTCTCATGTGGACAGGCATATGTATGTCACTTACTGTACAGCTTCTGTATCCCTGTTGCAGATGTCACTCACCATCACATATATGTTCTGAGTGCTCCACAACAGGTAATCCATGTGGCGCACCCAATAACTACATTGAAACATGATAGCACTATAGTTATCAGTGGTTTGATACCCTGTGTTGATAGGTGTGTGACACAAACGTGCTCTGATTTTACCCTCCTTGACATGTATTTGCCTCTGTCTGCATTTCCCACCCCATCTCTGGTGGATGTGGAGACCTACACCTGCTTTGCTTAGGCAGCAGCATGTGTATTTTAAGTGATGCTCATGATCAGCTGATGGCCTCTGCACAAATTGCAGCCCTCCCCTAGTTGATTTCATGTGAAACAGCTGTGGTAGCATTCCCATAGCCAACTGTATGGAACACACTCCAATATCTAGGAACATCATGGTGGTGTTGGCCCTTTTCATCCACTGTGAGAAGGAAGTAGATCTGTCGTGTGGCAAACAGCATCTCAGATGGATTGAGGTTTACCTCTAACAACATACACTGTGGAAACAATGCAACAAACAGGAGGGGAAGTGCCTGACCTGACTACAGACTGTAAGTGCTGCTATACTGCATGTGGAGTAATGTTGGTTTGACAGTGTTTGTGTACCTGCCATTACCTGCCAGTACCTGCCATGTCAGTTCCATGTTTATGAAAAATCCCCATCTGCAGGGTCATCTGCAGCCTGGGCAGTGTTGTGTCCATGGTTTCATGTGTCACCCACGGACCATCTAGCTGTGGACTGCAGAAGGTAGTGTGAGGATTACAGTCAGTAGATAGTGAAAGCCGTGATAGTCACTGACCTCATATCCCTCATAGGACATATGTTGCAACAAACCCTGTAACAACAGTAAATGTATGTGGTTATCACAGCAACATGTCAATATTGGCCCTGTGTATGTGCTCCCAGCCACACCTCTGTCAACCGTTGTACATATGTCATGCATGAAGTGGTGCATATGTGCTCTACACCATAATTAGTGGCATCATAGATGAGATTAAGCCACTGATATATCCGAATGCTACACATGTTCTGTACGATAGGGGTTACATTTCATGACATTACCTGCACATTCTGCGGATGTTCATACAGTACTGAGGTATGTGTGCCTATGGTGAACATTGACAGTGTGTGTGTATTGTTAATATGTACCTTAGCCTGTGTACAGACTGGTAGATGTCATTGTTCTAGTTCCCCTACTATCAGATATTACATGCTGCTCCACTGTATGGCACTGTATTGGCATACATGTTTGTAGGGCCATACACACACATCTCCCATATCACAGACAGACATCAGACCACACTGTGTAGCAGGCCAGTATATGTAGGGTCAGTCTGTGAGTGGCACATATGAGGATGGTGTAGAACAGATAGTCCATATACTGTAATATCATGCTAGCTAATCATATGTGGCTGTGGCTGTGTTCACATTGGTTGTGGCTATGCAATTTCACACAGGTATATCTTACCCTATGCTGTGACATGCCTGTTGAGCCTGCTTTATGTGCAGGTGCATGTGCATTCCCCCATAGGAGGTGTAGGCCAGTGTTGAGCCAGTCTGCCTGCAGCCTGCACAGTGCATTGTTAAATGCCTAGCAGCTTAGTGTACTTACCCAGTGGGATGTCATGTGCAGATATTAGCCAGATGTACCACTGCTGGGCCTCCCTTAACAGTCATCTATGTTAGACAAGGCAGTGAGATGCAGTGCAGATGTATGTTAATATCTATTGGGTAGTATGTGGCCATGGCACCCCTGTACCAGCAGTCATACTGTGTCAGGCCAGACAGGAGTGTGTGAATGCATGATTTATGGTGGCCATTATATACCAGTCGTTGTGTGTTATACCCATCTACATGGCCATCTACAGCCATATTGTCAGGCATGGTACACATATGTAGCACTAAGGGCTTATGTGTATACCTCTGGACTGTACAGAGTGTGTCAGATTTTCCACATATATTGGCCAATATCTCTGCTGCAGTCCACAGTGGCATTACGTACTGTACAATGATGTGCTTGGGATGTCTGTCAGTAGCCAATGGCACACATGTTATAAGAAGATGTGATCTCCCACACACACCATATCTGTGAAGACAATCCCAATGACAGTAACAATAGTCCACTAGTATACCTGCTATACATACCTGACATTGGGATCATACAAGCTGGGGTTAGGCTACACTTCATGTCCAGGACGTATGGTGGGAATATATATACATATACTTATCCAGATAGCCAGATATACATGATTACACATGTGTACTACTCCCAATTAACACTGTCATGACAACCACCTACTATAAATCCCCACATCACGTGTGTGTGGTCCCTTTACATTTCCTGTGTGATGGACATCCATCCTGTGTGTGGGCAGCAGTGCTACCAACAGCAGGTAGCAATACACCTTACAGGACAACTGGCACACTCAGGGCAGCCACATATTTGTAGGAGGATTATTAACTACAGACAGACTGTGAGTAGAGTTGTGTTATGCCTTGTATAGTACTGATGTTACAGGGTGTGAGTGTACATACTAGTTTACCTTGGAATGCAGTCCATATGCATAGCACACAATTGTAGGCCTGTCCTCATGCTGGCCAGAGATATGCCTATCATGTCTTGTCTGTCCACCACACAGGTCCTGTGTCAGATATTACACTGGCAGTGTGTGTGTTGAGTGTTATCGGTACATGGCTACATCCATGACTGTTTCTAATCTCAATTCCCTGACTAAGGGTATGTTACAGACTATCCTGTAACACCAGCACCTTGCTTAGTGTATGGCAACAGTTGTCCACATATGCGCCTGTATTCCAGCCTCTGTCCCTCACCTACATACCAAGCTTTGCACATATCTCATAATGTTGGTGGTTGTTCTGTAGTGGGCTGTGAGTATATCACACTGCTATTGCTGCCATCAGTCCACTGCCGTTGCATCCCCCACACATACAGTGGGGCTGGGGCCATATATGTGTGGGCATCACCTACACAATGCATGTGTGACCTTATGCACTCCAGAGGCCATTGTATGTAACAGTGGTATATGGCCCTGTATTATTGAGTCTAGGGGGGAGCACCATAAATGACCTAGGCTGCTACAAAATGTGGAGGTATCAAGGCTGAGCTGCCTTAAGGTATCTGGATGTACAGTAGCATATACTTCACCTATATATACATTACTGACGTGGATCTGGTTAATGCAGGACTACTGCTCCTGCCATACAAACTGTTCTGGTTGTCGGTGTGCTAGTGATGGTGTCAGTTATCCCATGTTACATGTTATGTAGCAGTTACAACCCATGTGGTCAGATGACATCTTTACCACCTACTGAGTTTGTACAGTGTGTAGACAGAGGCTGCTGAACTACACATCTGCATTACATACTGTTGATTGTTAGGTATTCCGTGTCCCAGTTTGCCTTTCCTATTGTACAGTGGGAATGGCTTGGCCTGGACAGCAACAGCTGTGAAGCTTTCCAGACTACTGTATTAATGTAACTGGTCCAGAGTTGCATTAATCTGTTTATATAGCTGTCAGTGTCTGAACAGCTATATGGCATAGCATATAGAACTGTAATAGTACAAGATTAAAGGTTTCCATGTCTGCAAACTTGTGGGTGGTGTTTTACCTATGACCTTTCAGTGGGTATACGTTACAGGCAACGATTGTCATTAGTATGGGTGGCCCATACAGTGTCCAGTCATTCAGGGGTAAACTGTAGACATAGCGGCTGTTCCATACTGCGAGCACCTTCTATTTATGTATCTTACTGTACATATAATTGTGCGTATGTGTAGTCACATGTATATGTATAT